>NW_026970197.1:0-300000 GCF_028390025.1 Pseudophryne corroboree | reverse complement strand
TATATATGCAAAGCTAATTCTGCTGGGTAATTACAACTGACTACAACCACCAATATATTCTGCTGCACTAAATCTATATTTGCAAAGCTAATTCTGCTGGGTAATTACAATTGACTACAACCACCAATATATTCTGCTGCACTATATCTATATATGCAAAGCTAATTCTGCTGAGTAATTACAATTGACTACAACCACCAATATATTCTGCTGCACTATATCTATATATGCAAAGCTAATTCTGCTGGGTAATGCAAATTGAAACATTATTGCATAGTATGTGATTTTGAAGTACTTTTTTAAAGTTTTGAATGATATAGACCCAGTTTAATCTTTGTGGAATGCCTGGTTGTTGTTTTTAAGGTAATTTATTGCCTGGCATTTGAGGGGGTGGGGTGTGGTTACAGATTTCAATTATTGGTTTCACTTGTAATAGTCTTCTACTTAAGTCCAATGGTGTAGGCTGTGCAAAGCCGTTTGGCTGTGCATTTATTGATCTAAGCGTGCATTTTTATCAAAGCGTGATAAAATTGACACATAACAGCAGCGTTCAATCAGCGTTAATTTATCTTCAGCTGATATTGATTGTGAATTGACGTTTCTTCTCTTCTTGTCACCTACAGGTAATTACAATTGACTACAACCACCAATATATTCTGCTGCACTATATCTATATATGCAAAGCTAATTCTGCTGGGTTATGCAAATTGAAACATTATTGCATAGTATTTGATTTTGAAGTACTTTTTTAAAGTTTTGAATGATATAGACCCAGTTTAATCTTTGTGGAATGCCTGGTTGTTGTTTTTAAGGTAATTTATTGCCTGGCATTTGAGGGGGTGGGGTGTGGTTACAGATTTCAATTATTGGTTTCACTTGTAATAGTCTTCTACTTATGCCCAATGGTGTAGGCTGTGCAAAGCCGTTTGGCTGTGCATTTATTGATCTAAGCGTGCATTTTTATCAAAGCGTGATAAAATTGACACATAACAGCAGTGTTCAATCAGCATTAATTTATCTTCAGCTGATATCGATTGTGAATTGACGTTTCTTCTCTTCTTGTCACCTACAGGTAATTACAATTGACTACAACCACCAATATATTCTGCTGCACTATATCTATATATGCAAAGCTAATTCTGCTGGGTAATGCAAATTGAAACATTATTGCATAGTATGTGATTTTGAAGTACTTTTTTAAAGTTTTGAATGATATAGACCCAGTTTAATCTTTGTGGAATGCCTGGTTGTTGTTTTTAAGGTAATTTATTGCCTGGCATTTGAGGGGGTGGGGTGTGGTTACAGATTTCAATTATTGGTTTCACTTAAAATAGTCTTCTACTTAAGTCCAATGGTGTAGGCTGTGCAAAGCCATTTGGCTGTGCATTTATTGATCTAAGCGTGCATTTTTATCAAAGCGTGATAAAATTGACACATAACAGCAGTGTTCAATCAGCGTTCAATCGAAGTGAAAAAGAAGGAAAACAGAAGCACACCAATCTAACAAAACAAAGAAAACTGAAGAACTAATAACAAATGTGAGTCACTTACTCCTCAGATCACTCACCTCCTGATTGTTGCATCTGATTACATAGCACAGAACTACCTTACTTGGACATTTCATAAACCATCCATTTCACCTACAAATGCCTGTATCTGTATTATTGTAATTTTGTTTTTTAAGCACAGCTGCACCAATGCAGTTTTACCTGCAAACACTTAAAACATCTAACATAATTACCATTGCTTCTTAAACCTCTCACAATCCTTTCATTTCTTACACTCCAAATACTTTTCTGCACCCACTTTATCTACGCTTTTGACTCATTTCATACTAAATCTACACCCCTTGAGCCTACACTGCTTTTCTCCCCTGCATTTCTGCAATTCTTCTGCTCGGATTGCCTTACAGTCTCCTCTCCTACTTCCACTTTCCCTCAACCTATTTACCTACTTAACACTATGTCAAGGTTTTCTTATACTCCCCACATCACTCAGTGTCTACCTAATAATGTATCTTTATCCTTCCCCCCTAGTCTCCTCCACCTCCTCCTCTCTCCCCTCCTCTGTCTCCCCTCCATCCCTCTGTTTCCTTCCCCCACCTTTCCTGTTACCCCACTTTCATTCACCTCTGCCCCATGGTCCTGCTACCCCACAACTCAGCCCTGCTCCCTCTCTCCCTTCCCTGTCACCTCCCCACACCCCCATCCACATCACACTGACCTCCCTCCCTGCCCACCTCCTGCAGTTTCCCCTCCTAGCTCAGGCACCCGTACCATCACTACTCTCTCATCATCCCTGCCCTCAAAGTTAATCCCACCTCATTGCTACAGCAACCCTGAAAATCTAATTCACATCTCTCCCACAAACTCATACCCCCTATCCTGTGCCCTCTGGAATGCCAGATCTGTTTATAACAAACTGGTCCCCACTCATGACCTTTTCATTTCCAACTCCCTACACCTACTAGCCATTACTGAAACTTGGATTACGCCCTCTGACACTACTTCTGCTGCTGCTCTCTCTGCAGGGGGCCTTACATTCACACACACACCCCGACCTGGGGGTCGCCATGGGGGTGGTGTTGGGGTCCTTTTACCTTCTAGTAACTCCTACCAACTCATACCACCAGAACCATCCCTTATATTCTCTACATTTGAGGTCCACGCCATATGCCTCTTCCAACCAGTCCATCTTAGAGTAGCTGTCATTTACCGCCCCCCTGGCACTGCTTCCAAATTAATCGACAACTTTGCTTCCTGGCTTCCTCACTTCCTCTCTTCTGACATTCCCACCATTATCCTAGGCGATTTCAACATCCCTATTGACATCCCCACACAATCCCCTGCCTCTAAACTCCTTAACCTCACCTCTTCACTTGGTCTCTCCCAGTGGACCTCCTCACCCTCCCATGTGAATGGGAGCTCACTGGATCTGGTCTTCACTCACCGCTGTGATATTTCTGATTTTTCCAACTCCCCATTTCCCCTCTCTGACCACCACCTGCTCTCCTTCAACCTATCTCTCTCGACTTCCCCATCTCTACCTCCTAAGGCTACCATCACTAAGCGTAACATTGAAGCTATTGACACCACATTCCTTTCCTCCCTGTTTGACTCACTTCTCTCTCCTATTCTCTCTCTCTCATGCCCTGAACAAGCCACTTCCACATACAATGCTTCCCTTACTTCTGCTCTTGACTCTGTTGCTCCACCAACCACTATTCACCCTCACAAATTAACACCTCAACCCTGGCACACCAAATGCACCAGATATCTGCAAAAATGCTCACGTACGGCTGAGCGACACTGAAGGAAATCACGCTCTAAGGCAGACTTCCTCCATTTCAAACTTATGCTCTCATCCTTCAGTGCTGCCCTTTCTTTTGCTAAACAGTCATACTTCAAGAACCTCATCTCCTCCCAGTCTTCCAACCCCCGGCGCCTCTTTGCCACTCTCAACTCACTCCTCTGCCCACCTCCACCTCGTCTCCCTTCCTCACTCTCTGCTCTTGACTTTGCCACTTACTTCACATCCAAAATTGACTCCATACGTCAGGACATCACATCACACCAGACTATCAGTAACCAGCCTTCTCCCAACCCTTACCAACCCTCCCCATCCCTCGCACCAACTCTGTCATCTTTCTCCCATGCATCTGGAGAGGAAGTCATGGCCCTCATTCGTTCCTGTCCCCTCACCACATCCCCACTTGACCCAATCCCCTCCCGCCTCCTTTGCCACCTCTCTTCTTCTGCTTTTTCCCATCTTTCCCACCTTCTCAATCTCTCCCTCTCATCAGGCACTGTCCCCTCTGCCTTCAAGCACGCTCTCATCTCTCCTATTCTTAAAAAACCTACCCTTGATCCAAACACTCTCTCCAACTACCGACCCATCTCTCTCCTCCCTTTTGCCTCCAAACTCCTTGAGCGTATTGTCTACAACCGCCTTACTTCCTTTCTTTCCTCACACTCACTGCTTGACCCATTCCAGTCTGGCTTCCGTCCTCTCCACTCCACTGAAACTGCCCTTACAAAAGTATGCAATGACCTCCATGCTGCTAAATCTAAGGGACACTACTCTCTACTTATTCTACTTGATCTCTCTGCTGCTTTTGACACTGTGGACCATCCTCTCCTACTGCAAATCCTTCACTCCATTGGTCTGCGTAACACAGCCCTCTCTTGGTTGTCGTCCTACCTTTCTGACCGTTCATTCTCTGTCTCCTCTCATGACTCCACCTCCCCCTCACTTCCACTAACTGTAGGGGTACCCCAAGGTTCTGTCCTTGGTCCTCTTCTCTTCTCTCTCTATACGTCCTCACTAGGTAAGCTCATTAGTTCTTTTGGTTTCCAATATCATCTCTATGCTGATGACACTCAAATCTATCTTTCCTCTCCAGACCTCTCCCCTACTCTCCTCACTCGTATCTCCAACTGTCTCTCTGCTATCTCTTCCTGGATGTCCCAGCTCTTTCTTAAACTTAACATGTCTAAGACCGAGCTGATCATCTTCCCTCCCTCCCGCATAACCTCACCTCCTACAATCTCATTATCTATTGATGGCATTATCTACCCCCCAAGTGCGCTGTCTTGGAGTAAGCCTTGACTCCTCCCTCTCCTTTAAACCACACATTCAGCACCTCTCACAAACCTGCCGTTTTCATCTAAAAAATATTTCCAGGATCAGACCATTTCTGACCCAGGATGCTACTAAGACTCTTATCCACTCACTGGTCATCTCCAGACTGGACTGCTGTAATCTCTTCCTGACTGGCATTCCTGACAAATACCTCTCTCCACTCCAATCTATCCTCAATGCTGCTTCCCGGCTCATTTTCCTCACCAAACGCACTACGTCCACCTCTCCTCTCTTACTAGTCCTTCACTGGCTCCCCTTCCCTTTCAGAATCCATTTCAAGCTTCTCACACTTGCTTACAAAGCCCTCACCCACTCCTCTCCCATCTACATCTCTGATCTTATCTCGCTTCACACTCCCACCCGTCCTCTTCGCTCTGCTAATGCACACCGACTCCTGCCTACGGATTACTTCCTCCCACTCCTACCTCCAAGATTTTTCACGTGCTGCACCACTTCTCTGGAATTCCCTACCTCTCCCCCTCAGACTCTCCACCTCTCTACAAAACTTCAAACGGACTCTCAAGACCCACTTCTTCACCAAACCCAGCCAAATCTCATCCTAAACCTCTGTTCCACGCTCTCTATGTACCCCATCTGTCTCACCCCTTTCTGTCTGCCCCTCCCTTTTAGAATGTAAGCTCTCACGAGCAGGGCCCTCTTCCCTCATGTGCTTACTCTTTTCTTACTTTAATAATCTTTAGCTGCACCAAATCCAGCAGTCTTCTGCCACCTGATACTTATTCCAGTGTCATCTGCTGATGTAGCTATGTTTATTTACCCTGTACTTGTCCTATATTGTCGTCAACTGTAAGTTGCTGTTTTCCTGTTTGATTATTTGTTTATGTACTCTGTAATTGGGCACTGCGGAACCCTTGTGGCGCCATATAAATAAAGGATAATAATAATAATAAATAATATAATATATAGCAGTACGGTACAGTAGACCACTGCTCTACCTACCTCTGTGTCGTCAAGTATACTATCCATCCATACCTGTGGGGCATTTTAGAAAAAAACATGTCTCGGCAGAGCAATCTATAAATCCATAATTTTTCAGACAGCAACAGTGGGTATTGTAATAGTCACCCAATCCATCACTTTTATAGGGTTACATGCACCCACATGCTACAGCCTGTCTCAATAATTTTACTGTCACGCTGTGTGTGTTTGTGTTTTTATTTGGGTATTTTTTGTTGTTGTAGAACTACAGGTACCAGCAAGCCCGTTATTTCCCCACCTGCTGGTACTTGAGGTTCTCCAAGTACCAGCAAGCGGGGGAGGCTTGCTGGGCCTTATAGTTCCACAACAACAAAAAACAATATTCTTTTTTTACACACATGGCTATCAGCCCGGCACCCACCACCCAGGGGTGCTGGGGACAGCCTCGGGCTTCACCTCTGGCCCTTGGGTGCCTCGAGGGGAGGAACCTCTTGATTTAAGGGGTCCCCACTCCTCCAGGGAACCCCGGCCAGGGATGACTAGTTGGAGCGGTAATGCCAGGGCCGCAGGGACCTACATCTGCATATGAAAAGAGAAAAGGGGCGTGCAGGGCATGGCAGCCTTTTGCGGCGCTTGGATGACCCCTAGTTTGCATTAAACACCTCCACCCTCCTTCGGTGTGGGGCTCATGTTGGCTATGCCCCAGCCCCTGAAGCATTCAAGCTGATTTCTTGCAGCAGCCGGGCACTGTAACAGCTCCAGAGCTGATCTGTAAGGCAAGTAAAAGGGTGTGGGCCCTGCAGCACTACCTGTAGTTCGCATTGTGCGTTGGAAGGCACAAATTAAGCAGACGGGAGAAGTCAGGATAGTGCGCAAGGGCATAGAAGGGAGCGGCTCAAGAAAAGAGAAGTGGAAACAGACAGCAAACTAGGCTGGAGAGAGACCTGAGACAAAGAGATCTGAATTATACGAGAGCCGACCAGGGGAAACACAAATTATGCAGTCAAGTTTCCCACATTTGGGGAAATCGCAGGAGCAGCACACCCAGAGTGCAATGGGTGAGCCTTGCCCTGGGAGAAGCACCTTCATGATCATAGTATCTCACCTGGCAGGTAAGTAAGATTTGGGACAGAGCTGGGGAGGGTCGCTGCTCGGGCACCCCCCTGTCAAGTGAAGGAGATCCATCCGAGGCACCACAAGGAAACTCTCGAAACGAAGGACACTAGAATGAAAATTTTAAAGCCTCCTGTTAGTGCTTCATCTACACGGTATAGCCCTGAATATTTCAATGCGCAGCTCTTTGCAAAAGAGAGATATTGGCAAGGAAAAGCTGTCTTGTACCTTTGCATTTTTCTCCCAAACGAAGGACACTAGAAAGAAAATTTTAAAGCCTCCTGTTAGGCCATCATCTACACGGCATAGCCCTGAATTTTCCATTGCGCAGCTCTTTGCAAAAGAGAGATATTGGCAAGGAAAAGCTGTCTTGTACCTTTGCATTTTTCTCCCAAACGAAGGACACTAGAAAGAAAAATTTAAAGCCTCCTGTTAGGCCATCATCTACACGACATAGCCCTGAATTTTCCAATGCGTAGCTCTTTGCAAAAGAGAGATATTGGCAAGGAAAAGCTGTCTTGTACCTTTGCATTTTTCTCCCAAACGAAGGACACTAGAAAGAAAATTTTAAAGCCTCCTGTTAGGCCATCATCTACACGGCATAGCCCTGAATTTTCCAATGCGCAGCTCTCTGCAAAAGAGAGATATTGGCAAGGAAAAGCTGTCTTGTACCTTTGCATTTTTCTCCCAAACGAAGGACACTAGAAAGAAAATTTTAAAGCCTCCTGTTAGGCCATCATCTACACGGCATAGCCCTGAATTTTCCAATGCGCAGCTCTCTGCAAAAGAGAGATATTGGCAAGGAAAAGCTGTCTTGTACCATTGGATTTTTCTCCCAAACGAAGGACACTAGAATGAAATTTTTAAAGCCTCCTGTTAGTGCTTCATCTACACGGAATAGCCCTGATTTTTCCAATGCGTAGCTCTTTGCAAAAGAGAGATATTGGCAAGGAAAAGCTGTCTTGTACCTTTGCATTTTTCTCCCAAACGAAGGACACTAGAAAGAAAATTTTAAAGCCTCCTGTTAGGCCATCATCTACACGGCATAGCCCTGAATTTTCCAATGCGCAGCTCTTTGCAAAAGAGAGATATTGGCAAGGAAAAGCTGTCTTGTACCTTTGCATTTTTCTCCCAAACGAAGGACACTAGAAAGAAAATGTTAAAGCCTCCTGTTAGGCCATCATCTACACGGCATAGCCCTGAATTTTCCAATGCGCAGCTCTCTGCAAAAGAGAGATATTGGCAAGGAAAAGCTGTCTTGTACCATTGGATTTTTCTCCCAAACGAAGGACACTAGAATGAAATTTTTAAAGCCTCCTGTTAGTGCTTCATCTACACGGTATAGCCCTGATTTTTCCAATGCGTAGCTCTTTGCAAAAGAGAGATATTGGCAAGGAAAAGCTGTCTTGTACCTTTGCATCTTTCGCCCAAACGAAGGACACTAGAAAGAAAATTTTAAAGCCTCCTGTTAGGCCATCATCTACACGGCATAGCCCTGAATTTTCCAATGCGCAGCTCTTTGCAAAAGAGAGATATTGGCAAGGAAAAGCTGTCTTGTACCTTTGCATTTTTCTCCCAAACGAAGGACACTAGAAAGAAAATTTTAAAGCCTCCTGTTAGGGCTTCATCTACACGGCATAGCCCTGAATTTTCCAATGCGCAGCTCTCTGCAAAAGAGAGATATTGGCAAGGAAAAGCAGTATTGTACCTTTGCATTTTTCTCCCAAACGAAGGACACTAGAAAGAAAATTTTAAAGCCTCCTGTTAGGCCATCATCTACACGGCATAGCCCTGAATTTTCCAATGCGCAGCTCTCTGCAAAAGAGAGATATTGGCAAGGAAAAGCTGTCTTGTACCATTGGATTTTTCTCCCAAACGAAGGACACTAGAATGAATTTTTTAAAGCCTCCTGTTAGTGCTTCATCTACACGGTATAGCCCTGATTTTTCCAATGCGTAGCTCTTTGCAAAAGAGAGATATTGGCAAGGAAAAGCTGTCTTGTACCTTTGCATTTTTCTCCCAAACGAAGGACACTAGAAAGAAAATTTTAAAGCCTCCTGTTAGGCCATCATCTACACGGCATAGCCCTGAATTTTCCAATGCGCAGCTCTTTGCAAAAGAGAGATATTGGCAAGGAAAAGCTGTCTTGTACCTTTGCATTTTTCTCCCAAACGAAGGACACTAGAAAGAAAATTTTAAAGCCTCCTGTTAGGGCTTCATCTACACGGCATAGCCCTGAATTTTCCAATGCGCAGCTCTCTGCAAAAGAGAGATATTGGCAAGGAAAAGCAGTATTGTACCTTTGCATTTTTCTCCCAAACGAAGGACACTAGAAAGAAAATTTTAAAGCCTCCTGTTAGGCCATCATCTTCACGGCATAGCCCTGAATTTTCCAATGCGCAGCTTTCTGCAAAAGAGAGATATTGGCAAGGAAAAGCTGTCTTGTACCATTGCATTTTTCTCCCAAACGAAGGACACTGGAATGAAAATTTTAAAGCCTCCTGTTAGTGCTTCATCTACACGGCATAGCCCTGAATTTTCCAATGCGTAGCTCTTTGCAAAAGAGAGATATTGGCAAGGAAAAGCTGTCTTGTACCTTTGCATTTTTCTCCCAAACGAAGGACACTAGAAAGAAAATTTTAAAGCCTCCTCTTAGGCCATCATCTACATGGCATAGCCCTGAATTTTCCAATGCGCAGCTCTTTGCAAAAGAGAGATATTGGCAAGGAAAAGCTGTCTTGTACCTTTGCATTTTTCTCCCAAACGAAGGACACTAGAAAGAAAATTTTAAAGCCTCCTGTTAGGCCATCATCTACACTGCATAGCCCTGAATTTTCCAATGCTCAGCTCTTTGCAAAAGAGAGATATTGGCAAGGAAAAGCTGTCTTATACCTTTGCATTTTTCTCCCAAACGAAGGACACTAGAAGGAAAATGTTAAAGCCTCCTGTTAGTGCTTCATCTACACGGTATAGCCCTGAATTTTCCAATGCGTAGCTCTTTGCAAAAGAGAGATATTGGCAAGGAAAAGCTGTCTTGTACCTTTGCATTTTTCTCCCAAACGAAGGACACTAGAAAGAAAATTTTAAAGCCTCCTGTTAGGCCATCATCTACACGGCATAGCCCTGAATTTTCCAATGCGCAGCTCTTTGCAAAAGAGAGATATTGGCAAGGAAAAGCTGTCTTGTACCTTTGCATTTTTCTCCCAAACGAAGGACACTAGAAAGAAAATTTTAAAGCCTCCTGTTAGGCCATCATCTACACGGCATAGCCCT
This sequence comes from Pseudophryne corroboree, assembly GCF_028390025.1. Classification (NCBI taxonomy): domain Eukaryota; kingdom Metazoa; phylum Chordata; class Amphibia; order Anura; family Myobatrachidae; genus Pseudophryne; species Pseudophryne corroboree. The sequence goes on along the minus strand of NW_026970197.1, from coordinate 290,034 downwards.
GAATTTTCCAATGCGCAGCTCTTTGCAAAAGAGAGATATTGGCAAGGAAAAGCTGTCTTGTACCATTGGATTTTTCTCCCAAACGAAGGACACTAGAATGAAAATTTTAAAGCCTCCTGTTAGTGCTTCATATACACGGTATAGCCCTGAATTTTCCAATGCGTAGCTCTTTGCAAAAGAGAGATATTGGCAAGGAAAAGCTGTCTTGTACCATTGGATTTTTCTCCCAAACGAAGGACACTAGAATGAAAATTTTAAAGCCTCCTGTTAGTGCTTCATCTACACGGTATAGCCCTGAATTTTCCAATGCGTAGCTCTTTGCAAAAGAGAGATATTGGCAAGGAAAAGCTGTCTTGTACCTTTGCATTTTTCTCCCAAACGAAGGACACTAGAAAGAAAATTTTAAAGCCTCCTGTTAGGCCATCATCTACACGGCATAGCCCTGAATTTTCCAATGCGCAGCTCTTTGCAAAAGAGAGATATTGGCAAGGAAAAGCTGTCTTGTACCTTTGCATTTTTCTCCCAAACGAAGGACACTAGAAAGAAAATTTTAAAGCCTCCTGTTAAGCCATCATCTACACGGCATAGCCCTGAATTTTCCAATGCGCAGCTCTTTGCAAAAGAGAGATATTGGCAAGGAAAAGCTGTCTTGTACCTTTGCATTTTTCTCACAAACGAAGGACACTAGAATGAAAATTTTAAAGCCTCCTGTTAGTGCTTCATCTACACGGTATAGCCCTGAATTTTCCAATGCGTAGCTCTTTGCAAAAGAGAGATATTGGCAAGGAAAAGCTGTCTTGTACCTTTGCATTTTTCTCCCAAACGAAGGACACTAGAAAGAAAATTTTAAAGCCTCCTGTTAGGCCATCATCTACACGGCATAGCCCTGAATTTTCCAATGCGCAGCTCTTTGCAAAAGAGAAATATTGGCAAGGAAAAGCTGTCTTGTACCTTTGCATTTTTCTCCCAAACGAAGGACACTAGAAAGAAAATTTTAAAGCCTCCTGTTAGGCCATCATCTACACGGCATAGCCCTGAATTTTCCAATGCGCAGCTCTTTGCAAAAGAGAGATATTGGCAAGGAAAAGCTGTCTTGTACCTTTGCATTTTTCTCCCAAATGAAGGACACTAGAAATAAAATTTTAAAGCCTCCTGTTAGGCCATCATCTACACGGCATAGCCCTGAATTTTCCAATGCGCAGCTCTTTGCAAAAGAGAGATATTGGCAAGGAAAAGCTGTCTTGTACCTTTGCATTTTTCTCCCAAACGAAGGACACTAGAAAGAAAATTTTAAAGCCTCCTGTTAGGCCATCATCTACACGGCAAAGCCCTGAATTTTCCAATGCGCAGCTCTTTGCAAAAGAGAGATATTGGCAAGGAAAAGCAGTCTTGTACCTTTGCATTTTTCTCCCAAACGAAGGACACTAGAAAGAAAATTTTAAAGCCTCCTGTTAGGCCATCATCTACACGGCATAGCCCTGAATTTTCCAATGCGCAGCTCTTTGCAAAAGAGAGATATTGGCAAGGAAAAGCTGTCTTGTACCATTGGATTTTTCTCCCAAACGAAGGACACTAGAATGAAAATTTTAAAGCCTCCTGTTAGTGCTTCATCTACACGGTATAGCCCTGAATTTTCCAATGCGTAGCTCTTTGCAAAAGAGAGATATTGGCAAGGAAAAGCTGTCTTGTACCTTTGCATTTTTCTCCCAAACGAAGGAAACTAGAAAGAAAATTTTAAAGCCTCCTGTTAGGCCATCATCTACACGGCATAGCCCTGAATTTTCCAATGCGCAGCTCTTTGCAAAAGAGAGATATTGGCAAGGAAAAGCTGTCTTGTACCTTTGCATTTTTCTCCCAAACGAAGGACACTAGAAAGAAAATTTTAAAGCCTCCTGTTAGGCCATCATCTACACGGCATAGCCCTGAATTTTCCAATGCGCAGCTCTTTGCAAAAGAGAGATATTGGCAAGGAAAAGCTGTCTTGTACCTTTGCATTTTTCTCCCAAACGAAGGACACTAGAATGAAAATTTTAAAGCCTCCTGTTAGTGCTTCATCTACACGGTATAGCCCTGAATTTTCCAATGCGTAGCTCTTTGCAAAAGAGAGATATTGGCAAGGAAAAGCTGTCTTGTACCTTTGCATTTTTCTCCAAAACGAAGGACACTAGAAAGAAAATTTTAAAGCCTCCTGTTAGGCCATCATCTACACGGCATAGCCCTGAATTTTCCAATGCGCAGCTCTTTGCAAAAGAGAGATATTGGCAAGGAAAAGCTGTCTTGTACCTTTGCATTTTTCTCCCAAACGAAGGACACTAGAAATAAAATTTTAAAGCCTCCTGTTAGGCCATCATCTACACGGCATAGCCCTGAATTTTCCAATGCGCAGCTCTTTGCAAAAGAGAGATATTGGCAAGGAAAAGCTGTCTTGTACCTTTGCATTTTTCTCCCAAACGAAGGACACTAGAAATAAAATTTTAAAGCCTCCTGTTAGGCCATCATCTACACGGCATAGCCCTGAATTTTCCAATGCGCAGCTCTTTGCAAAAGAGAGATATTGGCAAGGAAAAGCTGTCTTGTACCTTTGCATTTTTCTCCCAAACGAAGGACACTAGAAAGAAAATTTTAAAGCCTCCAGTTAGGCCATCATCTACACGGCATAGCCCTGAATTTTCCAATGTGCAGCTCTTTGCAAAAGAGAGATATTGGCAAGGAAAAGTTGTCTTGTACCTTTGCATTTTTCTCCCAAACGAAGGACACTACAAAGAAAATTTTAAAGCCTCCTGTTAGGCCATCATCTACACGGCATAGCCCTGAATTTTCCAATGCGCAGCTTTGTGCAAAAGAGAGATATTGGCAAGGAAAAGCTGTCTTGTATTAATGGATTTTTCTCCCAAATGAAGGACACTAGAATGAAAATTTTAAAGCCTCCTGTTAGGCCATCATCTACACGGCATAGCCCTGAATTTTCCAATGCGCAGCTCTTTGCAAAAGAGAGATATTGGCAAGGAAAAGCTGTCTTGTACCTTTGCATTTTTCTCCCAAACGAAGGACACTAGAATGAAAATTTTAAAGCCTCCTGTTAGTGCTTCATCTACACGGTATAGCCCTGAATTTTCCAATGCGTAGCTCTTTGCAAAAGAGAGATATTGGCAAGGAAAAGCTGTCTTGTACCTTTGCATTTTTCTCCCAAACGAAGGACACTAGAAAGAAAATTTTAAAGCCTCCTGTTAGGCCATCATCTACACGGCATAGCCCTGAATTTTCCAATGCGCAGCTCTTTGCAAAAGAGAGATATTGGCAAGGAAAAGCTGTCTTGTACCTTTGCATTTTTCTCCCAAACGAAGGACACTAGAAAGAAAATTTTAAAGCCTCCTGTTAGGCCATCATCTACACGGCATAGCCCTGAATTTTCCAATGCGCAGCTCTTTGCAAAAGAGAGATATTGGCAAGGAAAAGCTGTCTTGTACCATTGGATTTTTCTCCCAAACGAAGGACACTAGAATGAAAATTTTAAAGCCTCCTGTTAGTGCTTCATCTACACGGTATAGCCCTGAATTTTCCAATGCGTAGCTCTTTGCAAAAGAGAGATATTGGCAAGGAAAAGCTGTCTTGTACCATTGGATTTTTCTCCCAAACGAAGGACACTAGAATGATAATTTTAAAGCCTCCTGTTAGTGCTTCATCTACACGGTATAGCCCTGAATTTTCCAATGCGCAGCTCTTTGCAAAAGAGAAATATTGGCAAGGAAAAGCTGTCTTGTACCTTTGCATTTTTCTCCCAAACGAAGGACACTAGAAAGAAAATTTTAAAGCCTCCTGTTAGGCCATCATCTACACGGCATAGCCCTGAATTTTCCAATGCGCAGCTCTTTGCAAAAGAGAGATATTGGCAAGGAAAAGCTGTCTTGTACCTTTGCATTTTTCTCCCAAATGAAGGACACTAGAAATAAAATTTTAAAGTCTCCTGTTAGGCCATCATCTACACGGCATAGCCCTGAATTTTCCAATGCGCAGCTCTTTGCAAAAGAGAGATATTGGCAAGGAAAAGCTGTCTTGTACCTTTGCATTTTTCTCCCAAACGAAGGACACTAGAAAGAAAATTTTAAAGCCTCCTGTTAGGCCATCATCTACACGGCAAAGCCCTGAATTTTCCAATGCGCAGCTCTTTGCAAAAGAGAGATATTGGCAAGGAAAAGCTGTCTTGTACCTTTGCATTTTTCTCCCAAACGAAGGACACTAGAAAGAAAATTTTAAAGCCTCCTGTTAGGCCATCATCTACACGGCATAGCCCTGAATTTTCCAATGCGCAGCTCTTTGCAAAAGAGAGATATTGGCAAGGAAAAGCTGTCTTGTACCATTGGATTTTTCTCCCAAATGAAGGACACTAGAATGAAAATGTTAAAGCCTCCTGTTAGGCCATCATCTACACGGTATAGCCCTGAATTTTCCAATGCGTAGCTCTTTGCAAAAGAGAGATATTGGCAAGGAAAAGCTGTCTTGTACCTTTGCATTTTTCTCCCAAACGAAGGAAACTAGAAAGAAAATTTTAAAGCCTCCTGTTAGGCCATCATCTACACGGCATAGCCCTGAATTTTCCAATGCGCAGCTCTTTACAAAAGAGAGATATTGGCAAGGAAAAGCTGTCTTGTACCTTTGCATTTTTCTCCCAAACGAAGGACACTAGAAAGAAAATTTTAAAGCCTCCTGTTAGGCCATCATCTACACGGCATAGCCCTGAATTTTCCAATGCGCAGCTCTTTGCAAAAGAGAGATATTGGCAAGGAAAAGCTGTCTTGTACCTTTGCATTTTTCTCCCAAACGAAGGACACTAGAATTAAAATTTTAAAGCCTCCTGTTAGTGCTTCATCTACACGGTATAGCCCTGAATTTTCCAATGCGTAGCTCTTTGCAAAAGAGAGATATTGGCAAGGAAAAGCTGTCTTGTACCTTTGCATTTTTCTCCAAAACGAAGGACACTAGAAAGAAAATTTTAAAGCCTCCTGTTAGGCCATCATCTACACGGCATAGCCCTGAATTTTCCAATGCGCAGCTCTTTGCAAAAGAGAGATATTGGCAAGGAAAAGCTGTCTTGTACCTTTGCATTTTTCTCCCAAACGAAGGACACTAGAAAGAAAATTTTAAAGCCTCCTGTTAGGCCATCATCTACACGGCATAGCCCTGAATTTTCCAATGCGCAGCTCTTTGCAAAAGAGAGATATTGGCAAGGAAAAGCTGTCTTGTACCTTTGCATTTTTCTCCCAAACGAAGGACACTAGAAATAAAATTTTAAAGCCTCCTGTTAGGCCATCATCTACACGGCATAGCCCTGAATTTTCCAATGCGCAGCTCTTTGCAAAAGAGAGATATTGGCAAGGAAAAGCTGTCTTGTACCTTTGCATTTTTCTCCCAAACGAAGGACACTAGAAAGAAAATTTTAAAGCCTCCAGTTAGGCCATCATCTACACGGCATAGCCCTGAATTTTCCAATGTGCAGCTCTTTGCAAAAGAGAGATATTTGCAAGGAAAAGCTGTCTTGTACCTTTGCATTTTTCTCCCAAACGAAGGACACTACAAAGAAAATTTTAAAGCCTCCTGTTAGGCCATCATCTACACGGCATAGCCCTGAATTTTCCAATGCGCAGCTTTGTGCAAAAGAGAGATATTGGCAAGGAAAAGCTGTCTGGTATTAATGGATTTTTCTCCCAAATGAAGGACACTAGAATGAAAATTTTATAGCCTTCTGTTAGTCCTTCATCTACACGGTATAGCCCTGAATTTTCCAATGCGTAGATCTTTGCAAAAGAGAGATATTGGCAAGGAAAAGCTGTCTTGTACCTTTGCATTTTTCTCCCAAACGAAGGAAACTAGAAAGAAAATTTTAAAGCCTCCTGTTAGGCCATCATCTACACGGCATAGCCTGAATTTTCCAATGCGCAGCTCTTTGCAAAAGAGAGATATTGGCAAGGAAAAGCTGTCTTGTACCATTGGATTTTTCTCCCAAACGAAGGACACTAGAATGAAAATTTTAAAGCCTCCTGTTAGTGCTTCATCTACACGGTATAGCCCTGAATTTTCCAATGCGTAGCTCTTTGCAAAAGAGAAATATTGGCAAGGAAAAGCTGTCTTGTACCTTTGCATTTTTCTCCCAAACGAAGGAAACTAGAAAGAAAATTTTAAAGCCTCCTGTTAGGCCATCATCTACACGGCATAGCCCTGAATTTTCCAATGCGCAGCTCTTTGCAAAAGAGAGATATTGGCAAGGAAAAGCTGTCTTGTACCTTTGCATTTTTCTCCCAAACGAAGGACACTAGAAAGAAAATTTTAAAGCCTCCTGTTAGGCCATCATCTACACGGCATAGCCCTGAATTTTCCAATGCGCAGCTCTTTGCAAAAGAGAGATATTGGCAAGGAAAAGCTGTCTTGTACCTTTGCATTTTTCTCCCAAACGAAGGACACTAGAATGAAAATTTTAAAGCCTCCTGTTAGTGCTTCATCTACACGGTATAGCCCTGAATTTTCCAATGCGTAGCTCTTTGCAAAAGAGAGATATTGGCAAGGAAAAGCTGTCTTGTACCTTTGCATTTTTCTCCAAAACGAAGGACACTAGAAAGAAAATTTTAAAGCCTCCTGTTAGGCCATCATCTACACGGCATAGCCCTGAATTTTCCAATGCGCAGCTCTTTGCAAAAGAGAGATATTGGCAAGGAAAAGCTGTCTTGTACCTTTGCATTTTTCTCCCAAACGAAGGACACTAGAAATAAAATTTTAAAGCCTCCTGTTAGGCCATCATCTACACGGCATAGCCCTGAATTTTCCAATGCGCAGCTCTTTGCAAAAGAGAGATATTGGCAAGGAAAAGCTGTCTTGTACCTTTGCATTTTTCTCCCAAACGAAGGACACTAGAAAGAAAATTTTAAAGCCTCCAGTTAGGCCATCATCTACACGGCATAGCCCTGAATTTTCCAATGTGCAGCTCTTTGCAAAAGAGAGATATTGGCAAGGAAAAGCTGTCTTGTACCTTTGCATTTTTCTCCCAAACGAAGGACACTACAAAGAAAATTTTAAAGCCTCCTGTTAGGCCATCATCTACACGGCATAGCCCTGAATTTTCCAATGCGCAGCTTTGTGCAAAAGAGAGATATTGGCAAGGAAAAGCTGTCTTGGATTAATGGATTTTTCTCCCAAATGAAGGACACTAGAATGAAAATTTTAAAGCCTCCTGTTAGGCCATCATCTACACGGCATAGCCCTGAATTTTCCAATGCGCAGCTCTTTGTAAAAGAGAGATATTGGAAAGGAAAAACTGTCTTGTACCATTGGATTTTTCTCCCAAACGAAGGACACTAGAATGAACATTTTAAAGCCTCCTGTTAGTGCTTCATCTACATGGTATAGCCCTGAATTTTCCAATGCGTAGCTCTTTGCAAAAGAGAGATATTGGCAAGGAAAAACTGTCTTGTACCATTGGATTTTTCTCCCAAACGAAGGACACTAGAATGAAAATTTTAAAGCCTCCTGTTAGGCCATCATCTACACGGCATAGCCCTGAATTTTCCAATGCGCAGCTCTTTGCAAAAGAGAGATATTGGCAAGGAAAAGCTGTCTAGTACCATTGGATTTTTCTCCCAAACGAAGGACACTAGAATGAAAATTTTAAAGCCTCCTGTTAGTGCTTCATCTACACGGTATAGCCCTGAATTTTCCAATGCGTAGCTCTTTGCAACAGAGAGATATTGGCAAGGAAAAGCTGTCTTGTACCTTTGCATTTTTCTCCCAAACGAAGGACACTAGAAATAACATTTTAAAGCCTCCTGTTAGGCCATCATCTACACGGCATAGCCCTGAATTTTCCAATGCGCAGCTCTTTGCAAAAGAGAGATATTGGCAAGGAAAAGCTGTCTTGTACCTTTGCATTTTTCTCCCAAACGAAGGACACTAGAAAGAAAATTTTAAAGCCTCCTGTTAGGCCATCATCTACACGGCATAGCCCTGAATTTTCCAATGCGCAGTTCTTTGCAAAAGAGAGATATTGGCAAGGAAATGCTGTCTTGTACCTTTGCATTTTTCTCCCAAACGAAGGACACTAGAAAGAAAATTTTAAAGCCTCCTGTTAGGCCATCATCTACACGGCATAGCCCTGAAATTTCCAATGCGCAGCTCTTTGCAAAAGAGAGATATTGGCAAGGAAAAGCTGTCTTGTACCATTGGATTTTTCTCCCAAACGAAGGACACTAGAATGAAAATTTTAAAGCCTCCTGTTAGTGCTTCATCTACACGGTATAGCCCTGAATTTTCCAATGCGTAGCTCTTTGCAAAAGAGAGATATTGGCAAGGAAAAGCTGTATTGTACCTTTGCATTTTTCTCCCAAACGAAGGACACTAGAAAGAAAATTTTAAAGCCTCCTGTTAGGCCATCATCTACATGGCATAGCCCTGAATTTTCCAATGCGCAGCTCTTTGCAAAAGAGAGATATTGGCAAGGAAAAGCTGTCTGTACCTTTGCATTTTTCTCCCAAACGAAGGACACTAGAAAGAAAATTTTAAAGCCTCCTGTTAGGCCATCATCTACACGGCATAGCCCTGAATTTTCCAATGCGCAGCTCTTTGCAAAAGAGAGATATTGGCAAGGAAAAGCTGTCTTGTACCTTTGCATTTTTCTCACAAACGAAGGACACTAGAATGAAAATTTTAAAGCCTCCTGTTAGTGCTTCATCTACACCAGGCTTGTCCAACCTGCGGCCCGCGGGCCGCATGCGGCCCAGGTCGGCTAGTAATGCGGCCCAGTGCAATTTTTTATTTTTTAAGAAAATCTAAAGTTTCAAGTTACACTGATGGTGCTTGCAGCCGGAATACGTCACAACGGTGACGCCAGCGCGCTTCACCCGCCCCATCCATTATATTAGCTCCGAGAGGTATCGTTACTGTTATTTTATTTTATGTGCGGCCCAAACCAAATTTTCATCTTCTAATGTGGCCCAGGGAAGGTGAAAGGTTGGACACCTCTGATCTACACGGTATAGCCCTGAATTTTCCAATGCGCAGCTCTTTGCAAAAGAGAGATATTGGCAAGGAAAAGCTGTCTTGTACCATTGGATTTTTCTCCCAAACGAAGGAAACTAGAATGAAAATTTTAAAGCCTCCTGTTAGGCCATCATCTACACGGTATAGCCCTGAATTTTCCAATGCGTAGCTCTTTGCAAAAGAGAGATATTGGCAAGGAAAAGCTGTCTTGTACCTTTGCATTTTTCTCCCAAACGAAGGAAACTAGAAAGAAAATTTTAAAGCCTCCTGTTAGGCCATCATCTACACGGCATAGCCCTGAATTTTCCAATGCGCAGCTCTTTGCAAAAGAGAGATATTGGCAAGGAAAAGCTGTCTTGTACCTTTGCATTTTTCTCCCAAACGAAGGACACTAGAAAGAAAATTTTAAAGCCTCCTGTTAGGCCATCATCTACACGGCATAGCCCTGAATTTTCCAATGCGCAGCTCTTTGCAAAAGAGAGATATTGGCAAGGAAAAGCTGTCTTGTACCTTTGCATTTTTCTCCCAAACGAAGGACACTAGAATTAAAATTTTAAAGCCTCCTGTTAGTGCTTCATCTACACGGTATAGCCCTGAATTTTCCAATGCGTAGCTCTTTGCAAAAGAGAGATATTGGCAAGGAAAAGCTGTCTTGTACCTTTGCATTTTTCTCCAAAACGAAGGACACTAGAAAGAAAATTTTAAAGCCTCCTGTTAGGCCATCATCTACACGGCATAGCCCTGAATTTTCCAATGCGCAGCTCTTTGCAAAAGAGAGATATTGGCAAGGAAAAGCTGTCTTGTACCTTTGCATTTTTCTCCCAAACGAAGGACACTAGAAAGAAAATTTTAAAGCCTCCTGTTAGGCCATCATCTACACGGCATAGCCCTGAATTTTCCAATGCGCAGCTCTTTGCAAAAGAGAGATATTGGCAAGGAAAAGCTGTCTTGTACCTTTGCATTTTTCTCCCAAACGAAGGACACTAGAAATAAAATTTTAAAGCCTCCTGTTAGGCCATCATCTACACGGCATAGCCCTGAATTTTCCAATGTGCAGCTCTTTGCAAAAGAGAGATATTGGCAAGGAAAAGCTGTCTTGTACCTTTGCATTTTTCTCCCAAACGAAGGACACTACAAAGAAAATTTTAAAGCCTCCTGTTAGGCCATCATCTACACGGCATAGCCCTGAATTTTCCAATGCGCAGCTTTGTGCAAAAGAGAGATATTGGCAAGGAAAAGCTGTCTGGTATTAATGGATTTTTCTCCCAAATGAAGGACACTAGAATGAAAATTTTAAAGCCTTCTGTTAGTGCTTCATCTACACGGTATAGCCCTGAATTTTCCAATGCGTAGCTCTTTGCAAAAGAGAGATATTGGCAAGGAAAAGCTGTCTTGTACCTTTGCATTTTTCTCCCAAACGAAGGAAACTAGAAAGAAAATTTTAAAGCCTCCTGTTAGGCCATCATCTACACGGCATAGCCCTGAATTTTCCAATGCGCAGCTCTTTGCAAAAGAGAGATATTGGCAAGGAAAAGCTGTCTTGTACCATTGGATTTTTCTCCCAAACGAAGGACACTAGAATGAAAATTTTAAAGCCTCCTGTTAGTGCTTCATCTACACGGTATAGCCCTGAATTTTCCAATGCGTAGCTCTTTGCAAAAGAGAGATATTGGCAAGGAAAAGCTGTCTTGTACCTTTGCATTTTTCTCCCAAACGAAGGAAACTAGAAAGAAAATTTTAAAGCCTCCTGTTAGGCCATCATCTACACGGCATAGCCCTGAATTTTCCAATGCGCAGCTCTTTGCAAAAGAGAGATATTGGCAAGGAAAAGCTGTCTTGTACCTTTGCATTTTTCTCCCAAACGAAGGACACTAGAAAGAAAATTTTAAAGCCTCCTGTTAGGCCATCATCTACACGGCATAGCCCTGAATTTTCCAATGCGCAGCTCTTTGCAAAAGAGAGATATTGGCAAGGAAAAGCTGTCTTGTACCTTTGCATTTTTCTCCCAAACGAAGGACACTAGAATGAAAATGTTAAAGCCTCCTGTTAGTGCTTCATCTACACGGTATAGCCCTGAATTTTCCAATGCGTAGCTCTTTGCAAAAGAGAGATATTGGCAAGGAAAAGCTGTTTTGTACCTTTGCATTTTTCTCCAAAACGAAGGACACTAGAAAGAAAATTTTAAAGCCTCCTGTTAGGCCATCATCTACACGGCATAGCCCTGAATTTTCCAATGCGCAGCTCTTTGCAAAAGAGAGATATTGGCAAGGAAAAGCTGTCTTGTACCTTTGCATTTTTCTCCCAAACGAAGGACACTAGAAATAAAATTTTAAAGCCTCCTGTTAGGGCATCATCTACACGGCATAGCCCTGAATTTTCCAATGCGCAGCTCTTTGCAAAAGAGAGATATTGGCAAGGAAAAGCTGTCTTGTACCTTTGCATTTTTCTCCCAAACGAAGGACACTAGAAAGAAAATTTTAAAGCCTCCAGTTAGGCCATCATCTACACGGCATAGCCCTGAATTTTCCAATGTGCAGCTCTTTGCAAAAGAGAGATATTGGCAAGGAAAAGCTGTCTTGTACCTTTGCATTTTTCTCCCAAACGAAGGACACTACAAAGAAAATTTTAAAGCCTCCTGTTAGGCCATCATCTACACGGCATAGCCCTGAATTTTCCAATGCGCAGCTCTTTGCAAAAGAGAGATATTGGCAAGGAAAAGCTGTCTTGTACCTTTGCATTTTTCTCCCAAACGAAGGACACTAGAATGAAAATTTTAAAGCCTCCTGTTAGTGCTTCATCTACACGGTATAGCCCTGAATTTTCCAATGCGTAGCTCTTTGCAAAAGAGAGATATTGGCAAGGAAAAGCTGTTTTGTACCTTTGCATTTTTCTCCAAAACGAAGGACACTAGAAAGAAAATTTTAAAGCCTCCTGTTAGGCCATCATCTACACGGCATAGCCCTGAATTTTCCAATGCGCAGCTCTTTGCAAAAGAGAGATATTGGCAAGGAAAAGCTGTCTTGTACCTTTGCATTTTTCTCCCAAACGAAGGACACTAGAAATAAAATTTTAAAGCCTCCTGTTAGGGCATCATCTACACGGCATAGCCCTGAATTTTCCAATGCGCAGCTCTTTGCAAAAGAGAGATATTGGCAAGGAAAAGCTGTCTTGTACCTTTGCATTTTTCTCCCAAACGAAGGACACTAGAAAGAAAATTTTAAAGCCTCCAGTTAGGCCATCATCTACACGGCATAGCCCTGAATTTTCCAATGTGCAGCTCTTTGCAAAAGAGAGATATTGGCAAGGAAAAGCTGTCTTGTACCTTTGCATTTTTCTCCCAAACGAAGGACACTACAAAGAAAATTTTAAAGCCTCCTGTTAGGCCATCATCTACACGGCATAGCCCTGAATTTTCCAATGCGCAGCTCTTTGCAAAAGAGAGATATTGGCAAGGAAAAGCTGTCTTGTACCTTTGCATTTTTCTCCCAAACGAAGGACACTAGAATGAAAATTTTAAAGCCTCCTGTTAGTGCTTCATCTACACGGTATAGCCCTGAATTTTCCAATGCGTAGCTCTTTGCAAAAGAGAGATATTGGCAAGGAAAAGCTGTTTTGTACCTTTGCATTTTTCTCCAAAACGAAGGACACTAGAAAGAAAATTTTAAAGCCTCCTGTTAGGCCATCATCTACACGGCATAGCCCTGAATTTTCCAATGCACAGCTCTTTGCAAAAGAGAGATATTGGCAAGGAAAAGCTGTCTTGTACCTTTGCATTTTTCTCCCAAACGAAGGACACTAGAAATAAAATTTTAAAGCCTCCTGTTAGGGCATCATCTACACGGCATAGCCCTGAATTTTCCAATGCGCAGCTCTTTGCAAAAGAGAGATATTGGCAAGGAAAAGCTGTCTTGTACCTTTGCATTTTTCTCCCAAACGAAGGACACTAGAAAGAAAATTTTAAAGCCTCCAGTTAGGCCATCATCTACACGGCATAGCCCTGAATTTTCCAATGTGCAGCTCTTTGCAAAAGAGAGATATTGGCAAGGAAAAGCTGTCTTGTACCTTTGCATTTTTCTCCCAAACGAAGGACACTACAAAGAAAATTTTAAAGCCTCCTGTTAGGCCATCATCTACACGGCATAGCCCTGAATTTTCCAATGCGCAGCTTTGTGCAAAAGAGAGATATTGGCAAGGAAAAGCTGTCTTGTATTAATGGATTTTTCTCCCAAATGAAGGACACTAGAATGAAAATTTTAAAGCCTTCTGTTAGTGCTTCATCTACACGGTATAGCCCTGAATTTTCCAATGCGTAGCTCTTTGCAAAAGAGATATATTGGCAAGGAAAAGCTGTCTTGTACCTTTGCATTTTTCTCCCAAACGAAGGAAACTAGAAAGAAAATTTTAAAGCCTCCTGTTAGGCCATCATCTACACGGCATAGCCCTGAATTTTCCAATGCGCAGCTCTTTGTAAAAGAGAGATATTGGCAAGGAAAAACTGTCTTGTACCATTGGATTTTTCTCCCAAACGAAGGACACTAGAATGAAAATTTTAAAGCCTCCTGTTAGTGCTTCATCTACATGGTATAGCCCTGAATTTTCCAATGCGTAGCTCTTTGCAAAAGAGAGATATTGGCAAGGAAAAACTGTCTTGTACCATTGGATTTTTCTCCCAAACGAAGGACACTAGAATGAAAATTTTAAAGCCTCCTGTTAGGCCATCATCTACACGGCATAGCCCTGAATTTTCCAATGCGCAGCTCTTTGCAAAAGAGAGATATTGGCAAGGAAAAGCTGTCTTGTACCATTGGATTTTTATCCCAAACGAAGGACACTAGAATGAAAATTTTAATGCCTCCTGTTAGTGCTTCATCTACACGGTATAGCCCTGAATTTTCCAATGCGTAGCTCTTTGCAAAAGAGAGATATTGGCAAGGAAAAGCTGTCTTGTACCTTTGCATTTTTCTCCCAAACGAAGGACACTAGAAATAAAATTTTAAAGCCTCCTGTTAGGCCATCATCTACACGGCATAGCCCTGAATTTTCCAATGCGCAGCTCTTTGCAAAAGAGAGATATTGGCAAGGAAAAGCTGTCTTGTACCTTTGCATTTTTCTCCCAAACGAAGGACACTAGAAAGAAAATTTTAAAGCCTCCTGTTAGGCCATCATCTACACGGCATAGCCCTGAATTTTCCAATGCGCAGCTCTTTGCAAAAGAGAGATATTGGCAAGGAAATGCTGTCTTGTACCTTTGCATTTTTCTCCCAAACGAAGGACACTAGAAAGAAAATTTTAAAGCCTCCTGTTAGGCCATCATCTACACGGCATAGCCCTGAATTTTCCAATGCGCAGCTCTTTGCAAAAGAGAGATATTGGCAAGGAAAAGCTGTCTTGTACCATTGGATTTTTCTCCCAAACGAAGGACACTAGAATGAAAATTTTAAAGCCTCCTGTTAGTGCTTCATCTACACGGTATAGCCCTGAATTTTCCAATGCGTAGCTCTTTGCAAAAGAGAGATATTGGCAAGGAAAAGCTGTCTTGTACCTTTGCATTTTTCTCCCAAACGAAGGACACTAGAAAGAAAATTTTAAAGCCTCCTGTTAGGCCATCATCTACACGGCATAGCCCTGAATTTTCCAATGCGCAGCTCTTTGCAAAAGAGAGATATTGGCAAGGAAAAGCTGTCTGTACCTTTGCATTTTTCTCCCAAACGAAGGACACTAGAAAGAAAATTTTAAAGCCTCCTGTTAGGCCATCATCTATACACGGCATAGCCCTGAATTTTCCAATGCGCAGCTCTTTGCAAAAGAGAGATATTGGCAAGGAAAAGCTGTCTTGTACCTTTGCATTTTTCTCACAAACGAAGGACACTAGAATGAAAATTTTAAAGCCTCCTGTTAGTGCTTCATCTACACGGTATAGCCCTGAATTTTCCAATGCGTAGCTCTTTGCAAAAGAGAGATATTGGCAAGGAAAAGCTGTCTTGTACCTTTGCATTTTTCTCCCAAACGAAGGACACTAGAAAGGAAATTTTAAAGCCTCCTGTTAGGCCATCATCTACACGGCATAGCCCTGAATTTTCCAATGCGCAGCTCTTTGCAAAAGAGAGATATTGGCAAGGAAAAGCTGTCTTGTACCTTTGCATTTTTCTCCCAAACGAAGGACACTAGAATGAAAATTTTAAAGCCTCCTGTTAGTGCTTCATCTACACGGTATAGCCCTGAATTTTCCAATGCGTAGCTCTTTGCAAAAGAGAGATATTGGCAAGGAAAAGCTGTCTTGTACCTTTGCATTTTTCTCCCAAACGAAGGACACTAGAAAGAAAATTTTAAAGCCTCCTGTTAGGCTATCATCTACACGGCATAGCCCTGAATTTTCCAATGCGCAGCTCTTTGCAAAAGAGAGATATTGGCAAGGAAATGCTGTCTTGTACCTTTGCATTTTTCTCCCAAACGAAGGACACTAGAAAGAAAATTTTAAAGCCTCCTGTTAGGCCATCATCTACACGGCATAGCCCTGAATTTTCCAATGCACAGCTCTTTGCAAAAGAGAGATATTGGCAAGGAAAAGCTGTCTTGTACCATTGGATTTTTCTCCCAAACGAAGGACACTAGAATGAAAATTTTAAAGCCTCCTGTTAGTGCTTCATCTACACGGTATAGCCCTGAATTTTCCAATGCGTAGCTCTTTGCAAAAGAGAGATATTGGCAAGGAAAAGCTGTCTTGTACCTTTGCATTTTTCTCCCAAACGAAGGACACTAGAAATAAAATTTTAAAGCCTCCTGTTAGGTTATCATCTACACGGCATAGCCCTGAATTTTCCAATGCGCAGCTCTTTGCAAAAGAGAGATATTGGCAAGGAAAAGCTGTCTTGTACCTTTGCATTTTTCTCCCAAACGAAGGACACTAGAAATAAAATTTTAAAGCCTCCTGTTAGGCCATCATCTACACGGCATAGCCCTGAATTTTCCAATGCGCAGCTCTTTGCAAAAGAGAGATATTGGCAAGGAAATGCTGTCTTGTACCTTTGCATTTTTCTCCCAAACGAAGGACACTAGAAAGAAAATTTTAAAGCCTCCTGTTAGGCCATCATCTACACGGCATAGCCCTGAATTTTCCAATGCGCAGCTCTTTGTAAAAGAGAGATATTGGCAAGGAAAAACTGTATTGTACCTTTGCATTTTTCTCCCAAACGAAGGACACTAGAAAGAAAATTTTAAAGCCTCCTGTTAGGCCATCATCTACACGGCATAGCCCTGAATTTTCCAATGCGCAGCTCTTTGCAAAAGAGAGATATTGGCAAGGAAATGCTGTCTTGTACCTTTGCATTTTTCTCCCAAACGAAGGACACTAGAAAGAAAATTTTAAAGCCTCCTGTTAGGCCATCATCTACACGGCATAGCCCTGAATTTTCCAATGCGCAGCTCTTTGCAAAAGAGAGATATTGGCAAGGAAATGCTGTCTTGTACCTTTGCATTTTTCTCCCAAACGAAGGACACTAGAAAGAAAATTTTAAAGCCTCCTGTTAGGCCATCATCTACACGGCATAGCCCTGAATTTTCCAATGCGCAGCTCTTTGTAAAAGAGAGATATTGGCAAGGAAAAACTGTCTTGTACCATTGGATTTTTCTCCCAAACGAAGGACACTAGAATGAAAAATTTAAAGCCTCCTGTTAGGCCATCATCTACACGGCATAGCCCTGAATTTTCCAATGCGCAGCTCTTTGCAAAAGAGAGATATTGGCAAGGAAAAGCTGTCTTGTACCTTTGCATTTTTCTCCCAAACGAAGGACACTAGAAAGAAAATTTTAAAGCCTCCTGTTAGGCCATCATCTACACGGCATAGCCCTGAATTTTCCAATGCGCAGCTCTTTGCAAAAGAGAGATATTGGCAAGGAAAAGCTGTCTTGTACCTTTGCATTTTTCTCCCAAACGAAGCACACTAGAATGAAAATTTTAAAGCCTCCTGTTAGTGCTTCATCTACACGGTATAGCCCTGAATTTTCCAATGCGTAGCTCTTTGCAAAAGAGAGATATTGGCAAGGAAAAGCTGTCTTGTACCTTTGCATTTTTCTCCCAAACGAAGGACACTAGAAATAAAATTTTAAAGCCTCCTGTTAGGTTATCATCTACACGGCATAGCCCTGAATTTTCCAATGCGCAGCTCTTTGCAAAAGAGAGATATTGGCAAGGAAAAGCTGTCTTGTACCTTTGCATTTTTCTCCCAAACGAAGGACACTAGAAATAAAATTTTAAAGCCTCCTGTTAGGCCATCATCTACACGGCATAGCCCTGAATTTTCCAATGCGCAGCTCTTTGCAAAAGAGAGATATTGGCAAGGAAATGCTGTCTTGTACCTTTGCATTTTTCTCCCAAACGAAGGACACTAGAAAGAAAATTTTAAAGCCTCCTGTTAGGCCATCATCTACACGGCATAGCCCTGAATTTTCCAATGCGCAGCTCTTTGTAAAAGAGAGATATTGGCAAGGAAAAACTGTATTGTACCTTTGCATTTTTCTCCCAAACGAAGGACACTAGAAAGAAAATTTTAAAGCCTCCTGTTAGGCCATCATCTACACGGCATAGCCCTGAATTTTCCAATGCGCAGCTCTTTGCAAAAGAGAGATATTGGCAAGGAAATGCTGTCTTGTACCTTTGCATTTTTCTCCCAAACGAAGGACACTAGAAAGAAAATTTTAAAGCCTCCTGTTAGGCCATCATCTACACGGCATAGCCCTGAATTTTCCAATGCGCAGCTCTTTGCAAAAGAGAGATATTGGCAAGGAAAAGCTGTCTTGTACCTTTGCATTTTTCTCCCAAACGAAGGACACTAGAAAGAAAATTTTAAAGCCTCCTGTTAGGCCATCATCTACACGGCATAGCCCTGAATTTTTCAATGCGCAGCTCTTTGCAAAAGAGAGATATTGGCAAGGAAAAGCTGTCTTGTACCATTGGATTTTTCTCCCAAACGAAGGACACTAGAATGAAAATTTTAAAGCCTCCTGTTAGTGCTTCATCTACACGGCATAGCCCTGAATTTTCCAATGCGCAGCTCTTTGCAAAAGAGAGATATTGGCAAGGAAAAGCTGTCTTGTACCTTTGCATTTTTCTCCCAAACGAAGGACACTAGAAATAAAATTTTAAAGCCTCCTGTTAGGCCATCATCTACACGGCATAGCCCTGAATTTTCCAATGCGCAGCTCTTTGCAAAAGAGAGATATTGGCAAGGAAAAGCTGTCTTGTACCTTTGCATTTTTCTCCCAAACGAAGGACACTAGAAAGAAAATTTTAAAGCCTCCTGTTAGGCCATCATCTACACGGCATAGCCCTGAATTTTCCAATGCGCAGCTCTTTGCAAAAGAGAGATATTGGCAAGGAAATGCTGTCTTGTACCTTTGCATTTTTCTCCCAAACGAAGGACACTAGAAAGAAAATTTTAAAGCCTCCTGTTAGGCCATCATCTACACGGCATAGCCCTGAATTTTCCAATGCACAGCTCTTTGCAAAAGAGAGATATTGGCAAGGAAAAGCTGTCTTGTACCATTGGATTTTTCTCCCAAACGAAGGACACTAGAATGAAAATTTTAAAGCCTCCTGTTAGTGCTTCATCTACACGGTATAGCCCTGAATTTTCCAATGCGTAGCTCTTTGCAAAAGAGAGATATTGGCAAGGAAAAGCTGTCTTGTACCTTTGCATTTTTCTCCCAAACGAAGGACACTAGAAAGAAAATTTTAAAGCCTCCTGTTAGGCCATCATCTACACGGCATAGCCCTGAATTTTCCAATGCGCAGCTCTTTGCAAAAGAGAGATATTGGCAAGGAAAAGCTGTCTTGTACCTTTGCATTTTTCTCCCAAACGAAGGACACTAGAAAGAAAATTTTAAAGCCTCCTGTTAGGCCATCATCTACACGGCATAGCCCTGAATTTTCCAATGCGCAGCTCTTTGCAAAAGAGAGATATTGGCAAGGAAAAGCTGTCTTGTACCTTTGCATTTTTCTCACAAACGAAGGACACTAGAATGAAAATTTTAAAGCCTCCTGTTAGTGCTTCATCTACACGGTATAGCCCTGAATTTTCCAATGCGTAGCTCTTTGCAAAAGAGAGATATTGGCAAGGAAAAGCTGTCTTGTACCTTTGCATTTTTCTCCCAAACGAAGGACACTAGAAAGAAAATTTTAAAGCCTCCTGTTAGGCCATCATCTACACGGCATAGCCCTGAATTTTCCAATGCGCAGCTCTTTGCAAAAGAGAGATATTGGCAAGGAAAAGCTGTCTTGTACCTTTGCATTTTTCTCCCAAACGAAGGACACTAGAAAGAAAATTTTAAAGCCTCCTGTTAGGCCATCATCTACACGGCATAGCCCTGAATTTTCCAATGCGCAGCTCTTTGCAAAAGAGAGATATTGGCAAGGAAAAGCTGTCTTGTACCTTTGCATTTTTCTCCCAAACGAAGCACACTAGAATGAAAATTTTAAAGCCTCCTGTTAGTGCTTCATCTACACGGTATAGCCCTGAATTTTCCAATGCGTAGCTCTTTGCAAAAGAGAGATATTGGCAAGGAAAAGCTGTCTTGTACCTTTGCATTTTTCTCCCAAACGAAGGACACTAGAAAGAAAATTTTAAAGCCTCCTGTTAGGCCATCATCTACACGGCATAGCCCTGAATTTTCCAATGCGCAGCTCTTTGCAAAAGAGAGATATTGGCAAGGAAATGCTGTCTTGTACCTTTGCATTTTTCTCCCAAACGAAGGACACTAGAAAGAAAATTTTAAAGCCTCCTGTTAGGCCATCATCTACACGGCATAGCCCTGAATTTTCCAATGCGCAGCTCTTTGTAAAAGAGAGATATTGGCAAGGAAAAACTGTCTTGTACCATTGGATTTTTCTCCCAAACGAAGGACACTAGAATGAAAAATTTAAAGCCTCCTGTTAGGCCATCATCTACACGGCATAGCCCTGAATTTTCCAATGCGCAGCTCTTTGCAAAAGAGAGATATTGGCAAGGAAAAGCTGTCTTGTACCTTTGCATTTTCCTCCCAAACGAAGGACACTAGAAAGAAAATTTTAAAGCCTCCTGTTAGGCCATCATCTACACGGCATAGCCCTGAATTTTCCAATGCGCAGCTCTTTGCAAAAGAGAGATATTGGCAAGGAAAAGCTGTCTTGTACCATTGGATTTTTCTCCCAAACGAAGGACACTAGAATGAAAATTTTAAAGCCTCCTGTTAGTGCTTCATCTACACGGCATAGCCCTGAATTTTCCAATGCGCAGCTCTTTGCAAAAGAGAGATATTGGCAAGGAAAAGCTGTCTTGTACCTTTGCATTTTTCTCCCAAACGAAGGACACTAGAAATAAAATTTTAAAGCCTCCTGTTAGGCCATCATCTACACGGCATAGCCCTGAATTTTCCAATGCGCAGCTCTTTGCAAAAGAGAGATATTGGCAAGGAAAAGCTGTCTTGTACCTTTGCATTTTTCTCCCAAACGAAGGACACTAGAAAGAAAATTTTAAAGCCTCCTGTTAGGCCATCATCTACACGGCATAGCCCTGAATTTTCCAATGCGCAGCTCTTTGCAAAAGAGAGATATTGGCAAGGAAATGCTGTCTTGTACCTTTGCATTTTTCTCCCAAACGAAGGACACTAGAAAGAAAATTTTAAAGCCTCCTGTTAGGCCATCATCTACACGGCATAGCCCTGAATTTTCCAATGCACAGCTCTTTGCAAAAGAGAGATATTGGCAAGGAAAAGCTGTCTTGTACCATTGGATTTTTCTCCCAAACGAAGGACACTAGAATGAAAATTTTAAAGCCTCCTGTTAGTGCTTCATCTACACGGTATAGCCCTGAATTTTCCAATGCGTAGCTCTTTGCAAAAGAGAGATATTGGCAAGGAAAAGCTGTCTTGTACCTTTGCATTTTTCTCCCAAACGAAGGACACTAGAAAGAAAATTTTAAAGCCTCCTGTTAGGCCATCATCTACACGGCATAGCCCTGAATTTTCCAATGCGCAGCTCTTTGCAAAAGAGAGATATTGGCAAGGAAAAGCTGTCTTGTACCTTTGCATTTTTCTCCCAAACGAAGGACACTAGAAAGAAAATTTTAAAGCCTCCTGTTAGGCCATCATCTACACGGCATAGCCCTGAATTTTCCAATGCGCAGCTCTTTGCAAAAGAGAGATATTGGCAAGGAAAAGCTGTCTTGTACCTTTGCATTTTTCTCACAAACGAAGGACACTAGAATGAAAATTTTAAAGCCTCCTGTTAGTGCTTCATCTACACGGTATAGCCCTGAATTTTCCAATGCGTAGCTCTTTGCAAAAGAGAGATATTGGCAAGGAAAAGCTGTCTTGTACCTTTGCATTTTTCTCCCAAACGAAGGACACTAGAAAGAAAATTTTAAAGCCTCCTGTTAGGCCATCATCTACACGGCATAGCCCTGAATTTTCCAATGCGCAGCTCTTTGCAAAAGAGAGATATTGGCAAGGAAAAGCTGTCTTGTACCTTTGCATTTTTCTCCCAAACGAAGGACACTAGAAAGAAAATTTTAAAGCCTCCTGTTAGGCCATCATCTACACGGCATAGCCCTGAATTTTCCAATGCGCAGCTCTTTGCAAAAGAGAGATATTGGCAAGGAAAAGCTGTCTTGTACCTTTGCATTTTTCTCCCAAATGAAGGACACTAGAAAGAAAATTGTAAAGCCTTCTGTTAGGCCATCATCTACACGGCATAGCCCTGAATTTTCCAATGCGCAGCTCTTTGCAAAAGAGAGATATTGGCAAGGAAAAGCTGTCTTGTACCATTGGATTTTTCTCCCAAACGAAGGACACTAGAATGAAAATTTTAAAGCCTCCTGTTAGTGCTTCATCTACACGGTATAGCCCTGAATTTTCCAATGCGCAGCTCTTTGCAAAAGAGAGATATTGGCAAGGAAAAGCTGTCTTGTACCTTTGCATTTTTCTCCCAAACGAAGGACACTAGAAAGAAAATTTTAAAGCCTCCTGTTAGGCCATCATCTACACGGCATAGCCCTGAATTTTCCAATGCGCAGCTCTTTGCAAAAGAGAGATATTGGCAAGGAAATGCTGTCTTGTACCTTTGCATTTTTCTCCCAAACGAAGGACACTAGAAAGAAAATGTTAAAGCCTCCTGTTAGGCCATCATCTACACGGCATAGCCCTGAATTTTCCAATGCGCAGCTCTTTGCAAAAGAGAGATATTGGCAAGGAAAAGCTGTCTTGTACCATTGGATTTTTCTCCCAAACGAAGGACACTAGAATGAAAATTTTAAAGCCTCCTGTTAGTGCTTCATCTACACGGTATAGCCCTGAATTTTCCAATGCGTAGCTCTTTGCAAAAGAGAGATATTGGCAAGGAAAAGCTGTCTTGTACCTTTGCATTTTTCTCCCAAACGAAGGACACTAGAAAGAAAATTTTAAAGCCTCCTGTTAGGCCATCATCTACACGGCATAGCCCTGAATTTTCCAATGCGCAGCTCTTTGCAAAAGAGAGATATTGGCAAGGAAAAGCTGTCTTGTACCATTGGATTTTTCTCCCAAACGAAGGACACTAGAATGAAAATTTTAAAGCCTCCTGTTAGTGCTTCATCTACACGGTATAGCCCTGAATTTTCCAATGCGTAGCTCTTTGCAAAAGAGAGATATTGGCAAGGAAAAGCTGTCTTGTACCTTTGCATTTTTCTCCCAAACGAAGGACACTAGAAAGAAAATTTTAAAGCCTCTTGTTAGGCCATCATCTACACGGCATAGCCCTGAATTTTCCAATGCGCAGCTCTTTGCAAAAGAGAGATATTGGCAAGGAAAAGCTGTCTTGTACCTTTGCATTTTTCTCCCAAACGAAGGACACTAGAAAGAAAATTTTAAAGCCTCCTGTTAGGCCATCATCTACACGGCATAGCCCTGAATTTTCCAATGCGCAGCTCTTTGCAAAAGAGAGATATTGGCAAGGAAAAGCTGTCTTGTACCATTGGATTTTTCTCCCAAACGAAGGACACTAGAATGAAAATTTTAAAGCCTCCTGTTAGTGCTTCATCTACACGGTATAGCCCTGAATTTTCCAATGCGTAGCTCTTTGCAAAAGAGCGATATTGGCAAGGAAAAGCTGTCTTGTACCTTTGCATTTTTCTCCCAAACGAAGGACACTACAAAGAAAATTTTAAAGCCTCCTGTTAGGCTATCATCTACACGGCATAGCCCTGAATTTTCCAATGCGCAGCTCTTTGCAAAAGAGAGATATTGGCAAGGAAAAGCTGTCTTGTACCTTTGCATTTTTCTCCCAAACGAAGGACACTAGAAAGAAAATTTTAAAGCCTCCTGTTAGGCCATCATCTACACGGCATAGCCCTGAATTTTCCAATGCGCAGCTCTTTGCAAAAGAGAGATATTGGCAAGGAAAAGCTGTCTTGTACCTTTGCATTTTTCTCCCAAACGAAGCACACTAGAATGAAAATTTTAAAGCCTCCTGTTAGTGCTTCATCTACACGGTATAGCCCTGAATTTTCCAATGCGTAGCTCTTTGCAAAAGAGAGATATTGGCAAGGAAAAGCTGTCTTGTACCTTTGCATTTTTCTCCCAAACGAAGGACACTAGAAATAAAATTTTAAAGCCTCCTGTTAGGTTATCATCTACACGGCATAGCCCTGAATTTTCCAATGCGCAGCTCTTTGCAAAAGAGAGATATTGGCAAGGAAAAGCTGTCTTGTACCTTTGCATTTTTCTCCCAAACGAAGGACACTAGAAATAAAATTTTAAAGCCTCCTGTTAGGCCATCATCTACACGGCATAGCCCTGAATTTTCCAATGCGCAGCTCTTTGCAAAAGAGAGATATTGGCAAGGAAATGCTGTCTTGTACCTTTGCATTTTTCTCCCAAACGAAGGACACTAGAAAGAAAATTTTAAAGCCTCCTGTTAGGCCATCATCTACACGGCATAGCCCTGAATTTTCCAATGCGCAGCTCTTTGTAAAAGAGAGATATTGGCAAGGAAAAACTGTATTGTACCTTTGCATTTTTCTCCCAAACGAAGGACACTAGAAAGAAAATTTTAAAGCCTCCTGTTAGGCCATCATCTACACGGCATAGCCCTGAATTTTCCAATGCGCAGCTCTTTGCAAAAGAGAGATATTGGCAAGGAAATGCTGTCTTGTACCTTTGCATTTTTCTCCCAAACGAAGGACACTAGAAAGAAAATTTTAAAGCCTCCTGTTAGGCCATCATCTACACGGCATAGCCCTGAATTTTCCAATGCGCAGCTCTTTGTAAAAGAGAGATATTGGCAAGGAAAAACTGTCTTGTACCATTGGATTTTTCTCCCAAACGAAGGACACTAGAATGAAAAATTTAAAGCCTCCTGTTAGGCCATCATCTACACGGCATAGCCCTGAATTTTCCAATGCGCAGCTCTTTGCAAAAGAGAGATATTGGCAAGGAAAAGCTGTCTTGTACCTTTGCATTTTTCTCCCAAACGAAGGACACTAGAAAGAAAATTTTAAAGCCTCCTGTTAGGCCATCATCTACACGGCATAGCCCTGAATTTTCCAATGCGCAGCTCTTTGCAAAAGAGAGATATTGGCAAGGAAAAGCTGTCTTGTACCATTGGATTTTTCTCCCAAACGAAGGACACTAGAATGAAAATTTTAAAGCCTCCTGTTAGTGCTTCATCTACACGGCATAGCCCTGAATTTTCCAATGCGCAGCTCTTTGCAAAAGAGAGATATTGGCAAGGAAAAGCTGTCTTGTACCTTTGCATTTTTCTCCCAAACGAAGGACACTAGAAATAAAATTTTAAAGCCTCCTGTTAGGCCATCATCTACACGGCATAGCCCTGAATTTTCCAATGCGCAGCTCTTTGCAAAAGAGAGATATTGGCAAGGAAAAGCTGTCTAGTACCTTTGCATTTTTCTCCCAAACGAAGGACACTAGAAAGAAAATTTTAAAGCCTCCTGTTAGGCCATCATCTACACGGCATAGCCCTGAATTTTCCAATGCGCAGCTCTTTGCAAAAGAGAGATATTGGCAAGGAAATGCTGTCTTGTACCTTTGCATTTTTCTCCCAAACGAAGGACACTAGAAAGAAAATTTTAAAGCCTCCTGTTAGGCCATCATCTACACGGCATAGCCCTGAATTTTCCAATGCACAGCTCTTTGCAAAAGAGAGATATTGGCAAGGAAAAGCTGTCTTGTACCATTGGATTTTTCTCCCAAACGAAGGACACTAGAATGAAAATTTTAAAGCCTCCTGTTAGTGCTTCATCTACACGGTATAGCCCTGAATTTTCCAATGCGTAGCTCTTTGCAAAAGAGAGATATTGGCAAGGAAAAGCTGTCTTGTACCTTTGCATTTTTCTCCCAAACGAAGGACACTAGAAAGAAAATTTTAAAGCCTCCTGTTAGGCCATCATCTACACGGCATAGCCCTGAATTTTCCAATGCGCAGCTCTTTGCAAAAGAGAGATATTGGCAAGGAAAAGCTGTCTTGTACCTTTGCATTTTTCTCCCAAACGAAGGACACTAGAAAGAAAATTTTAAAGCCTCCTGTTAGGCCATCATCTACACGGCATAGCCCTGAATTTTCCAATGCGCAGCTCTTTGCAAAAGAGAGATATTGGCAAGGAAAAGCTGTCTTGTACCTTTGCATTTTTCTCACAAACGAAGGACACTAGAATGAAAATTTTAAAGCCTCCTGTTAGTGCTTCATCTACACGGTATAGCCCTGAATTTTCCAATGCGTAGCTCTTTGCAAAAGAGAGATATTGGCAAGGAAAAGCTGTCTTGTACCTTTGCATTTTTCTCCCAAACGAAGGACACTAGAAAGAAAATTTTAAAGCCTCCTGTTAGGCCATCATCTACACGGCATAGCCCTGAATTTTCCAATGCGCAGCTCTTTGCAAAAGAGAGATATTGGCAAGGAAAAGCTGTCTTGTACCTTTGCATTTTTCTCCCAAACGAAGGACACTAGAAAGAAAATTTTAAAGCCTCCTGTTAGGCCATCATCTACACGGCATAGCCCTGAATTTTCCAATGCGCAGCTCTTTGCAAAAGAGAGATATTGGCAAGGAAAAGCTGTCTTGTACCTTTGCATTTTTCTCCCAAATGAAGGACACTAGAAAGAAAATTGTAAAGCCTTCTGTTAGGCCATCATCTACACGGCATAGCCCTGAATTTTCCAATGCGCAGCTCTTTGCAAAAGAGAGATATTGGCAAGGAAAAGCTGTCTTGTACCATTGGATTTTTCTCCCAAACGAAGGACACTAGAATGAAAATTTTAAAGCCTCCTGTTAGTGCTTCATCTACACGGTATAGCCCTGAATTTTCCAATGCGCAGCTCTTTGCAAAAGAGAGATATTGGCAAGGAAAAGCTGTCTTGTACCTTTGCATTTTTCTCCCAAACGAAGGACACTAGAAAGAAAATTTTAAAGCCTCCTGTTAGGCCATCATCTACACGGCATAGCCCTGAATTTTCCAATGCGCAGCTCTTTGCAAAAGAGAGATATTGGCAAGGAAAAGCTGTCTTGTACCTTTGCATTTTTCTCCCAAACGAAGGACACTAGAAAGAAAATGTTAAAGCCTCCTGTTAGGCCATCATCTACACGGCATAGCCCTGAATTTTCCAATGCGCAGCTCTTTGCAAAAGAGAGATATTGGCAAGGAAAAGCTGTCTTGTACCATTGGATTTTTCTCCCAAACGAAGGACACTAGAATGAAAATTTTAAAGCCTCCTGTTAGTGCTTCATCTACACGGTATAGCCCTGAATTTTCCAATGCGTAGCTCTTTGCAAAAGAGAGATATTGGCAAGGAAAAGCTGTCTTGTACCTTTGCATTTTTCTCCCAAACGAAGGACACTAGAAAGAAATTTTAAAGCCTCCTGTTAGGCCATCATCTACACGGTATAGCCCTGAATTTTCCAATGCGCAGCTCTTTGCAAAAGAGAGATATTGGCAAGGAAAAGCTGTCTTGTATCTTTGCATTTTTCTCCCAAACGAAGGACACTAGAAAGAAAATTTTAAAGCCTCCTGTTAGGCCATCATCTACACGGCATAGCCCTGAATTTTCCAATGCGCAGCTCTTTGCAAAAGAGAGATATTGGCAAGGAAAAGCTGTCTTGTACCTTTGCATTTTTCTCCCAAATGAAGGACACTAGAAAGAAAATTTTAATGCCTTCTGTTAGGCCATCATCTACACGGCATAGCCCTGAATTTTCCAATGCGCAGCTCTTTGCAAAAGAGAGATATTGGCAAGGAAAAGCTGTCTTGTACCATTGGATTTTTCTCCCAAACGAAGGACACTAGAATGAAAATTTTAAAGCCTCCTGTTAGTGCTTCATCTACACGGTATAGCCCTGAATTTTCCAATGCGCAGCTCTTTGCAAAAGAGAGATATTGGCAAGGAAAAGCTGTCTTGTACCTTTGCATTTTTCTCCCAAACGAAGGACACTAGAAAGAAAATTTTAAAGCCTCCTGTTAGGCCATCATCTACACGGCATAGCCCTGAATTTTCCAATGCGCAGCTCTTTGCAAAAGAGAGATATTGGCAAGGAAAAGCTGTCTTGTACCTTTGCATTTTTCTCCCAAACGAAGGACACTAGAAAGAAAATTTTAAAGTCTCCTGTTAGGCCATCATCTACACGGCATAGCCCTGAATTTTCCAATGCGCAGCTCTTTGCAAAAGAGAGATATTGGCAAGGAAAAGCTGTCTTGTACCATTGGATTTTTCTCCCAAACGAAGGACACTAGAATGAAAATTTTAAAGCCTCCTGTTAGTGCTTCATCTACACGGTATAGCCCTGAATTTTCCAATGCGTAGCTCTTTGCAAAAGAGAGATATTGGCAAGGAAAAGCTGTCTTGTACCTTTGCATTTTTCTCCCAAACGAAGGACACTAGAAAGAAAATTTTAAAGCCTCCTGTTAGGCCATCATCTACACGGCATAGCCCTGAATTTTCCAATGCGCAGCTCTTTGCAAAAGAGAGATATTGGCAAGGAAAAACTGTCTTGTACCTTTGCATTTTTCTCCCAAACGAAGGACACTAGAAAGAAAATTTTAAAGCCTCCTGTTAGGCCATCATCTACACGGCATAGCCCTGAATTTTCCAATGCGCAGCTCTTTGCAAAAGAGAGATATTGGCAAGGAAAAGCTGTCTTGTACCTTTGCATTTTTCTCCCAAACGAAGGACACTAGAAAGAAAATTTTAAAGCTTCCTGTTAGGCCATCATCTACACGGCATAGCCCTGAATTTTCCAATGCGCAGCTCTTTGCAAAAGAGAGATATTGGCAAGGAAAAGCTGTCTTGTACCTTTGCATTTTTCTCCCAAACGAAGGACACTAGAAAGAAAATTTTAAAGCCTCCTGTTAGGCCATCATCTACACGGCATAGCCCTGAATTTTCCAATGCGCAGCTCTTTGCAAAAGAGAGATATTGGCAAGGAAAAGCTGTCTTGTACCTTTGCATTTTTCTCCCAAACGAAGGACACTAGAAAGAAAATTTTAAAGCCTCCTGTTAGGCCATCATCTACACGGCATAGCCCTGAATTTTCCAATGCGCAGCTCTTTGCAAAAGAGAGATATTGGCAAGGAAAAGCTGTCTTGTACCTTTGCATTTTTCTCCCAAACGAAGGACACTAGAAAGAAAATTTTAAAGCTTCCTGTTAGGCCATCATCTACACGGCATAGCCCTGAATTTTCCAATGCGCAGCTCTTTGCAAAAGAGAGATATTGGCAAGGAAAAGCTGTCTTGTACCTTTGCATTTTTCTCCCAAACGAAGGACACTAGAAAGAAAATTTTAAAGCCTCCTGTTAGGCCATCATCTACACGGCATAGCCCTGAATTTTCCAATGCGCAGCTCTTTGCAAAAGAGAGATATTGGCAAGGAAAAGCTGTCTTGTACCTTTGCATTTTTCTCCCAAACGAAGGACACTAGAATGAAAATTTTAAAGCCTCCTGTTAGTGCTTCATCTACACGGTATAGCCCTGAATTTTCCAATGCGTAGCTCTTTGCAAAAGAGAGATATTGACAAGGAAAAGCTGTCTTGTACCTTTGCATTTTTCTCCCAAACGAAGGACACTAGAAAGAAAATTTTAAAGCCTCCTGTTAGGCCATCATCTACACGGCATAGCCCTGAATTTTCCAATGCGCAGCTCTTTGCAAAAGAGAGATATTGGCAAGGAAAAGCTGTCTTGTACCTTTGCATTTTTCTCCCAAACGAAGGACACTAGAAAGAAAATTTTAAAGCCTCCTGTTAGGCCATCATCTACACGGCATAGCCCTGAATTTTCCAATGCGCAGCTCTTTGCAAAAGAGAGATATTGGCAAGGAAAAGCTGTCTTGTACCTTTGCATTTTTCTCCCAAACGAAGGACACTACAAAGAAAATTTTAAAGCCTCCTGTTAGGCCATCATCTACACGGCATAGCCCTGAATTTTCCAATGCGCAGCTTTGTGCAAAAGAGAGATATTGGCAAGGAAAAGCTGTCTTGTATTAATGGATTTTTCTCCCAAATGAAGGACACTAGAATGAAAATTTTAAAGCCTTCTGTTAGTGCTTCATCTACACGGTATAGCCCTGAATTTTCCAATGCGTAGCTCTTTGCAAAAGAGAGATATTGGCAAGGAAAAGCTGTCTTGTACCTTTGCATTTTTCTCCCAAACGAAGGAAACTAGAAAGAAAATTTTAAAGCCTCCTGTTAGGCCATCATCTACACGGCATAGCCCTGAATTTTCCAATGCGCAGCTCTTTGCAAAAGAGAGATATTGGCAAGGAAAAGCTGTCTTGTACCTTTGCATTTTTCTCCCAAACGAAGGACACTAGAAAGAAAATTTTAAAGCCTCCTGTTAGGCCATCATCTACACGGCATAGCCCTGAATTTTCCAATGCGCAGTTCTTTGCAAAAGAGAGATATTGGCAAGGAAATGCTGTCTTGTACCTTTGCATTTTTCTCCCAAACGAAGGACACTAGAAAGAAAATTTTAAAGCCTCCTGTTAGGCCATCATCTACACGGCATAGCCCTGAATTTTCCAATGCGCAGCTCTTTGCAAAAGAGAGATATTGGCAAGGAAAAGTTGTCTTGTACCATTGGATTTTTCTCCCAAACGAAGGACACTAGAATGAAAATTTTAAAGCCTCCTGTTAGTGCTTCATCTACACGGTATAGCCCTGAATTTTCCAATGCGTAGCTCTTTGCAAAAGAGAGATATTGACAAGGAAAAGCTGTCTTGTACCTTTGCATTTTTCTCCCAAACGAAGGACACTAGAAAGAAAATTTTAAAGCCTCCTGTTAGGCCATCATCTACACGGCATAGCCCTGAATTTTCCAATGCGCAGCTCTTTGCAAAAGAGAGATATTGGCAAGGAAAAGCTGTCTTGTACCTTTGCATTTTTCTCCCAAACGAAGGACACTAGAAAGAAAATTTTAAAGCCTCCTGTTAGGCCATCATCTACACGGCATAGCCCTGAATTTTCCAATGCGCAGCTCTTTGCAAAAGAGAGATATTGGCAAGGAAAAGCTGTCTTGTACCTTTGCATTTTTCTCCCAAACGAAGGACACTACAAAGAAAATTTTAAAGCCTCCTGTTAGGCTATCATCTACACGGCATAGCCCTGAATTTTCCAATGCGCAGCTTTGTGCAAAAGAGAGATATTGGCAAGGAAAAGCTGTCTTGTATTAATGGATTTTTCTCCCAAATGAAGGACACTAGAATGAAAATTTTAAAGCCTTCTGTTAGTGCTTCATCTACACGGTATAGCCCTGAATTTTCCAATGCGTAGCTCTTTGCAAAAGAGAGATATTGGCAAGGAAAAGCTGTCTTGTACCTTTGCATTTTTCTCCCAAACGAAGGAAACTAGAAAGAAAATTTTAAAGCCTCCTGTTAGGCCATCATCTACACGGCATAGCCCTGAATTTTCCAATGCGCAGCTCTTTGCAAAAGAGAGATATTGGCAAGGAAAAGCTGTCTTGTACCTTTGCATTTTTCTCCCAAACGAAGGACACTAGAAAGAAAATTTTAAAGCATCCTGTTAGGCCATCATCTACACGGCATAGCCCTGAATTTTCCAATGCGCAGTTCTTTGCAAAAGAGAGATATTGGCAAGGAAATGCTGTCTTGTACCTTTGCATTTTTCTCCCAAACGAAGGACACTAGAAAGAAAATTTTAAAGCCTCCTGTTAGGCCATCATCTACACGGCATAGCCCTGAATTTTCCAATGCGCAGCTCTTTGCAAAAGAGAGATATTGGCAAGGAAAAGCTGTCTTGTACCATTGGATTTTTCTCCCAAACGAAGGACACTAGAATGAAAATTTTAAAGCCTCCTGTTAGTGCTTCATCTACACGGTATAGCCCTGAATTTTCCAATGCGTAGCTCTTTGCAAAAGAGAGATATTGACAAGGAAAAGCTGTCTTGTACCTTTGCATTTTTCTCCCAAACGAAGGACACTAGAAAGAAAATTTTAAAGCCTCCTGTTAGGCCATCATCTACACGGCATAGCCCTGAATTTTCCAATGCGCAGCTCTTTGCAAAAGAGAGATATTGGCAAGGAAAAGCTGTCTTGTACCTTTGCATTTTTCTCCCAAACGAAGGACACTAGAAAGAAAATTTTAAAGCCTCCTGTTAGGCCATCATCTACACGGCATAGCCCTGAATTTTCCAATGCGCAGCTCTTTGCAAAAGAGAGATATTGGCAAGGAAAAGCTGTCTTGTACCTTTGCATTTTTCTCCCAAATGAAGGACACTAGAAAGAAAATTTTAAAGCCTTCTGTTAGGCCATCATCTACACGGCATAGCCCTGAATTTTCCAATGCGCAGCTCTTTGCAAAAGAGAGATATTGGCAAGGAAAAGCTGTCTTGTGCCATTGGATTTTTCTCCCAAACGAAGGACACTAGAATGAAAATTTTAAAGCCTCCTGTTAGTGCTTCATCTACACGGTATAGCCCTGAATTTTCCAATGCGCAGCTCTTTGCAAAAGAGAGATATTGGCAAGGAAAAGCTGTCTTGTACCTTTGCATTTTTCTCCCAAACGAAGGACACTAGAAAGAAAATTTTAAAGCCTCCTGTTAGGCCATCATCTACACGGCATAGCCCTGAATTTTCCAATGCGCAGCTCTTTGCAAAAGAGAGATATTGGCAAGGAAAAGCTGTCTTGTACCTTTGCATTTTTCTCCCAAACGAAGGACACTAGAAAGAAAATTTTAAAGCCTCCTGTTAGGCCATCATCTACACGGCATAGCCCTGAATTTTCCAATGCGCAGCTCTTTGCAAAAGAGAGATATTGGCAAGGAAAAGCTGTCTTGTACCTTTGCATTTTTCTCCCAAACGAAGGACACTACAAAGAAAATTTTAAAGCCTCCTGTTAGGCCATCATCTACACGGCATAGCCCTGAATTTTCCAATGCGCAGCTTTGTGCAAAAGAGAGATATTGGCAAGGAAAAGCTGTCTTGTATTAATGGATTTTTCTCCCAAATGAAGGACACTAGAATGAAAATTTTAAAGCCTTCTGTTAGTGCTTCATCTACACGGTATAGCCCTGAATTTTCCAATGCGTAGCTCTTTGCAAAAGAGAGATATTGGCAAGGAAAAGCTGTCTTGTACCTTTGCATTTTTCTCCCAAACGAAGGAAACTAGAAAGAAAATTTTAAAGCCTCCTGTTAGGCCATCATCTACACGGCATAGCCCTGAATTTTCCAATGCGCAGCTCTTTGCAAAAGAGAGATATTGGCAAGGAAAAGCTGTCTTGTACCTTTGCATTTTTCTCCCAAACGAAGGACACTAGAAAGAAAATTTTAAAGCCTCCTGTTAGGCCATCATCTACACGGCATAGCCCTGAATTTTCCAATGCGCAGTTCTTTGCAAAAGAGAGATATTGGCAAGGAAATGCTGTCTTGTACCTTTGCATTTTTCTCCCAAACGAAGGACACTAGAAAGAAAATTTTAAAGCCTCCTGTTAGGCCATCATCTACACGGCATAGCCCTGAATTTTCCAATGCGCAGCTCTTTGCAAAAGAGAGATATTGGCAAGGAAAAGTTGTCTTGTACCATTGGATTTTTCTCCCAAACGAAGGACACTAGAATGAAAATTTTAAAGCCTCCTGTTAGTGCTTCATCTACACGGTATAGCCCTGAATTTTCCAATGCGTAGCTCTTTGCAAAAGAGAGATATTGACAAGGAAAAGCTGTCTTGTACCTTTGCATTTTTCTCCCAAACGAAGGACACTAGAAAGAAAATTTTAAAGCCTCCTGTTAGGCCATCATCTACACGGCATAGCCCTGAATTTTCCAATGCGCAGCTCTTTGCAAAAGAGAGATATTGGCAAGGAAAAGCTGTCTTGTACCTTTGCATTTTTCTCCCAAACGAAGGACACTAGAAAGAAAATTTTAAAGCCTCCTGTTAGGCCATCATCTACACGGCATAGCCCTGAATTTTCCAATGCGCAGCTCTTTGCAAAAGAGAGATATTGGCAAGGAAAAGCTGTCTTGTACCTTTGCATTTTTCTCCCAAACGAAGGACACTAGAAAGAAAATTTTAAAGCTTCCTGTTAGGCCATCATCTACACGGCATAGCCCTGAATTTTCCAATGCGCAGCTCTTTGCAAAAGAGAGATATTGGCAAGGAAAAGCTGTCTTGTACCTTTGCATTTTTCTCCCAAACGAAGGACACTAGAAAGAAAATTTTAAAGCCTCCTGTTAGGCCATCATCTACACGGCATAGCCCTGAATTTTCCAATGCGCAGCTCTTTGCAAAAGAGAGATATTGGCAAGGAAAAGCTGTCTTGTACCTTTGCATTTTTCTCACAAACGAAGGACACTAGAATGAAAATTTTAAAGCCTCCTGTTAGTGCTTCATCTACACGGTATAGCCCTGAATTTTCCAATGCGTAGCTCTTTGCAAAAGAGAGATATTGACAAGGAAAAGCTGTCTTGTACCTTTGCATTTTTCTCCCAAACGAAGGACACTAGAAAGAAAATTTTAAAGCCTCCTGTTAGGCCATCATCTACACGGCATAGCCCTGAATTTTCCAATGCGCAGCTCTTTGCAAAAGAGAGATATTGGCAAGGAAAAGCTGTCTTGTACCTTTGCATTTTTCTCCCAAACGAAGGACACTAGAAAGAAAATTTTAAAGCCTCCTGTTAGGCCATCATCTACACGGCATAGCCCTGAATTTTCCAATGCGCAGCTCTTTGCAAAAGAGAGATATTGGCAAGGAAAAGCTGTCTTGTACCTTTGCATTTTTCTCCCAAACGAAGGACACTACAAAGAAAATTTTAAAGCCTCCTGTTAGGCTATCATCTACACGGCATAGCCCTGAATTTTCCAATGCGCAGCTTTGTGCAAAAGAGAGATATTGGCAAGGAAAAGCTGTCTTGTATTAATGGATTTTTCTCCCAAATGAAGGACACTAGAATGAAAATTTTAAAGCCTTCTGTTAGTGCTTCATCTACACGGTATAGCCCTGAATTTTCCAATGCGTAGCTCTTTGCAAAAGAGAGATATTGGCAAGGAAAAGCTGTCTTGTACCTTTGCATTTTTCTCCCAAACGAAGGAAACTAGAAAGAAAATTTTAAAGCCTCCTGTTAGGCCATCATCTACACGGCATAGCCCTGAATTTTCCAATGCGCAGCTCTTTGCAAAAGAGAGATATTGGCAAGGAAAAGCTGTCTTGTACCTTTGCATTTTTCTCCCAAACGAAGGACACTAGAAAGAAAATTTTAAAGCCTCCTGTTAGGCCATCATCTACACGGCATAGCCCTGAATTTTCCAATGCGCAGTTCTTTGCAAAAGAGAGATATTGGCAAGGAAATGCTGTCTTGTACCTTTGCATTTTTCTCCCAAACGAAGGACACTAGAAAGAAAATTTTAAAGCCTCCTGTTAGGCCATCATCTACACGGCATAGCCCTGAATTTTCCAATGCGCAGCTCTTTGCAAAAGAGAGATATTGGCAAGGAAAAGCTGTCTTGTACCATTGGATTTTTCTCCCAAACGAAGGACACTAGAATGAAAATTTTAAAGCCTCCTGTTAGTGCTTCATCTACACGGTATAGCCCTGAATTTTCCAATGCGTAGCTCTTTGCAAAAGAGAGATATTGACAAGGAAAAGCTGTCTTGTACCTTTGCATTTTTCTCCCAAACGAAGGACACTAGAAAGAAAATTTTAAAGCCTCCTGTTAGGCCATCATCTACACGGCATAGCCCTGAATTTTCCAATGCGCAGCTCTTTGCAAAAGAGAGATATTGGCAAGGAAAAGCTGTCTTGTACCTTTGCATTTTTCTCCCAAACGAAGGACACTAGAAAGAAAATTTTAAAGCCTCCTGTTAGGCCATCATCTACACGGCATAGCCCTGAATTTTCCAATGCACAGCTCTTTGCAAAAGAGAGATATTGGCAAGGAAAAGCTGTCTTGTACCTTTGCATTTTTCTCCCAAATGAAGGACACTAGAAAGAAAATTTTAAAGCCTTCTGTTAGGCCATCATCTACACGGCATAGCCCTGAATTTTCCAATGCGCAGCTCTTTGCAAAAGAGAGATATTGGCAAGGAAAAGCTGTCTTGTGCCATTGGATTTTTCTCCCAAACGAAGGACACTAGAATGAAAATTTTAAAGCCTCCTGTTAGTGCTTCATCTACACGGTATAGCCCTGAATTTTCCAATGCGCAGCTCTTTGCAAAAGAGAGATATTGGCAAGGAAAAGCTGTCTTGTACCTTTGCATTTTTCTCCCAAACGAAGGACACTAGAAAGAAAATTTTAAAGCCTCCTGTTAGGCCATCATCTACACGGCATAGCCCTGAATTTTCCAATGCGCAGCTCTTTGCAAAAGAGAGATATTGGCAAGGAAAAGCTGTCTTGTACCTTTGCATTTTTCTCCCAAACGAAGGACACTAGAAAGAAAATTTTAAAGCCTCCTGTTAGGCCATCATCTACACGGCATAGCCCTGAATTTTCCAATGCGCAGCTCTTTGCAAAAGAGAGATATTGGCAAGGAAAAGCTGTCTTGTACCATTGGATTTTTCTCCCAAACGAAGGACACTAGAATGAAAATTTTAAAGCCTCCTGTTAGTGCTTCATCTACACGGTATAGCCCTGAATTTTCCAATGCGTAGCTCTTTGCAAAAGAGAGATATTGGCAAGGAAAAGCTGTCTTGTACCTTTGCATTTTTCTCCCAAACGAAGGACACTAGAAAGAAAATTTTAAAGCCTCCTGTTAGGCCATCATCTACACGGCATAGCCCTGAATTTTCCAATGCGCAGCTCTTTGCAAAAGAGAGATATTGGCAAGGAAAAGTTGTCTTGTACCATTGGATTTTTCTCCCAAACGAAGGACACTAGAATGAAAATTTTAAAGCCTCCTGTTAGTGCTTCATCTACACGGTATAGCCCTGAATTTTCCAATGCGTAGCTCTTTGCAAAAGAGAGATATTGACAAGGAAAAGCTGTCTTGTACCTTTGCATTTTTCTCCCAAACGAAGGACACTAGAAAGAAAATTTTAAAGCCTCCTGTTAGGCCATCATCTACACGGCATAGCCCTGAATTTTCCAATGCGCAGCTCTTTGCAAAAGAGAGATATTGGCAAGGAAAAGCTGTCTTGTACCTTTGCATTTTTCTCCCAAACGAAGGACACTAGAAAGAAAATTTTAAAGCCTCCTGTTAGGCCATCATCTACACGGCATAGCCCTGAATTTTCCAATGCGCAGCTCTTTGCAAAAGAGAGATATTGGCAAGGAAAAGCTGTCTTGTACCTTTGCATTTTTCTCCCAAACGAAGGACACTAGAAAGAAAATTTTAAAGCTTCCTGTTAGGCCATCATCTACACGGCATAGCCCTGAATTTTCCAATGCGCAGCTCTTTGCAAAAGAGAGATATTGGCAAGGAAAAGCTGTCTTGTACCTTTGCATTTTTCTCCCAAACGAAGGACACTAGAAAGAAAATTTTAAAGCCTCCTGTTAGGCCATCATCTACACGGCATAGCCCTGAATTTTCCAATGCGCAGCTCTTTGCAAAAGAGAGATATTGGCAAGGAAAAGCTGTCTTGTACCTTTGCATTTTTCTCACAAACGAAGGACACTAGAATGAAAATTTTAAAGCCTCCTGTTAGTGCTTCATCTACACGGTATAGCCCTGAATTTTCCAATGCGTAGCTCTTTGCAAAAGAGAGATATTGACAAGGAAAAGCTGTCTTGTACCTTTGCATTTTTCTCCCAAACGAAGGACACTAGAAAGAAAATTTTAAAGCCTCCTGTTAGGCCATCATCTACACGGCATAGCCCTGAATTTTCCAATGCGCAGCTCTTTGCAAAAGAGAGATATTGGCAAGGAAAAGCTGTCTTGTACCTTTGCATTTTTCTCCCAAACGAAGGACACTAGAAAGAAAATTTTAAAGCCTCCTGTTAGGCCATCATCTACACGGCATAGCCCTGAATTTTCCAATGCGCAGCTCTTTGCAAAAGAGAGATATTGGCAAGGAAAAGCTGTCTTGTACCTTTGCATTTTTCTCCCAAACGAAGGACACTACAAAGAAAATTTTAAAGCCTCCTGTTAGGCTATCATCTACACGGCATAGCCCTGAATTTTCCAATGCGCAGCTTTGTGCAAAAGAGAGATATTGGCAAGGAAAAGCTGTCTTGTATTAATGGATTTTTCTCCCAAATGAAGGACACTAGAATGAAAATTTTAAAGCCTTCTGTTAGTGCTTCATCTACACGGTATAGCCCTGAATTTTCCAATGCGTAGCTCTTTGCAAAAGAGAGATATTGGCAAGGAAAAGCTGTCTTGTACCTTTGCATTTTTCTCCCAAACGAAGGAAACTAGAAAGAAAATTTTAAAGCCTCCTGTTAGGCCATCATCTACACGGCATAGCCCTGAATTTTCCAATGCGCAGCTCTTTGCAAAAGAGAGATATTGGCAAGGAAAAGCTGTCTTGTACCTTTGCATTTTTCTCCCAAACGAAGGACACTAGAAAGAAAATTTTAAAGCCTCCTGTTAGGCCATCATCTACACGGCATAGCCCTGAATTTTCCAATGCGCAGTTCTTTGCAAAAGAGAGATATTGGCAAGGAAATGCTGTCTTGTACCTTTGCATTTTTCTCCCAAACGAAGGACACTAGAAAGAAAATTTTAAAGCCTCCTGTTAGGCCATCATCTACACGGCATAGCCCTGAATTTTCCAATGCGCAGCTCTTTGCAAAAGAGAGATATTGGCAAGGAAAAGCTGTCTTGTACCATTGGATTTTTCTCCCAAACGAAGGACACTAGAATGAAAATTTTAAAGCCTCCTGTTAGTGCTTCATCTACACGGTATAGCCCTGAATTTTCCAATGCGTAGCTCTTTGCAAAAGAGAGATATTGACAAGGAAAAGCTGTCTTGTACCTTTGCATTTTTCTCCCAAACGAAGGACACTAGAAAGAAAATTTTAAAGCCTCCTGTTAGGCCATCATCTACACGGCATAGCCCTGAATTTTCCAATGCGCAGCTCTTTGCAAAAGAGAGATATTGGCAAGGAAAAGCTGTCTTGTACCTTTGCATTTTTCTCCCAAACGAAGGACACTAGAAAGAAAATTTTAAAGCCTCCTGTTAGGCCATCATCTACACGGCATAGCCCTGAATTTTCCAATGCACAGCTCTTTGCAAAAGAGAGATATTGGCAAGGAAAAGCTGTCTTGTACCTTTGCATTTTTCTCCCAAATGAAGGACACTAGAAAGAAAATTTTAAAGCCTTCTGTTAGGCCATCATCTACACGGCATAGCCCTGAATTTTCCAATGCGCAGCTCTTTGCAAAAGAGAGATATTGGCAAGGAAAAGCTGTCTTGTGCCATTGGATTTTTCTCCCAAACGAAGGACACTAGAATGAAAATTTTAAAGCCTCCTGTTAGTGCTTCATCTACACGGTATAGCCCTGAATTTTCCAATGCGCAGCTCTTTGCAAAAGAGAGATATTGGCAAGGAAAAGCTGTCTTGTACCTTTGCATTTTTCTCCCAAACGAAGG
Organism: Pseudophryne corroboree; assembly: GCF_028390025.1. Lineage (NCBI taxonomy): Eukaryota > Metazoa > Chordata > Amphibia > Anura > Myobatrachidae > Pseudophryne > Pseudophryne corroboree. The sequence goes on along the minus strand of NW_026970197.1, from coordinate 251,025 downwards.
ACACTAGAAAGAAAATTTTAAAGCCTCCTGTTAGGCCATCATCTACACGGCATAGCCCTGAATTTTCCAATGCGCAGCTCTTTGCAAAAGAGAGATATTGGCAAGGAAAAGCTGTCTTGTACCTTTGCATTTTTCTCCCAAACGAAGGACACTAGAAAGAAAATTTTAAAGCCTCCTGTTAGGCCATCATCTACACGGCATAGCCCTGAATTTTCCAATGCGCAGCTCTTTGCAAAAGAGAGATATTGGCAAGGAAAAGCTGTCTTGTACCATTGGATTTTTCTCCCAAACGAAGGACACTAGAATGAAAATTTTAAAGCCTCCTGTTAGTGCTTCATCTACACGGTATAGCCCTGAATTTTCCAATGCGTAGCTCTTTGCAAAAGAGAGATATTGGCAAGGAAAAGCTGTCTTGTACCTTTGCATTTTTCTCCCAAACGAAGGACACTACAAAGAAAATTTTAAAGCCTCCTGTTAGGCCATCATCTACACGGCATAGCCCTGAATTTTCCAATGCGCAGCTTTGTGCAAAAGATAGATATTGGCAAGGAAATGCTGTCTTGTACCTTTGCATTTTTCTCCCAAACGAAGGACACTAGAAAGAAAATTTTAAAGCCTCCTGTTAGGCCATCATCTACACGGCATAGCCCTGAATTTTCCAATGCGCAGCTCTTTGCAAAAGAGAGATATTGGCAAGGAAAAGCTGTCTTGTACCATTGGATTTTTCTCCCAAACGAAGGACACTAGAATGAAAATTTTAAAGCCTCCTGTTAGTGCTTCATCTACACGGTATAGCCCTGAATTTTCCAATGCGTAGCTCTTTGCAAAAGAGAGATATTGGCAAGGAAAAGCTGTCTTGTACCTTTGCATTTTTCTCCCAAACGAAGGACACTACAAAGAAAATTTTAAAGCCTCCTGTTAGGCCATCATCTACACGGCATAGCCCTGAATTTTCCAATGCGCAGCTTTGTGCAAAAGATAGATATTGGCAAGGAAAAGCTGTCTTGTACCTTTGCATTTTTCTCCCAAACGAAGGACACTAGAAAGAAAATTTTAAAGCCTCCTGTTAGGCCATCATCTACACGGCATAGCCCTGAATTTTCCAATGCGCAGCTCTTTGCAAAAGAGAGATATTGGCAAGGAAAAGCTGTCTTGTACCATTGGATTTTTCTCCCAAACGAAGGACACTAGAATGAAAATTTTAAAGCCTCCTGTTAGTGCTTCATCTACACGGTATAGCCCTGAATTTTCCAATGCGTAGCTCTTTGCAAAAGAGAGATATTGACAAGGAAAAGCTGTCTTGTACCTTTGCATTTTTCTCCCAAACGAAGGACACTAGAAAGAAAATTTTAAAGCCTCCTGTTAGGCCATCATCTACACGGCATAGCCCTGAATTTTCCAATGCGCAGTTCTTTGCAAAAGAGAGATATTGGCAAGGAAATGCTGTCTTGTACCTTTGCATTTTTCTCCCAAACGAAGGACACTAGAAAGAAAATTTTAAAGCCTCCTGTTAGGCCATCATCTACACGGCATAGCCCTGAATTTTCCAATGCGCAGCTCTTTGCAAAAGAGAGATATTGGCAAGGAAAAGCTGTCTTGTACCATTGGATTTTTCTCCCAAACGAAGGACACTAGAATGAAAATTTTAAAGCCTCCTGTTAGTGCTTCATCTACACGGTATAGCCCTGAATTTTCCAATGCGTAGCTCTTTGCAAAAGAGAGATATTGACAAGGAAAAGCTGTCTTGTACCTTTGCATTTTTCTCCCAAACGAAGGACACTAGAAAGAAAATTTTAAAGCCTCCTGTTAGGCCATCATCTACACGGCATAGCCCTGAATTTTCCAATGCGCAGCTCTTTGCAAAAGAGAGATATTGGCAAGGAAAAGCTGTCTTGTACCTTTGCATTTTTCTCCCAAACGAAGGACACTAGAAAGAAAATTTTAAAGCCTCCTGTTAGGCCATCATCTACACGGCATAGCCCTGAATTTTCCAATGCGCAGCTCTTTGCAAAAGAGAGATATTGGCAAGGAAAAGCTGTCTTGTACCTTTGCATTTTTCTCCCAAACGAAGGACACTAGAAAGAAAATTTTAAAGCTTCCTGTTAGGCCATCATCTACACGGCATAGCCCTGAATTTTCCAATGCGCAGCTCTTTGCAAAAGAGAGATATTGGCAAGGAAAAGCTGTCTTGTACCTTTGCATTTTTCTCCCAAACGAAGGACACTAGAAAGAAAATTTTAAAGCCTCCTGTTAGGCCATCATCTACACGGCATAGCCCTGAATTTTCCAATGCGCAGCTCTTTGCAAAAGAGAGATATTGGCAAGGAAAAGCTGTCTTGTACCATTGGATTTTTCTCCCAAACGAAGGACACTAGAATGAAAATTTTAAAGCCTCCTGTTAGTGCTTCATCTACACGGTATAGCCCTGAATTTTCCAATGCGTAGCTCTTTGCAAAAGAGAGATATTGACAAGGAAAAGCTGTCTTGTACCTTTGCATTTTTCTCCCAAACGAAGGACACTAGAAAGAAAATTTTAAAGCCTCCTGTTAGGCCATCATCTACACGGCATAGCCCTGAATTTTCCAATGCGCAGCTCTTTGCAAAAGAGAGATATTGGCAAGGAAAAGCTGTCTTGTACCTTTGCATTTTTCTCCCAAACGAAGGACACTAGAAAGAAAATTTTAAAGCCTCCTGTTAGGCCATCATCTACACGGCATAGCCCTGAATTTTCCAATGCACAGCTCTTTGCAAAAGAGAGATATTGGCAAGGAAAAGCTGTCTTGTACCTTTGCATTTTTCTCCCAAATGAAGGACACTAGAAAGAAAATTTTAAAGCCTTCTGTTAGGCCATCATCTACACGGCATAGCCCTGAATTTTCCAATGCGCAGCTCTTTGCAAAAGAGAGATATTGGCAAGGAAAAGCTGTCTTGTGCCATTGGATTTTTCTCCCAAACGAAGGACACTAGAATGAAAATTTTAAAGCCTCCTGTTAGTGCTTCATCTACACGGTATAGCCCTGAATTTTCCAATGCGCAGCTCTTTGCAAAAGAGAGATATTGGCAAGGAAAAGCTGTCTTGTACCTTTGCATTTTTCTCCCAAACGAAGGACACTAGAAAGAAAATTTTAAAGCCTCCTGTTAGGCCATCATCTACACGGCATAGCCCTGAATTTTCCAATGCGCAGCTCTTTGCAAAAGAGAGATATTGGCAAGGAAAAGCTGTCTTGTACCTTTGCATTTTTCTCCCAAACGAAGGACACTAGAAAGAAAATTTTAAAGCCTCCTGTTAGGCCATCATCTACACGGCATAGCCCTGAATTTTCCAATGCGCAGCTCTTTGCAAAAGAGAGATATTGGCAAGGAAAAGCTGTCTTGTACCATTGGATTTTTCTCCCAAACGAAGGACACTAGAATGAAAATTTTAAAGCCTCCTGTTAGTGCTTCATCTACACGGTATAGCCCTGAATTTTCCAATGCGTAGCTCTTTGCAAAAGAGAGATATTGGCAAGGAAAAGCTGTCTTGTACCTTTGCATTTTTCTCCCAAACGAAGGACACTACAAAGAAAATTTTAAAGCCTCCTGTTAGGCCATCATCTACACGGCATAGCCCTGAATTTTCCAATGCGCAGCTTTGTGCAAAAGATAGATATTGGCAAGGAAATGCTGTCTTGTACCTTTGCATTTTTCTCCCAAACGAAGGACACTAGAAAGAAAATTTTAAAGCCTCCTGTTAGGCCATCATCTACACGGCATAGCCCTGAATTTTCCAATGCGCAGCTCTTTGCAAAAGAGAGATATTGGCAAGGAAAAGCTGTCTTGTACCATTGGATTTTTCTCCCAAACGAAGGACACTAGAATGAAAATTTTAAAGCCTCCTGTTAGTGCTTCATCTACACGGTATAGCCCTGAATTTTCCAATGCGTAGCTCTTTGCAAAAGAGAGATATTGGCAAGGAAAAGCTGTCTTGTACCTTTGCATTTTTCTCCCAAACGAAGGACACTACAAAGAAAATTTTAAAGCCTCCTGTTAGGCCATCATCTACACGGCATAGCCCTGAATTTTCCAATGCGCAGCTTTGTGCAAAAGATAGATATTGGCAAGGAAAAGCTGTCTTGTACCTTTGCATTTTTCTCCCAAACGAAGGACACTAGAAAGAAAATTTTAAAGCCTCCTGTTAGGCCATCATCTACACGGCATAGCCCTGAATTTTCCAATGCGCAGCTCTTTGCAAAAGAGAGATATTGGCAAGGAAAAGCTGTCTTGTACCATTGGATTTTTCTCCCAAACGAAGGACACTAGAATGAAAATTTTAAAGCCTCCTGTTAGTGCTTCATCTACACGGTATAGCCCTGAATTTTCCAATGCGTAGCTCTTTGCAAAAGAGAGATATTGACAAGGAAAAGCTGTCTTGTACCTTTGCATTTTTCTCCCAAACGAAGGACACTAGAAAGAAAATTTTAAAGCCTCCTGTTAGGCCATCATCTACACGGCATAGCCCTGAATTTTCCAATGCGCAGTTCTTTGCAAAAGAGAGATATTGGCAAGGAAATGCTGTCTTGTACCTTTGCATTTTTCTCCCAAACGAAGGACACTAGAAAGAAAATTTTAAAGCCTCCTGTTAGGCCATCATCTACACGGCATAGCCCTGAATTTTCCAATGCGCAGCTCTTTGCAAAAGAGAGATATTGGCAAGGAAAAGCTGTCTTGTACCATTGGATTTTTCTCCCAAACGAAGGACACTAGAATGAAAATTTTAAAGCCTCCTGTTAGTGCTTCATCTACACGGTATAGCCCTGAATTTTCCAATGCGTAGCTCTTTGCAAAAGAGAGATATTGACAAGGAAAAGCTGTCTTGTACCTTTGCATTTTTCTCCCAAACGAAGGACACTAGAAAGAAAATTTTAAAGCCTCCTGTTAGGCCATCATCTACACGGCATAGCCCTGAATTTTCCAATGCGCAGCTCTTTGCAAAAGAGAGATATTGGCAAGGAAAAGCTGTCTTGTACCTTTGCATTTTTCTCCCAAACGAAGGACACTAGAAAGAAAATTTTAAAGCCTCCTGTTAGGCCATCATCTACACGGCATAGCCCTGAATTTTCCAATGCGCAGCTCTTTGCAAAAGAGAGATATTGGCAAGGAAAAGCTGTCTTGTACCTTTGCATTTTTCTCCCAAACGAAGGACACTAGAAAGAAAATTTTAAAGCTTCCTGTTAGGCCATCATCTACACGGCATAGCCCTGAATTTTCCAATGCGCAGCTCTTTGCAAAAGAGAGATATTGGCAAGGAAAAGCTGTCTTGTACCTTTGCATTTTTCTCCCAAACGAAGGACACTAGAAAGAAAATTTTAAAGCCTCCTGTTAGGCCATCATCTACACGGCATAGCCCTGAATTTTCCAATGCGCAGCTCTTTGCAAAAGAGAGATATTGGCAAGGAAAAGCTGTCTTGTACCTTTGCATTTTTCTCACAAACGAAGGACACTAGAATGAAAATTTTAAAGCCTCCTGTTAGTGCTTCATCTACACGGTATAGCCCTGAATTTTCCAATGCGTAGCTCTTTGCAAAAGAGAGATATTGACAAGGAAAAGCTGTCTTGTACCTTTGCATTTTTCTCCCAAACGAAGGACACTAGAAAGAAAATTTTAAAGCCTCCTGTTAGGCCATCATCTACACGGCATAGCCCTGAATTTTCCAATGCGCAGCTCTTTGCAAAAGAGAGATATTGGCAAGGAAAAGCTGTCTTGTACCTTTGCATTTTTCTCCCAAACGAAGGACACTAGAAAGAAAATTTTAAAGCCTCCTGTTAGGCCATCATCTACACGGCATAGCCCTGAATTTTCCAATGCGCAGCTCTTTGCAAAAGAGAGATATTGGCAAGGAAAAGCTGTCTTGTACCTTTGCATTTTTCTCCCAAACGAAGGACACTAGAAAGAAAATTTTAAAGCCTCCTGTTAGGCCATCATCTACACGGTATAGCCCTGAATTTTCCAATGCGCAGCTTTGTGCAAAAGAGAGATATTGGCAAGGAAAAGCTGTCTTGTATTAATGGATTTTTCTCCCAAATGAAGGACACTAGAATGAAAATTTTAAAGCCTTCTGTTAGTGCTTCATCTACACGGTATAGCCCTGAATTTTCCAATGCGTAGCTCTTTGCAAAAGAGAGATATTGGCAAGGAAAAGCTGTCTTGTACCTTTGCATTTTTCTCCCAAACGAAGGAAACTAGAAAGAAAATTTTAAAGCCTCCTGTTAGGCCATCATCTACACGGCATAGCCCTGAATTTTCCAATGCGCAGCTCTTTGCTAAAGAGAGATATTGGCAAGGAAAAGCTGTCTTGTACCTTTGCATTTTTCTCCCAAACGAAGGACACTAGAAAGAAAATTTTAAAGCCTCCTGTTAGGCCATCATCTACACGGCATAGCCCTGAAATTTCCAATGCGCAGTTCTTTGCAAAAGAGAGATATTGGCAAGGAAATGCTGTCTTGTACCTTTGCATTTTTCTCCCAAACGAAGGACACTAGAAAGAAAATTTTAAAGCCTCCTGTTAGGCCATCATCTACACGGCATAGCCCTGAATTTTCCAATGCGCAGCTCTTTGCAAAAGAGAGATATTGGCAAGGAAAAGCTGTCTTGTACCATTGGATTTTTCTCCCAAACGAAGGACACTAGAATGAAAATTTTAAAGCCTCCTGTTAGTGCTTCATCTACACGGTATAGCCCTGAATTTTCCAATGCGTAGCTCTTTGCAAAAGAGAGATATTGACAAGGAAAAGCTGTCTTGTACCTTTGCATTTTTCTCCCAAACGAAGGACACTAGAAAACATTTTTTAAAGCCTCCTGTTAGGCCATCATCTACACGGCATAGCCCTGAATTTTCCAATGCGCAGCTCTTTGCAAAAGAGAGATATTGGCAAGGAAAAGCTGTCTTGTACCTTTGCATTTTTCTCCCAAACGAAGGACACTAGAAAGAAAATTTTAAAGCCTCCTGTTAGGCCATCATCTACACGGCATAGCCCTGAATTTTCCAATGCGCAGCTCTTTGCAAAAGAGAGATATTGGCAAGGAAAAGCTGTCTTGTACCTTTGCATTTTTCTCCCAAATGAAGGACACTAGAAAGAAAATTTTAAAGCCTTCTGTTAGGCCATCATCTACACGGCATAGCCCTGAATTTTCCAATGCGCAGCTCTTTGCAAAAGAGAGATATTGGCAAGGAAAAGCTGTCTTGTGCCATTGGATTTTTCTCCCAAACGAAGGACACTAGAATGAAAATTTTAAAGCCTCCTGTTAGTGCTTCATCTACACGGTATAGCCCTGAATTTTCCAATGCGCAGCTCTTTGCAAAAGAGAGATATTGGCAAGGAAAAGCTGTCTTGTACCTTTGCATTTTTCTCCCAAACGAAGGACACTAGAAAGAAAATTTTAAAGCCTCCTGTTAGGCCATCATCTACACGGCATAGCCCTGAATTTTCCAATGCGCAGCTCTTTGCAAAAGAGAGATATTGGCAAGGAAAAGCTGTCTTGTACCTTTGCATTTTTCTCCCAAACGAAGGACACTAGAAAGAAAATTTTAAAGCCTCCTGTTAGGCCATCATCTACACGGCATAGCCCTGAATTTTCCAATGCGCAGCTCTTTGCAAAAGAGAGATATTGGCAAGGAAAAGCTGTCTTGTACCATTGGATTTTTCTCCCAAACGAAGGACACTAGAATGAAAATTTTAAAGCCTCCTGTTAGTGCTTCATCTACACGGTATAGCCCTGAATTTTCCAATGCGTAGCTCTTTGCAAAAGAGAGATATTGGCAAGGAAAAGCTGTCTTGTACCTTTGCATTTTTCTCCCAAACGAAGGACACTAGAAAGAAAATTTTAAAGCCTCCTGTTAGGCCATCATCTACACGGCATAGCCCTGAATTTTCCAATGCGCAGCTCTTTGCAAAAGAGAGATATTGGCAAGGAAAAGCTGTCTTGTACCTTTGCATTTTTCTCCCAAACGAAGGACACTAGAAAGAAAATTTTAAAGCCTCCTGTTAGGCCATCATCTACACGGCATAGCCCTGAATTTTCCAATGCGCAGCTCTTTGCAAAAGAGAGATATTGGCAAGGAAAAGCTGTCTTGTACCTTTGCATTTTTCTCCCAAACGAAGGACACTAGAATGAAAATTTTAAAGCCTCCTGTTAGTGCTTCATCTACACGGTATAGCCCTGAATTTTCCAATGCGTAGCTCATTGCAAAAGAGAGATATTGGCAAGGAAAAGCTGTCTTGTACCTTTGCATTTTTCTCCCAAACGAAGGACACTAGAAAGAAAATTTTAAAGCCTCCTGTTAGGCCATCATCTACACGGCATAGCCCTGAATTTTCCAATGCGCAGCTCTTTGCAAAAGAGAGATATTGGCAAGGAAAAGCTGTCTTGTACCTTTGCATTTTTCTCCCAAACGAAGGACACTAGAAAGAAAATTTTAAAGCCTCCTGTTAGGCCATCATCTACACGGCATAGCCCTGAATTTTCTAATGCGCAGCTCTTTGCAAAAGAGAGATATTGGCAAGGAAAAGCTGTCTTGTACCTTTGCATTTTTCTCCCAAACGAAGGACACTAGAATGAAAATTTTAAAGCCTCCTGTTAGTGCTTCATCTACACGGTATAGCCCTGAATTTTCCAATGCGTAGCTCATTGCAAAAGAGAGATATTGGCAAGGAAAAGCTGTCTTGTACCTTTGCATTTTTCTCCCAAACGAAGGACACTAGAAAGAAAATTTTAAAGCCTCCTGTTAGGCCATCATCTACACGGCATAGCCCTGAATTTTCCAATGCGCAGCTCTTTGCAAAAGAGAGATATTGGCAAGGAAAAGCTGTCTTGTACCTTTGCATTTTTCTCCCAAACGAAGGACACTAGAAAGAAAATTTTAAAGCCTCCTGTTAGGCCATCATCTACACGGCATAGCCCTGAATTTTCCAATGCGCAGCTCTTTGCAAAAGAGAGATATTGGCAAGGAAAAGCTGTCTTGTACCTTTGCATTTTTCTCCCAAACGAAGGACACTACAAAGAAAATTTTAAAGCCTCCTGTTAGGCCATCATCTACACGGCATAGCCCTGAATTTTCCAATGCGCAGCTTTGTGCAAAAGATAGATATTGGCAAGGAAAAGCTGTCTTGTACCAATGGATTTTTCTCCCAAATGAAGGACACTAGAATGAAAATTTTAAAGCCTCCTGTTAGTGCTTCATCTACACGGTATAGCCCTGAATTTTCCAATGCGTAGCTCTTTGCAAAAGAGAGATATTGGCAAGGAAAAGCTGTCTTGTACCTTTGCATTTTTCTCCCAAACGAAGGACACTAGTAATAAAATTTTAAAGCCTCCTGTTAGGCCATCATCTACACGGCATAGCCCTGAATTTTCCAATGCGCAGCTCTTTGCAAAAGAGAGATATTGGCAAGGAAAAGCTGTCTTGTACCTTTGCATTTTTCTCCCAAACGAAGGAAACTAGAAAGAAAATTTTAAAGCCTCCTGTTAGGCCATCATCTACACGGCATAGCCCTGAATTTTCCAATGCGCAGCTCTTTGCAAAAGAGAGATATTGGCAAGGAAAAGGTGTATTGTACCTTTGCATTTTCTCCCAAACGAAGGACACTAGAAATAAAATTGTAAAGCCTCCTGTTAGGCCATCATCTACACGGCATAGCCCTGAATTTTCCAATGCGCAGCTCTTTGCAAAAGAGAGATATTGGCAAGGAAAAGCTGTCTTGTACCTTTGCATTTTCTCCCAAACGAAGGACACTAGAAATAAAATTGTAAAGCCTCCTGTTAGGCCATCATCTACACGGCATAGCCCTGAATTTTCCAATGCGCAGCTCTTTGCAAAAGAGAGATATTGGCAAGGAAAAGCTGTCTTGTACCTTTGCATTTTTCTCCCAAACGAAGGACACTAGAAAGAAAATTTTAAAAACTCCTGTTAGGCCATCATCTACACGGCATAGCCCTGAATTTTCCAATGCGCAGCTCTTTGCAAAAGAGAGATATTGGCAAGGAAAAGCTGTCTTGTACCTTTGCATTTTTCTCCCAAACGAAGGACACTAGAAAGAAAATTTTAAAGCCTCCTGTTAGGCCATCATCTACACGGCATAGCCCTGAATTTTCCAATGCGCAGCTCTTTGCAAAAGAGAGATATTGGCAAGGAAAAGCTGTCTTGTACCTTTGCATTTTTCTCCCAAACGAAGGACACTACAAAGATAATTTTAAAGCCTCCTGTTAGGCCATCATCCACACGGCATAGCCCTGAATTTTCCAATGCGCAGCTTTGTGCAAAAGAGAGATATTGGCAAGGAAAAGCTGTCTTGTACCAATGGATTTTTCTCCCAAATGAAGGACACTAGAATGAAAATTTTAAAGCCTCCTGTTAGTGCTTCATCTACACGGTATAGCCCTGAATTTTCCAATGCGTAGCTCTTTGCAAAAGAGAGATATTGGCAAGGAAAAGCTGTCTTGTACCTTTGCATTTTTCTCCCAAACGAAGGACACTAGAAATAAAATTTTAAAGCCTCCTGTTAGGCCATCATCAACACGGCATAGCCCTGAATTTTCCAATGCGCAGCTCTTTGTAAAAGAGAGATATTGGCAAGGAAAAACTGTCTTGTACCATTGGATTTTTCTCCCAAACGAAGGACACTAGAATGAAAATTTTAAAGCCTCCTGTTAGGCCATCTACACGGCATAGCCCTGAATTTTCCAATGCGCAGCTCTTTGCAAAAGAGAGATATTGGCAAGGAAAAGCTGTCTTGTACCTTTGCATTTTTCTCCCAAATGAAGGACACTAGAAAGAAAATTTTAAAGCCTCCTGTTAGGCCATCATCTACACGGCATAGCCCTGAATTTTCCAATGCGCAGCTCTTTGCAAAAGAGAGATATTGGCAAGGAAAAGCTGTCTTGTACCTTTGCATTTTTCTCCCAAACGAAGGACACTAGAAATAAAATTTTAAAGCCTCCTGTTAGGCCATCATCTACACGGCATAGCCCTGAATTTTCCAATGCGCAGCTCTTTGCAAAAGACAGATATTGGCAAGGATAAGCTGTCTTGTACCTTTGCATTTTTCTCCCAAACGAAGGAAACTAGAAAGAAAATGTTAAAGCCTCCTGTTAGGCCATCATCTACACGGCATAGCCCTGAATTTTCCAATGCGCAGCTCTTTGTAAAAGCGAGATATTGGCAAGGAAAAACTGTCTTGTACCATTGGATTTTTCTCCCAAACGAAGGACACTAGAATGAAAATTTTAAAGCCTCCTGTTAGTGCTTCATCTACATGGTATAGCCCTGAATTTTCCAATGCGTAGCTCTTTGCAAAAGAGAAATATTGGCAAGGAAAAGCTGTCTTGTACCTTTGCATTTTTCTCCCAAACGAAGGACACTAGAAAGAAAATTTTAAAGCCTCCTGTTAGGCCATCATCTACACGGCATAGCCCTGAACTTTCCAATGCGCAGCTCTTTGCAAAAGAGAGATATTGGCAAGGAAAAGCTGTCTTGTACCTTTGCATTTTTCTCCCAAACGAAGGACACTAGAAAGAAAATTTTAAAGCCTCCAGTTAGGCCATCATCTACACGGCATAGCCCTGAATTTTCCAATGCGCAGCTCTTTGCAAAAGAGAGATATTGGCAAGGAAAAGCTGTCTTGTACCTTTGCATTTTTCTCCCAAACGAAGGACACTAGAAAGAAAATTTTAAAGCCTCCTGTTAGGCCATCATCTACACGGCATAGCCCTGAATTTTCCAATGCGCAGCTTTGTGCAAAAGAGAGATATTGGCAAGGAAAAGCTGTCTTGTACCAATGGATTTTTCTCCCAAATGAAGGACACTAGAATGAAAATTTTAAAGCCTCCTGTTAGTGCTTCATCTACACGGTATAGCCCTGAATTTTCCAATGCGTAGCTCTTTGCAAAAGAGAGATATTGGCAAGGAAAAGCTGTCTTGTACCTTTGCATTTTTCTCCCAAACGAAGGACACTAGAAATAAAATTGTAAAGCCTCCTGTTAAGCCATCATCTATACGGCATAGCCCTGAATTTTCCAATGCGTAGCTCTTTGCAAAAGAGAGATATTGGCAAGGAAAAGCTGTCTTGTACCTTTGCATTTTTCTCCCAAACGAAGGACACTAGAAATAAAATTTTAAAGCCTCCAGTTAGGCCATCATCTACACGGCATAGCCCTGAATTTTCCAATGCGCAGCTCTTTGCAAAAGAGAGATATTGGCAAGGAAAAGCTGTCTTGTACCTGTGCATTTTTCTCCCAAACGAAGGAAACTAGAAAGAAAATTTTAAAGCCTCCTGTTAGGCCATCATCTACACGGCATAGCCCTGAATTTTCCAATGCGCAGCTCTTTGCAAAAGAGAGATATTGGCAAGGAAAAGCTGTCTTGTACCTGTGCATTTTTCTCCCAAACGAAGGAAACTAGAAAGAAAATTTTAAAGCCTCCTGTTAGGCCATCATCTACACGGCATAGCCCTGAATTTTCCAATGCGCAGCTCTTTGTAAAAGAGAGATATTGGCAAGGAAAAACTGTCTTGTACCATTGGATTTTTCTCCCAAATGAAGGACACTAGAATGAAAATTTTAAAGCCTCCTGTTAGGCCATCATCTACACGGCATAGCCCTGAATTTTCCAATGCGCAGCTCTTTGCAAAAGAGAGATATTGGCAAGGAAAAGCTGTCTTGTACCTTTGCATTTTTCTCCCAAACGAAGGACACTAGAAAGAAAATTTTAAAGCCTCCAGTTAGGCCATCATCTACACGGCATAGCCCTGAATTTTCCAATGCGCAGCTCTTTGCAAAAGAGAGATATTGGCAAGCAAAAGCTGTCTTGTACCTTTGCATTTTTCTCCCAAACGAAGGACACTACAAAGAAAATTTTAAAGCCTCCTGTTAGGCCATCATCTACACGGCATAGCCCTGAATTTTCCAATGTGCAGCTTTGTGCAAAAGAGAGATATTGGCAAGGAAAAACTGTCTTGTACCAATGGATTTTTCTCCCAAATGAAGGACACTAGAATGAAAATTTTAAAGCCTCCTGTTAGTGCTTCATCTACACGGTATAGCCCTGAATTTTCCAATGCGTAGCTCTTTGCAAAAGAGAGATATTGGCAAGGAAAAGCTGTCTTGTACCTTTGCATTTTTCTCCCAAACGAAGGACACTAAAAATAAAATTTTAAAGCCTCCTGTTAAGCCATCATCTACACGGCATAGCCCTGAATTTTCCAATGCGCAGCTCTTTGCAAAAGAGAGATATTGGCAAGGAAAAGCTGTCTTGTACCTGTGCATTTTTCTCCCAAACGAAGGAAACTAGAAAGAAAATTTTAAAGCCTCCTGTTAGGCCATCATCTACACGGCATAGCCCTGAATTTTCCAATGCGCAGCTCTTTGCAAAAGAGATATTGGCAAGGAAAAGCTGTCTTGTACCTGTGCATTTTTCTCCCAAACGAAGGAAACTAGAAAGAAAATTTTAAAGCCTCCTGTTAGGCCATCATCTACACGGCATAGCCCTGAATTTTCCAATGCGTAGCTCTTTGCAAAAGAGAGATATTGGCAAGGAAAAGCTGTCTTGTACCTTTGCATTTTTCTCCCAAACGAAGGACACTAGAAATAAAGTTTTAAAGCCTCCAGTTAGGCCATCATCTACACGGCATAGCCCTGAATTTTCCAATGCGCAGCTCTTTGCAAAAGAGAGATATTGGCAAGGAAAAGCTGTCTTGTACCTGTGCATTTTTCTCCCAAACGAAGGAAACTAGAAAGAAAATTTTAAAGCCTCCTGTTAGGCCATCATCTACACGGCATAGCCCTGAATTTTCCAATGCGCAGCTCTTTGCAAAAGAGAGATATTGGCAAGGAAAAGCTGTCTTGTACCTTTGCATTTTTCTCCCAAACGAAGGACACTACAAAGAAAATTTTAAAGCCTCCTGTTAGGCCATCATCTACACGGCATAGCCCTGAATTTTCCAATGTGCAGCTTTGTGCAAAAGAGAGATATTGGCAAGGAAAAACTGTCTTGTACCAATGGATTTTTCTCCCAAATGAAGGACACTAGAATGAAAATTTTAAAGCCTCCTGTTAGTGCTTCATCTACACGGTATAGCCCTGAATTTTCCAATGCGTAGCTCTTTGCAAAAGAGAGATATTGGCAAGGAAAAGCTGTCTTGTACCTTTGCATTTTTCTCCCAAACGAAGGACACTAAAAATAAAATTTTAAAGCCTCCTGTTAAGCCATCATCTACACGGCATAGCCCTGAATTTTCCAATGCGCAGCTCTTTGCAAAAGAGAGATATTGGCAAGGAAAAGCTGTCTTGTACCTGTGCATTTTTTTCCCAAACGAAGGAAACTAGAAAGAAAATTTTAAAGCCTCCTGTTAGGCCATCATCTACACGGCATAGCCCTGAATTTTCCAATGCGCAGCTCTTTGCAAAAGAGATATTGGCAAGGAAAAGCTGTCTTGTACCTGTGCATTTTTCTCCCAAACGAAGGAAACTAGAAAGAAAATTTTAAAGCCTCCTGTTAGGCCATCATCTACACGGCATAGCCCTGAATTTTCCAATGCGCAGCTCTTTGTAAAAGAGAGATATTGGCAAGGAAAAGCTGTCTTGTACCTGTGCATTTTTCTCCCAAACGAAGGAAACTAGAAAGAAAATTTTAAAGCCTCCTGTTAGGCCATCATCTACACGGCATAGCCCTGAATTTTCCAATGCGCAGCTTTGTGCAAAAGAGAGATATTGGCAAGGAAAAGCTGTCTTGTACCAATGGATTTTTCTCCCAAATGAAGGACACTAGAATGAAAATTTTAAAGCCTCCTGTTAGTGCTTCATCTACACGGTATAGCCCTGAATTTTCCAATGCGTAGCTCTTTGAAAAAGAGAGATATTGGCAAGGAAAAGCTGTCTTGTACCTTTGCATTTTTCTCCCAAACGAAGGACACTAGAAATAAAATTTTAAAGCCTCCTGTTAGGCCATCATCTACACGGCATAGCCCTGAATTTTCCAATGCGCAGCTCTTTGCAAAAGAGAGATATTGGCAAGGAAAAACTGTCTTGTACCTGTGCATTTTTCTCCCAAACGAAGGAAACTAGAAAGAAAATTTTAAAGCCTCCTGTTAGGCCATCATCTACACGGCATAGCCCTGAATTTTCCAATGCGCAGCTCTTTGTAAAAGAGAGATATTGGCAAGGAAAAACTGTCTTGTACCATTGGATTTTTCTCCCAAACGAAGGACACTAGAATGAAAATTTTAAAGCCTCCTGTTAGGCCATCATCTACACGGCATAGCCCTGAATTTTCCAATGCGCAGCTCTTTGCAAAAGAGAGATATTGGCAAGGAAAAGCTGTCTTGTACCTTTGCATTTTTCTCCCAAACGAAGCACACTAGAAAGAAAATTTTAAAGCCTCCTGTTAGGCCATCATCTACACGGCATAGCCCTGAATTTTCCAATGCGCAGCTCTTTGCAAAAGAGAGATATTGGCAAGGAAAAGCTGTCTTGTACCTTTGCATTTTTCTCCCAAACGAAGGACACTAGAAATAAAATTTTAAAGCCTCCTGTTAGGCCATCATCTACACGGCATAGCCCTGAATTTTCCAATGCGCAGCTTTGTGCAAAAGAGAGATATTGGCAAGGAAAAGCTGTCTTGTACCAATGGATTTTTCTCCCAAATGAAGGACACTAGAATGAAAATTTTAAAGCCTCCTGTTAGTGCTTCATCTACACGGTATAGCCCTGAATTTTCCAATGCGTAGCTCTTTGCAAAAGAGAGATATTAGCAAGGGAAAGTTGTCTTGTACCTTTGCATTTTTCTCCCAAACGAAGGACACTAGAAATAAAATTTTAAAGCCTCCTGTTAGGCCATCATCTACACGGCATAGCCCTGAATTTTCCAATGCGCAGCTCTTTGCAAAAGAGAGATATTGGCAAGGAAAAGCTGTCTTGTACCTTTGCATTTTTCTCCCAAACGAAGGAAACTAGAAAGAAAATTTTAAAGCCTCCTGTTAGGCCATCATCTACACGGCATAGCCCTGAATTTTCCAATGCGCAGCTTTGTGCAAAAGAGAGATATTGGCAAGGAAAAACTGTCTTGTACCATTGGATTTTTCTCCCAAACGAAGGACACTAGAATGAAAATTTTAAAGCCTCCTGTTAGTGCTTCATCTACATGGTATAGCCCTGAATTTTCCAATGCGTAGCTCTTTGCAAAAGAGAGATATTGGCAAGGAAAAGCTGTCTTGTACCTTTGCATTTTTCTCCCAAACGAAGGACACTAGAAAGAAAATTGTAAAGCCTCCTGTTAGGCCATCATCTACACGGCATAGCCCTGAATTTTCCAATGCGCAGCTCTTTGCAAAAGAGAGAAATTGGCAAGGAAAAGCTGTCTTGTACCTTTGCGTTTTTCTCCCAAACGAAGGACACTAGAAATAAAATTGTAAAGCCTCCTGTTAGGCCATCATCTACACGGCATAGCCCTGAATTTTCCAATGCGCAGCTCTTTGCAAAAGAGAGATATTGGCAAGGAAAAGCTGTCTTGTACCTTTGCGTTTTTCTCCCAAACGAAGGACACTAGAAAGAAAATGTTAAAGCCTCCTGTTAGGCCATCATCTACACGGCATAGCCCTGAACTTTCCAATGCGCAGCTCTTTGCAAAAGAGAGATATTGGCAAGGAAAAGCTGTCTTGTACCTTTGCATTTTTCTCCCAAACGAAGGACACTAGAAAGAAAATTTTAAAACCTCCTGTTAGGCCATCATCTACACGGCATAGCCCTGAATTTTCCAATGCGCAGCTCTTTGCAAAAGAGAGATATTGGCAAGGAAAAGCTGTCTTGTACCTTTGCATTTTTCTCCCAAACGAAGGACACTAGAAAGAAAATTTTAAAGCCTCCTGTTAGGCCATCATCTACACGGCATAGCCCTGAATTTTCCAATGCGCAGCTCTTTGCAAAAGAGAGATATTGGCAAGGAAAAGCTGTCTTGTACCATTGGATTTTTCTCCCAAACGAAGGACACTAGAATGAAAATTTTAAAGCCTCCTGTTAGTGCTTCATCTACACGGTATAGCCCTGAATTTTCCAATGCGCAGCTCTTTGCAAAAGAGAGATATTGGCAAGGAAAAGCTATCTTGTACCTTTGCATTTTTCTCCCAAACGAAGGACACTAGAAAGAAAATTTTAAAGCCTCCTGTTAGGCCATCATCTACACGGCATAGCCCTGAATTTTCCAATGCGCAGCTCTTTGCAAAAGAGAGATATTGGCAAGGAAAAGCTGTCTTGTACCTTTGCATTTTTCTCACAAACGAAGGACACTAGAATGAAAATTTTAAAACCTCCTGTTAGGCCATCATCTACACGGCATAGCCCTGAATTTTCCAATGCGCAGCTCTTTGCAAAAGAGAGATATTGGCAAGGAAAAGCTGTCTTGTACCTTTACATTTTTCTCCCAAACGAAGGACACTAGAACGAAAATTTTAAAGCCTCCTGTTAGGCCATCATCTACACGGCATAGCCCTGAATTTTCCAATGCGCAGCTCTTTGCAAAAGAGAGATATTGGCAAGGAAAAGCTGTCTTGTACCATTGGATTTTTCTCCCAAACGAAGGACATTAGAATGAAAATTTTAAAGCCTCCTGTTAGTGCTTCATCTACACGGTATAGCCATGAATTTTCCAATGCGTAGCTCTTTGCAAAAGAGAGATATTGGCAAGGAAAAGCTGTCTTGTACCATTGGATTTTTCTCCCAAACGAAGGACACTAGAATGAAAATTTTAAAGCCTCCTGTTAGTGCTTCATCTACACGGTATAGCCATGAATTTTCCAATGCGTAGCTCTTTGCAAAAGAGAGATATTGGCAAGGAAAAACTGTCTTGTACCATTGGATTTTTCTCCCAAACGAAGGACATTAGAATGAAAATTTTAAAGCCTCCTGTTAGTGCTTCATCTACACGGTATAGCCATGAATTTTCCAATGCGTAGCTCTTTGCAAAAGAGAGATATTGGCAAGGAAAAGCTGTCTTGTACCATTGGATTTTTCTCCCAAACGAAGGACATTAGAATGAAAATTTTAAAGCCTCCTGTTAGGCCATCATCTACACGGCATAGCCCTGAATTTTCCAATGCGCAGCTCTTTGCAGAAGAGAGATATTGGCAAGGAAAAGCTGTCTTGTACCATTGGATTTTTCTCCCAAACGAAGGACATTAGAATGAAAATTTTAAAGCCTCCTGTTAGTGCTTCATCTACACGGTATAGCCATGAATTTTCCAATGCGTAGCTCTTTGCAAAAGAGAGATATTGGCAAGGAAAAGCTGTCTTGTACCTTTGCATTTTTCTCCCAAACGAAGGACACTAGAAAGAAAATTTTAAAGCCTCCTGTCAGTGCTTCATCTACACGGTATAGCCCTGAATTTTCCAATGCGTAGCTCTTTGCAAAAGAGAGATATTGGCAAGGAAAAGCTGTCTTGTACCTTTGCATTTTTCTCCCAAACGAAGGACACTAGAAATAAAATTTTAAAGCCTCCAGTTAGGCCATCATCTACACGGCATAGCCCTGAATTTTCCAATGCGCAGCTCTTTGCAAAAGAGAGATATTGGCAAGGAAAAGCTGTCTTGTACCTGTGCATTTTTCTCCCAAACGAAGGAAACTAGAAAGAAAATTTTAAAGCCTCCTGTTAGGCCATCATCTACACGGCATAGCCCTGAATTTTCCAATGCGCAGCTCTTTGTAAAAGAGAGATATTGGCAAGGAAAAACTGTCTTGTACCATTGGATTTTTCTCCCAAATGAAGGACACTAGAAAGAAAATTTTAAAGCCTCCAGTTAGGCCATCATCTACACGGCATAGCCCTGAATTTTCCAATGCGCAGCTCTTTGCAAAAGAGAGATATTGGCAAGGAAAAGCTGTCTTGTACCTTTGCATTTTTCTCCCAAACGAAGGACACTACAAAGAAAATTTTAAAGCCTCCTGTTAGGCCATCATCTACACGGCATAGCCCTGAATTTTCCAATGCGCAGCTTTGTGCAAAAGAGAGATATTGGCAAGGAAAAGCTGTCTTGTACCAATGGATTTTTCTCCCAAATGAAGGACACTAGAATGAAAATTTTAAAGCCTCCTGTTAGTGCTTCATCTACACGGTATAGCCCTGAATTTTCCAATGCGCAGCTCTTTGCAAAAGAGAGATATTGGCAAGGAAAAGCTGTCTTGTACCTTTGCATTTTTCTCCCAAACGAAGGACACTAGAAAGAAAATTGTAAAGCCTCCTGTTAGGCCATCATCTACACGGCATAGCCCTGAATTTTCCAATGCGCAGCTCTTTGCAAAAGAGAGAAATTGGCAAGGAAAAGCTGTCTTGTACCTTTGCGTTTTTCTCCCAAACGAAGGACACTAGAAATAAAATTGTAAAGCCTCCTGTTAGGCCATCATCTACACGGCATAGCCCTGAATTTTCCAATGCGCAGCTCTTTGCAAAAGAGAGATATTGGCAAGGAAAAGCTGTCTTGTACCTTTGCGTTTTTCTCCCAAACGAAGGACACTAGAAAGAAAATTTTAAAGCCTCCTGTTAGGCCATCATCTACACGGCATAGCCCTGAACTTTCCAATGCGCAGCTCTTTGCAAAAGAGAGATATTGGCAAGGAAAAGCTGTCTTGTACCTTTGCATTTTTCTCCCAAACGAAGGACACTAGAAAGAAAATTTTAAAACCTCCTGTTAGGCCATCATCTACACGGCATAGCCCTGAATTTTCCAATGCGCAGCTCTTTGCAAAAGAGAGATATTGGCAAGGAAAAGCTGTCTTGTACCTTTGCATTTTTCTCCCAAACAAAGGACACTAGAAAGAAAATTTTAAAGCCTCCTGTTAGGCCATCATCTACACGGCATAGCCCTGAATTTTCCAATGCGCAGCTCTTTGCAAAAGAGAGATATTGGCAAGGAAAAGCTGTCTTGTACCATTGGATTTTTCTCCCAAACGAAGGACACTAGAATGAAAATTTTAAAGCCTCCTTGTTAGTGCTTCATCTACACGGTATAGCCCTGAATTTTCCAATGCGCAGCTCTTTGCAAAAGAGAGATATTGGCAAGGAAAAGCTGTCTTGTACCTTTGCATTTTTCTCCCAAACGAAGGACACTAGAAAGAAAATTTTAAAGCCTCCTGTTAGGCCATCATCTACACGGCATAGCCCTGAATTTTCCAATGCGCAGCTCTTTGCAAAAGAGAGATATTGGCAAGGAAAAGCTGTCTTGTACCTTTGCATTTTTCTCCCAAACGAAGGACACTACAAAGAAAATTTTAAAGCCTCCTGTTAGGCCATCATCTACATGGCATAGCCCTGAATTTTCCAATGTGCAGCTTTGTGCAAAAGAGAGATATTGGCAAGGAAAAACTGTCTTGTACCAATGGATTTTTCTCCCAAATGAAGGACACTAGAATGAAAATTTTAAAGCCTCCTGTTAGTGCTTCATCTACACGGTATAGCCCTGAATTTTCCAATGCGTAGCTCTTTGCAAAAGAGAGATATTGGCAAGGAAAAGCTGTCTTGTACCTTTGCATTTTTCTCCCAAACGAAGGACACTAAAAATAAAATTTTAAAGCCTCCTGTTAAGCCATCATCTACACGGCATAGCCCTGAATTTTCCAATGCGCAGCTCTTTGCAAAAGAGAGATATTGGCAAGGAAAAGCTGTCTTGTACCTGTGCATTTTTCTCCCAAACGAAGGAAACTAGAAAGAAAATTTTAAAGCCTCCTGTTAGGCCATCATCTACACGGCATAGCCCTGAATTTTCCAATGCGCAGCTCTTTGCAAAAGAGATATTGGCAAGGAAAAGCTGTCTTGTACCTGTGCATTTTTCTCCCAAACGAAGGAAACTAGAAAGAAAATTTTAAAGCCTCCTGTTAGGCCATCATCTACACGGCATAGCCCTGAATTTTCCAATGCGCAGCTCTTTGTAAAAGAGAGATATTGGCAAGGAAAAGCTGTCTTGTACCTGTGCATTTTTCTCCCAAACGAAGGAAACTAGAAAGAAAATTTTAAAGCCTCCTGTTAGGCCATCATCTACACGGCATAGCCCTGAATTTTCCAATGCGCAGCTTTGTGCAAAAGAGAGATATTGGCAAGGAAAAGCTGTCTTGTACCAATGGATTTTTCTCCCAAATGAAGGACACTAGAATGAAAATTTTAAAGCCTCCTG
This sequence comes from Pseudophryne corroboree, assembly GCF_028390025.1. Lineage (NCBI taxonomy): Eukaryota > Metazoa > Chordata > Amphibia > Anura > Myobatrachidae > Pseudophryne > Pseudophryne corroboree. The sequence goes on along the minus strand of NW_026970197.1, from coordinate 229,841 downwards.
TTAGTGCTTCATCTACACGGTATAGCCCTGAATTTTCCAATGCGTAGCTCTTTGAAAAAGAGAGATATTGGCAAGGAAAAGCTGTCTTGTACCTTTGCATTTTTCTCCCAAACGAAGGACACTAGAAATAAAATTGTAAAGCCTCCTGTTAGGCCATCATCTACACGGCATAGCCCTGAATTTTCCAATGCGCAGCTCTTTGCAAAAGAGAGATATTGGCAAGGAAAAGCTGTCTTGTACCTTTGCGTTTTTCTCCCAAACGAAGGACACTAGAAAGAAAATTTTAAAGCCTCCTGTTAGGCCATCATCTACACGGCATAGCCCTGAACTTTCCAATGCGCAGCTCTTTGCAAAAGAGAGATATTGGCAAGGAAAAGCTGTCTTGTACCTTTGCATTTTTCTCCCAAACGAAGGACACTAGAAAGAAAATTTTAAAACCTCCTGTTAGGCCATCATCTACACGGCATAGCCCTGAATTTTCCAATGCGCAGCTCTTTGCAAAAGAGAGATATTGGCAAGGAAAAGCTGTCTTGTACCTTTGCATTTTTCTCCCAAACGAAGGACACTAGAAAGAAAATTTTAAAGCCTCCTGTTAGGCCATCATCTACACGGCATAGCCCTGAATTTTCCAATGCGCAGCTCTTTGCAAAAGAGAGATATTGGCAAGGAAAAGCTGTCTTGTACCTTTGCATTTTTCTCCCAAACGAAGGACACTAGAAAGAAAATTTTAAAGCCTCCTGTTAGGCCATCATCTACACGGCATAGCCCTGAATTTTCCAATGCGCAGCTCTTTGCAAAAGAGAGATATTGGCAAGGAAAAGCTGTCTTGTACCTTTGCATTTTTCTCCCAAACGAAGGACACTAGAAAGAAAATTTTAAAGCCTCCAGTTAGGCCATCATCTACACGGCATAGCCCTGAATTTTCCAATGCGCAGCTCTTTGCAAAAGAGAGATATTGGCAAGGAAAAGCTGTCTTGTACCTTTGCATTTTTCTCCCAAACGAAGGACACTACAAAGAAAATTTTAAAGCCTCCTGTTAGGCCATCATCTACATGGCATAGCCCTGAATTTTCCAATGTGCAGCTTTGTGCAAAAGAGAGATATTGGCAAGGAAAAGCTGTCTTGTACCAATGGATTTTTCTCCCAAATGAAGGACACTAGAATGAAAATTTTAAAGCCTCCTGTTAGTGCTTCATCTACACGGTATAGCCCTGAATTTTCCAATGCGTAGCTCTTTGCAAAAGAGAGATATTAGCAAGGGAAAGTTGTCTTGTACCTTTGCATTTTTCTCCCAAACGAAGGACACTAGAAATAAAATTTTAAAGCCTCCTGTTAGGCCATCATCTACACGGCATAGCCCTGAATTTTCCAATGCGCAGCTCTTTGCAAAAGAGAGATATTGGCAAGGAAAAGCTGTCTTGTACCTTTGCATTTTTCTCCCAAACGAAGGAAACTAGAAAGAAAATTTTAAAGCCTCCTGTTAGGCCATCATCTACACGGCATAGCCCTGAATTTTCCAATGCGCAGCTTTGTGCAAAAGAGAGATATTGGCAAGGAAAAACTGTCTTGTACCATTGGATTTTTCTCCCAAACGAAGGACACTAGAATGAAAATTTTAAAGCCTCCTGTTAGTGCTTCATCTACATGGTATAGCCCTGAATTTTCCAATGCGTAGCTCTTTGCAAAAGAGAGATATTGGCAAGGAAAAGCTGTCTTGTACCTTTGCATTTTTCTCCCAAACGAAGGACACTAGAAAGAAAATTGTAAAGCCTCCTGTTAGGCCATCATCTACACGGCATAGCCCTGAATTTTCCAATGCGCAGCTCTTTGCAAAAGAGAGAAATTGGCAAGGAAAAGCTGTCTTGTACCTTTGCGTTTTTCTCCCAAACGAAGGACACTAGAAATAAAATTGTAAAGCCTCCTGTTAGGCCATCATCTACACGGCATAGCCCTGAATTTTCCAATGCGCAGCTCTTTGCAAAAGAGAGATATTGGCAAGGAAAAGCTGTCTTGTACCTTTGCGTTTTTCTCCCAAACGAAGGACACTAGAAAGAAAATGTTAAAGCCTCCTGTTAGGCCATCATCTACACGGCATAGCCCTGAACTTTCCAATGCGCAGCTCTTTGCAAAAGAGAGATATTGGCAAGGAAAAGCTGTCTTGTACCTTTGCATTTTTCTCCCAAACGAAGGACACTAGAAAGAAAATTTTAAAACCTCCTGTTAGGCCATCATCTACACGGCATAGCCCTGAATTTTCCAATGCGCAGCTCTTTGCAAAAGAGAGATATTGGCAAGGAAAAGCTGTCTTGTACCTTTGCATTTTTCTCCCAAACGAAGGACACTAGAAAGAAAATTTTAAAGCCTCCTGTTAGGCCATCATCTACACGGCATAGCCCTGAATTTTCCAATGCGCAGCTCTTTGCAAAAGAGAGATATTGGCAAGGAAAAGCTGTCTTGTACCTTTGCATTTTTCTCCCAAACGAAGGACACTACAAAGAAAATTTTAAAGCCTCCTGTTAGGCCATCATCTACACGGCATAGCCCTGAATTTTCCAATGCGCAGCTCTTTGCAAAAGAGAGAAATTGGCAAGGAAAAGCTGTCTTGTACCTTTGCGTTTTTCTCCCAAACGAAGGACACTAGAAATAAAATTGTAAAGCCTCCTGTTAGGCCATCATCTACACGGCATAGCCCTGAATTTTCCAATGCGCAGCTCTTTGCAAAAGAGAGATATTGGCAAGGAAAAGCTGTCTTGTACCTTTGCGTTTTTCTCCCAAACGAAGGACACTAGAAAGAAAATGTTAAAGCCTCCTGTTAGGCCATCATCTACACGGCATAGCCCTGAACTTTCCAATGCGCAGCTCTTTGCAAAAGAGAGATATTGGCAAGGAAAAGCTGTCTTGTACCTTTGCATTTTTCTCCCAAACGAAGGACACTAGAAAGAAAATTTTAAAACCTCCTGTTAGGCCATCATCTACACGGCATAGCCCTGAATTTTCCAATGCGCAGCTCTTTGCAAAAGAGAGATATTGGCAAGGAAAAGCTGTCTTGTACCTTTGCATTTTTCTCCCAAACGAAGGACACTACAAAGAAAATTTTAAAGCCTCCTGTTAGGCCATCATCTACATGGCATAGCCCTGAATTTTCCAATGTGCAGCTTTGTGCAAAAGAGAGATATTGGCAAGGAAAAACTGTCTTGTACCAATGGATTTTTCTCCCAAATGAAGGACACTAGAATGAAAATTTTAAAGCCTCCTGTTAGTGCTTCATCTACACGGTATAGCCCTGAATTTTCCAATGCGTAGCTCTTTGCAAAAGAGAGATATTGGCAAGGAAAAGCTGTCTTGTACCTTTGCATTTTTCTCCCAAACGAAGGACACTAAAAATAAAATTTTAAAGCCTCCTGTTAAGCCATCATCTACACGGCATAGCCCTGAATTTTCCAATGCGCAGCTCTTTGCAAAAGAGAGATATTGGCAAGGAAAAGCTGTCTTGTACCTGTGCATTTTTCTCCCAAACGAAGGAAACTAGAAAGAAAATTTTAAAGCCTCCTGTTAGGCCATCATCTACACGGCATAGCCCTGAATTTTCCAATGCGCAGCTTTGTGCAAAAGAGAGATATTGGCAAGGAAAAGCTGTCTTGTACCAATGGATTTTTCTCCCAAATGAAGGACACTAGAATGAAAATTTTAAAGCCTCCTGTTAGTGCTTCATCTACACGGTATAGCCCTGAATTTTCCAATGCGTAGCTCTTTGAAAAAGAGAGATATTGGCAAGGAAAAGCTGTCTTGTACCTTTGCATTTTTCTCCCAAACGAAGGACACTAGAAATAAAATTTTAAAGCCTCCTGTTAGGCCATCATCTACACGGCATAGCCCTGAATTTTCCAATGCGCAGCTCTTTGCAAAAGAGAGATATTGGCAAGGAAAAGCTGTCTTGTACCTGTGCATTTTTCTCCCAAACGAAGGAAACTAGAAAGAAAATTTTAAAGCCTCCTGTTAGGCCATCATCTACACGGCATAGCCCTGAATTTTCCAATGCGCAGCTCTTTGTAAAAGAGAGATATTGGCAAGGAAAAGCTGTCTTGTACCTGTGCATTTTTCTCCCAAACGAAGGAAACTAGAAAGAAAATTTTAAAGCCTCCTGTTAGGCCATCATCTACACGGCATAGCCCTGAATTTTCCAATGCGCAGCTTTGTGCAAAAGAGAGATATTGGCAAGGAAAAGCTGTCTTGTACCAATGGATTTTTCTCCCAAATGAAGGACACTAGAATGAAAATTTTAAAGCCTCCTGTTAGTGCTTCATCTACACGGTATAGCCCTGAATTTTCCAATGCGTAGCTCTTTGAAAAAGAGAGATATTGGCAAGGAAAAGCTGTCTTGTACCTTTGCATTTTTCTCCCAAACGAAGGACACTAGAAATAAAATTGTAAAGCCTCCTGTTAGGCCATCATCTACACGGCATAGCCCTGAATTTTCCAATGCGCAGCTCTTTGCAAAAGAGAGATATTGGCAAGGAAAAGCTGTCTTGTACCTTTGCGTTTTTCTCCCAAACGAAGGACACTAGAAAGAAAATTTTAAAGCCTCCTGTTAGGCCATCATCTACACGGCATAGCCCTGAACTTTCCAATGCGCAGCTCTTTGCAAAAGAGAGATATTGGCAAGGAAAAGCTGTCTTGTACCTTTGCATTTTTCTCCCAAACGAAGGACACTAGAAAGAAAATTTTAAAACCTCCTGTTAGGCCATCATCTACACGGCATAGCCCTGAATTTTCCAATGCGCAGCTCTTTGCAAAAGAGAGATATTGGCAAGGAAAAGCTGTCTTGTACCTTTGCATTTTTCTCCCAAACGAAGGACACTAGAAAGAAAATTTTAAAGCCTCCTGTTAGGCCATCATCTACACGGCATAGCCCTGAATTTTCCAATGCGCAGCTCTTTGCAAAAGAGAGATATTGGCAAGGAAAAGCTGTCTTGTACCATTGGATTTTTCTCCCAAACGAAGGACACTAGAATGAAAATTTTAAAGCCTCCTTGTTAGTGCTTCATCTACACGGTATAGCCCTGAATTTTCCAATGCGCAGCTCTTTGCAAAAGAGAGATATTGGCAAGGAAAAGCTGTCTTGTACCTTTGCATTTTTCTCCCAAACGAAGGACACTAGAAAGAAAATTTTAAAGCCTCCTGTTAGGCCATCATCTACACGGCATAGCCCTGAATTTTCCAATGCGCAGCTCTTTGCAAAAGAGAGATATTGGCAAGGAAAAGCTGTCTTGTACCTTTGCATTTTTCTCCCAAACGAAGGACACTAGAAAGAAAATTTTAAAGCCTCCAGTTAGGCCATCATCTACACGGCATAGCCCTGAATTTTCCAATGCGCAGCTCTTTGCAAAAGAGAGATATTGGCAAGGAAAAGCTGTCTTGTACCTTTGCATTTTTCTCCCAAACGAAGGACACTACAAAGAAAATTTTAAAGCCTCCTGTTAGGCCATCATCTACATGGCATAGCCCTGAATTTTCCAATGTGCAGCTTTGTGCAAAAGAGAGATATTGGCAAGGAAAAACTGTCTTGTACCAATGGATTTTTCTCCCAAATGAAGGACACTAGAATGAAAATTTTAAAGCCTCCTGTTAGTGCTTCATCTACACGGTATAGCCCTGAATTTTCCAATGCGTAGCTCTTTGCAAAAGAGAGATATTGGCAAGGAAAAGCTGTCTTGTACCTTTGCATTTTTCTCCCAAACGAAGGACACTAAAAATAAAATTTTAAAGCCTCCTGTTAAGCCATCATCTACACGGCATAGCCCTGAATTTTCCAATGCGCAGCTCTTTGCAAAAGAGAGATATTGGCAAGGAAAAGCTGTCTTGTACCTGTGCATTTTTCTCCCAAACGAAGGAAACTAGAAAGAAAATTTTAAAGCCTCCTGTTAGGCCATCATCTACACGGCATAGCCCTGAATTTTCCAATGCGCAGCTCTTTGCAAAAGAGATATTGGCAAGGAAAAGCTGTCTTGTACCTGTGCATTTTTCTCCCAAACGAAGGAAACTAGAAAGAAAATTTTAAAGCCTCCTGTTAGGCCATCATCTACACGGCATAGCCCTGAATTTTCCAATGCGCAGCTCTTTGTAAAAGAGAGATATTGGCAAGGAAAAGCTGTCTTGTACCTGTGCATTTTTCTCCCAAACGAAGGAAACTAGAAAGAAAATTTTAAAGCCTCCTGTTAGGCCATCATCTACACGGCATAGCCCTGAATTTTCCAATGCGCAGCTTTGTGCAAAAGAGAGATATTGGCAAGGAAAAGCTGTCTTGTACCAATGGATTTTTCTCCCAAATGAAGGACACTAGAATGAAAATTTTAAAGCCTCCTGTTAGTGCTTCATCTACACGGTATAGCCCTGAATTTTCCAATGCGTAGCTCTTTGAAAAAGAGAGATATTGGCAAGGAAAAGCTGTCTTGTACCTTTGCATTTTTCTCCCAAACGAAGGACACTAGAAATAAAATTTTAAAGCCTCCTGTTAGGCCATCATCTACACGGCATAGCCCTGAATTTTCCAATGCGCAGCTCTTTGCAAAAGAGAGATATTGGCAAGGAAAAGCTGTCTTGTACCTGTGCATTTTTCTCCCAAACGAAGGAAACTAGAAAGAAAATTTTAAAGCCTCCTGTTAGGCCATCATCTACACGGCATAGCCCTGAATTTTCCAATGCGCAGCTCTTTGTAAAAGAGAGATATTGGCAAGGAAAAACTGTCTTGTACCATTGGATTTTTCTCCCAAACGAAGGACACTAGAATGAAAATTTTAAAGCCTCCTGTTAGGCCATCATCTACACGGCATAGCCCTGAATTTTCCAATGCGCAGCTCTTTGCAAAAGAGAGATATTGGCAAGGAAAAGCTGTCTTGTACCTTTGCATTTTTCTCCCAAACGAAGGACACTAGAAAGAAAATTTTAAAGCCTCCTGTTAGGCCATCATCTACACGGCATAGCCCTGAATTTTCCAATGCGCAGCTCTTTGCAAAAGAGAGATATTGGCAAGGAAAAGCTGTCTTGTACCTTTGCATTTTTCTCCCAAACGAAGGACACTAGAAATAAAATTTTAAAGCCTCCTGTTAGGCCATCATCTACACGGCATAGCCCTGAATTTTCCAATGCGCAGCTTTGTGCAAAAGAGAGATATTGGCAAGGAAAAGCTGTCTTGTACCAATGGATTTTTCTCCCAAATGAAGGACACTAGAATGAAAATTTTAAAGCCTCCTGTTAGGCCATCATCTACACGGCATAGCCCTGAATTTTCCAATGCGCAGCTCTTTGCAAAAGAGAGATATTGGCAAGGAAAAGCTGTCTTGTACCTTTGCATTTTTCTCCCAAACGAAGGAAACTAGAAAGAAAATTTTAAAGCCTCCTGTTAGGCCATCATCTACACGGCATAGCCCTGAATTTTCCAATGCGCAGCTTTGTGCAAAAGAGAGATATTGGCAAGGAAAAACTGTCTTGTACCATTGGATTTTTCACCCAAACGAAGGACACTAGAATGAAAATTTTAAAGCCTCCTGTTAGTGCTTCATCTACATGGTATAGCCCTGAATTTTCCAATGCGTAGCTCTTTGCAAAAGAGAGATATTGGCAAGGAAAAGCTGTCTTGTACCTGTGCATTTTTCTCCCAAACGAAGGAAACTAGAAAGAAAATTTTAAAGCCTCCTGTTAGGCCATCATCTACACGGCATAGCCCTGAATTTTCCAATGCGCAGCTCTTTGTAAAAGAGAGATATTGGCAAGGAAAAACTGTCTTGTACCATTGGATTTTTCTCCCAAACGAAGGACACTAGAATGAAAATTTTAAAGCCTCCTGTTAGGCCATCATCTACACGGCATAGCCCTGAATTTTCCAATGCGCAGCTCTTTGCAAAAGAGAGATATTGGCAAGGAAAAGCTGTCTTGTACCTTTGCATTTTTCTCCCAAACGAAGGACACTAGAAAGAAAATTTTAAAGCCTCCTGTTAGGCCATCATCTACACGGCATAGCCCTGAATTTTCCAATGCGCAGCTCTTTGCAAAAGAGAGATATTGGCAAGGAAAAGCTGTCTTGTACCTTTGCATTTTTCTCCCAAACGAAGGACACTAGAAATAAAATTTTAAAGCCTCCTGTTAGGCCATCATCTACACGGCATAGCCCTGAATTTTCCAATGCGCAGCTTTGTGCAAAAGAGAGATATTGGCAAGGAAAAACTGTCTTGTACCATTGGATTTTTCTCCCAAACGAAGGACACTAGAATGAAAATTTTAAAGCCTCCTGTTAGTGCTTCATCTACATGGTATAGCCCTGAATTTTCCAATGCGTAGCTCTTTGCAAAAGAGAGATATTGGCAAGGAAAAGCTGTCTTGTACCTTTGCATTTTTCTCCCAAACGAAGGACACTAGAAAGAAAATTGTAAAGCCTCCTGTTAGGCCATCATCTACACGGCATAGCCCTGAATTTTCCAATGCGCAGCTCTTTGCAAAAGAGAGAAATTGGCAAGGAAAAGCTGTCTTGTACCTTTGCGTTTTTCTCCCAAACGAAGGACACTAGAAATAAAATTGTAAAGCCTCCTGTTAGGCCATCATCTACACGGCATAGCCCTGAATTTTCCAATGCGCAGCTCTTTGCAAAAGAGAGATATTGGCAAGGAAAAGCTGTCTTGTACCTTTGCGTTTTTCTCCCAAACGAAGGACACTAGAAAGAAAATTTTAAAGCCTCCTGTTAGGCCATCATCTACACGGCATAGCCCTGAACTTTCCAATGCGCAGCTCTTTGCAAAAGAGAGATATTGGCAAGGAAAAGCTGTCTTGTACCTTTGCATTTTTCTCCCAAACGAAGGACACTAGAAAGAAAATTTTAAAACCTCCTGTTAGGCCATCATCTACACGGCATAGCCCTGAATTTTCCAATGCGCAGCTCTTTGCAAAAGAGAGATATTGGCAAGGAAAAGCTGTCTTGTACCTTTGCATTTTTCTCCCAAACGAAGGACACTAGAAAGAAAATTTTAAAGCCTCCTGTTAGTGCTTCATCTACACGGTATAGCCCTGAATTTTCCAATGCGCAGCTCTTTGCAAAAGAGATATTGGCAAGGAAAAGCTGTCTTGTACCTTTGCGTTTGTCTCCCAAACGAAGGACACTAGAAAGAAAATTTTAAAGCCTCCTGTTAGGCCATCATCTACACGGCATAGCCCTGAATTTTCCAATGCGCAGCTCTTTGCAAAAGAGAGATATTGGCAAGGAAAAGCTGTCTTGTACCTTTGCATTTTTCTCCCAAACGAAGGACACTAGAAAGAAAATTTTAAAGCCTCCAGTTAGGCCATCATCTACACGGCATAGCCCTGAATTTTCCAATGCGCAGCTCTTTGCAAAAGAGAGATATTGGCAAGGAAAAGCTGTCTTGTACCAATGGATTTTTCTCCCAAACGAAGGACACTAGAAATAAAATTTTAAAGCCTCCTGTTAGGCCATCATCTACACGGCATAGCCCTGAATTTTCCAACGCGCAGCTCTTTGCAAAAGAGAGATATTGGCAAGGAAAAGCTGTCTTGTACCTGTGCATTTTTCTCCCAAACGAAGGAAACTAGAAAGAAAATTGTAAAGCCTCCTGTTAGGCCATCATCTACACGGCATAGCCCTGAATTTTCCAACGCGCAGCTCTTTGCAAAAGAGAGATATTGGCAAGGAAAAGCTGTCTTGTACCTTTGCATTTTTCTCCCAAACGAAGGACACTAGAATTTTTTTTTAAAGCCTCCTGTTAGGCCATCATATACACGGCATAGCCCTGAATTTTCCAATGCGCAGCTCTTTGCAAAAGAGAGATATTGGCAAGGAAAAGCTGTCTTGTACCTTTGCATTTTTCTCCCAAACGAAGGACACTAGAAAAAATTTTTTAAAGCCTCCTGTTAGGCCATCATCTACACGGCATAGCCCTGAATTTTCCAATGCGCAGCTCTTTGCAAAAGAGAGATATTGGCAAGGAAAAGCTGTCTTGTACCTTTACATTTTTCTCCCTAACGAAGGACACTAGAAAAATTTTTTTAAAGCCTCCTGTTAGGCCATCATCTACAGGGCATAGCCCTGAATTTTCCAATGCGCAGCTCTTTGCAAAAGAGAGATATTGGCAAGGAAAAGCTGTCTTGTACCTTTGCATTTTTCTCCCAAACGAAGGACACTAGAAAGAAAATTTTAAAGCCTCCTGTTAGGCCATCATCTACACGACATAGCCCTGAATTTTCCAATGCGCAGCTCTTTGCAAAAGAGAGATATTGGCAAGGAAAAGCTGTCTTGTACCTTTGCATTTTTCTCCCAAACGAAGGACACTAGAAAGAAAATTTTAAAGCCTCCTGTTAGGCCATCATCTACACGGCATAGCCCTGAATTTTCCAATGCGCAGCTCTTTGCAAAAGAGAGATATTGGCAATGAAAAGCTGTCTTGTACCTTTGCATTTTTCTCCCAAACGAAGGACACTAGAAATAAAACTGTAAAGCCTCCTGTTAGGCCATCATCTACACGGCATAGCCCTGAATTTTCCAATGCGCAGCTTTGTGCAAAAGAGAGATATTGGCAAGGAAAAGCTGTCTTGTACCATTGGATTCATCATCTACACGGCATAGCCCTGAATTTTCCAATGCGCAGCTTTGTGCAAAAGAGAGATATTGGCAAGGAAAAGCTGTCTTGTACCATTGGATTTTTCTCCCAAACGAAGGACACTAGAAAGAAAATTTTAAAGCCTCCTGTTAGGCCATCATCTACACGGCATAGCCCTGAATTTTCCAATGCGCAGCTCTTTGCAAAAGAGAGACATTGGCAAGGAAAAGCTGTCTTGTACCTTTGCATTTTTCTCCCAAACTAAGGACACTACAAAGAAAATTTTAAAGCCTCCTGTTAGGCCATCATCTACACGGCATAGCCCTGAATTTTCCAATGCGCAGCTTTGTGCAAAAGAGAGATATTGGCAAGGAAAAGCTGTCTTGTACCATTGGATTTTTCTACCAAACGAAGGACACTAGAAAGAAAATTTTAAAGCCTCCTGTTAGGCCATCATCTACACGGCATAGCCCTGAATTTTCCAATGCGCAGCTCTTTGCAAAAGAGAGATATTGGCAAGGAAAAGCTGTCTTGTACCTTTGCATTTTTCTCCCAAACGAAGGACACTAGAAAGAAAATTTTAAAGCCTCCTGTTAGGCCATTATCTACACGGCATAGCCCTGAATTTTCCAATGCGCAGCTCTTTGCAAAAGAGAGATATTGGCAAGGAAAAGCTGTCTTGTACCTTTGCATTTTTCTCCCAAACGAAGGACACTAGAAATTTTTTTTTAAAGCCTCCTGTTAGGCCATCATCTACACGGCATAGCCCTGAATTTTCCAATGCGCAGCTCTTTGCAAAAGAGAGATATTGGCAAGGAAAAACTGTCTTGTACCTTTGCATTTTTCTCCCAAACGAAGGACACTAGAAAGAAAATTTTAAAGCCTCCTGTTAGGCCATCATCTACACGGCATAGCCCTGAATTTTCCAATGCGCAGCTCTTTGCAAAAGAGAGATATTGGCAAGGAAAAGCTGTCTTGTACCTTTGCATTTTTCTCCCAAACGAAGGACACTAGAAAGAAAATTTTAAAGCCTCCTGTTAGGCCATCATCTACACGGCATAGCCCTGAATTTTCCAATGCGCAGCTCTTTGCAAAAGAGAGATATTGGCAAGGAAAAGCTGTCTTGTACATTTGCATTTTTCTCCCAAACTAAGGACACTACAAAGAAAATTTTAAAGCCTCCTGTTAGGCCATCATCTACACGGCATAGCCCTGAATTTTCCAATGCGCAGCTTTGTGCAAAAGAGAGATATTGGCAAGGAAAAGCTGTCTTGTACCATTGGATTTTTCTCCCAAACGAAGGACACTAGAATGAAAATTTTAAAGCCTCCTGTTAGTGCTTCATCTACACGGTATAGCCCTGAATTTTCCAATGCGTAGCTCTTTGCAAAAGAGAGATATTGGCAAGGAAAAGCTGTCTTGTACCTTTGCATTTTTCTCCCAAACGAAGGACACTAGAAAGAAAATTTTAAAGCCTCCTGTTAGGCCATCATCTACACGGCATAGCCCTGAATTTTCCAATGCGCAGCTCTTTGCAAAAGAGAGATATTGGCAAGGAAAAGCTGTCTTGTACCTTTGCATTTTTCTCCCAAACGAAGGACACTAGAAATTTTTTTTTAAAGCCTCCTGTTAGGCTATCATCTACACGGCATAGCCCTGAATTTTCCAATGCGCAGCTCTTTGCAAAAGAGAGATATTGGCAAGGAAAAGCTGTCTTGTACCTTTGCATTTTTCTCCCAAACGAAGGATACTAGAAAGAAAATTTTAAAGCCTCCTGTTAGGCCATCATCTACACGGCATAGCCCTGAATTTTCCAATGCGCAGCTCTTTGCAAAAGAGAGATATTGGCAAGGAAAAGCTGTCTTGTACCTTTGCATTTTTCTCCCAAACGAAGGACACTAGAACATTTTTTTTAAAGACTCCTGTTAGGCCATCATCTACACGGCATAGCCCTGAATTTTCCAATGCGTAGCTCTTTGCAAAAGAGAGATATTGGCAAGGAAAAGCTGTCTTGTACCTTTGCATTTTTCTCCCAAACGAAGGACACTAGAAAGAAAATGTTAAAGCCTCCTGTTAGGCCATCATCTACACGGCATAGCCCTGAATTTTCCAATGCGCAGCTCTTTGCAAAAGAGAGACATTGGCAAGGAAAAGCTGTCTTGTACCTTTGCATTTTTCTCCCAAACTAAGGACACTACAAAGAAAATTTTAAAGCCTCCTGTTAGGCCATCATCTACACGGCATAGCCCTGAATTTTCCAATGCGCAGCTTTGTGCAAAAGAGAGATATTGGCAAGGAAAAGCTGTCTTGTACCATTGGATTTTTCTACCAAACGAAGGACACTAGAAAGAAAATTTTAAAGCCTCCTGTTAGGCCATCATCTACACGGCATAGCCCTGAATTTTCCAATGCGCAGCTCTTTGCAAAAGAGAGATATTGGCAAGGAAAAGCTGTCTTGTACCTTTGCATTTTTCTCCCAAACGAAGGACACTAGAAAGAAAATTTTAAAGCCTCCTGTTAGGCCATTATCTACACGGCATAGCCCTGAATTTTCCAATGCGCAGCTCTTTGCAAAAGAGAGATATTGGCAAGGAAAAGCTGTCTTGTACCTTTGCATTTTTCTCCCAAACGAAGGACACTAGAAAGAAAATTTTAAAGCCTCCTGTTAGGCCATTATCTACACGGCATAGCCCTGAATTTTCCAATGCGCAGCTCTTTGCAAAAGAGAGATATTGGCAAGGAAAAGCTGTCTTGTACCTTTGCATTTTTCTCCCAAACGAAGGACACTAGAATTTTTTTTTTAAAGCCTCCTGTTAGGCCATCATCTACACGGCATAGCCCTGAATTTTCCAATGCGCAGCTCTTTGCAAAAGAGAGATATTGGCAAGGAAAAGCTGTCTTGTACCTTTGCATTTTTCTCCCAAACGAAGGACACTAGAAAGAAAATTTTAAAGCCTCCTGTTAGGCCATCATCTACACGGCATAGCCCTGAATTTTCCAATGCGCAGCTCTTTGCAAAAGAGAGATATTGGCAAGGAAAAGCTGTCTTGTACCTTTGCTTTTTTCTCCCAGACGAAGGACACTAGAAAGAAAATTTTAAAGCCTCCTGTTAGGCCATCATCTACACGGCATAGCCCTGAATTTTCCAATGCGCAGCTCTTTGCAAAAGAGAGATATTGGCAAGGAAAAGCTGTCTTGTACCATTGGATTTTTCTCCCAAACGAAGGACACTAGAATGAAAATTTTAAAGCCTCCTGTTAGTGCTTCATCTACATGGTATAGCCCTGAATTTTCCAATGCGTAGCTCGTTGCAAAAGAGAGATATTGGCAAGGAAAAGCTGTCTTGTACCATTGGATTTTTCTCCCAAACGAAGGACACTAGAATGAAAATTTTAAAGCCTCCTGTTATTGCTTCATCTACACAGTATAGCCCTGAATTTTCCAATGCGTAGCTCTTTGCAAAAGAGAGATATTGGCAAGGAAAAGCTGTCTTGTACCTTTGCATTTTTCTCCCAAACGAAGGACACTAGAAAGAAAATTTTAAAGCCTCCTGTTAGGCCATCATCTACACGGCATAGCCCTGAATTTTCCAATGCGCAGCTCTTTGCAAAAGAGAGATATTGGCAAGGAAAAGCTGTCTTGTACATTTGCATTTTTCTCCCAAACGAAGGACACTAGAAAGAAAATTTTAAAGCCTCCAGTTAGGCCATCATCTACACGGCATAGCCCTGAATTTTCCAATGCGCAGCTCTTTGCAAAAGAGAGATATTGGCAAGGAAAAGCTGTCATGTACCTTTGCATTTTTCTCCCAAACGAAGGACACTAGAAAAAAAATTTTTAAGCCTCCTGTTAGGCCATCATCTACACGGCATAGCCCTGAATTTTCCAATGCGCAGCTCTTTGTAAAAGAGAGATATTGGCAAGGAAAAACTGTCTTGTACCATTGGATTTTTCTCCCAAACGAAGGACACTAGAATGAAAATTTTAAAGCCTCCTGTTAGTGCTTCATCTACATGGTATAGCCCTGAATTTTCCAATGCGTAGCTCGTTGCAAAAGAGAGATATTGGCAAGGAAAAGCTGTCTTGTACCATTGGATTTTTCTCCCAAACGAAGGACACTAGAATGAAAATTTTAAAGCCTCCTGTTATTGCTTCATCTACACAGTGTAGCCCTGAATTTTCCAATGCGTAGCTCTTTGCAAAAGAGAGATATTGGCAAGGAAAAGCTGTCTTGTACCTTTGCATTTTTCTCCCAAACGAAGGACACTAGAAAGAAAATTTTAAAGCCTCCTGTTAGGCCATCATCTACACGGCATAGCCCTGAATTTTCCAATGCGCAGCTCTTTGCAAAAGAGAGACATTGGCAAGGAAAAGCTGTCTTGTACCTTTGCATTTTTCTCCCGAACGAAGGACACTAGAATTTTTTTTGTAAAGCCTCCTGTTAGGCCATCATCTACACGGCATAGCCCTGAATTTTCCAATGCGCAGCTCTTTGCAAAAGAGAGATATTGGCAAGGAAAAGCTGTCTTGTACCTTTGCATTTTTCTTCCAAACGAAGGACACTAGAAAGAAAATTTTAAAGCCTCCTGTTAGGCCATCATCTACACGGCATAGCCCTGAATTTTCCAATGCGTAGCTCTTTGTAAAAGAGAGATATTGGCAAGGAAAAGCTGTCTTGTACCTTTGCATTTTTCTCCCAAACGAAGGAAACTAGAAAGAAAATTTTAAAGCCTCCTGTTAGGCCATCATCTACACGGCATAGCCCTGAATTTTCCAATGCGCAGCTCTTTGTAAAAGAGAGATATTGGCAAGGAAAAACTGTCTTGTACCATTGGATTTTTCTCCCAAACGAAGGACACTAGAATGAAAATTTTAAAACCTCCTGTTAGTGCTTCATCTACATGGTATAGCCCTGAATTTTCCAATGCGTAGCTCTTTGCAAAAGAGAGATATTGGCAATGAAAAGCTGTCTTGTACCTTTGCATTTTTCTCCCAAACGAAGGACACTAGAAATAAAATTGTAAAGCCTCCTGTTAGGCCATCATCTACACGGCATAGCCCTGAATTTTCCAATGTGCAGCTCTTTGCAAAAGAGAGATATTGGCAAGGAAAAGCTGTCTTGTACCTTTGCATTTTTCTCCCAAACGAAGGACACTAGAAAGAAAATTTTAAAGCCTCCTGTTAGGCCATCATCTACACGGCATAGCCCTGAATTTTCCAATGCGCAGCTCTTTGCAAAAGAGAGATATTGGCAAGGAAAAGCTGTCTTGTACCTTTGCATTTTTCTCCCAAACGAAGGACACTAGAATTTTTTTTTAAAGCCTCCTGTTAGGCCATCATATACACGGCATAGCCCTGAATTTTCCAATGCGCAGCTCTTTGCAAAAGAGAGATATTGGCAAGGAAAAGCTGTCTTGTACCTTTGCATTTTTCTCCCAAACGAAGGACACTAGAAAGAAAATTTTAAAGCCTCCTGTTAGGCCATCATCTACACTGCATAGCCCTGAATTTTCCAATGCGCAGCTCTTTGCAAAAGAGAGATATTGGCAAGGAAAAGCTGTCTTGTACCTTTACATTTTTCTCCCTAACGAAGGACACTAGAAAATTTTTTTTAAAGCCTCCTGTTAGGCCATCATCTACAGGGCATAGCCCTGAATTTTCCAATGCGCAGCTCTTTGCAAAAGAGAGATATTGGCAAGGAAAAGCTGTCTTGTACCTTTGCATTTTTCTCCCAAACGAAGGACACTAGAAAGAAAATTTTAAAGCCTCCTGTTAGGCCATCATCTACACGACATAGCCCTGAATTTTCCAATGCGCAGCTCTTTGCAAAAGAGAGATATTGGCAAGGAAAAGCTGTCTTGTACCTTTGCATTTTTCTCCCAAACGAAGGACACTAGAAAGAAAATTTTAAAGCCTCCTGTTAGGCCATCATCTACACGGCATAGCCCTGAATTTTCCAATGCGCAGCTCTTTGCAAAAGAGAGATATTGGCAATGAAAAGCTGTCTTGTACCTTTGCATTTTTCTCCCAAACGAAGGACACTAGAAATAAAACTGTAAAGCCTCCTGTTAGGCCTTCATCTACACGGCATAGCCCTGAATTTTCCAATGCGCAGCTTTGTGCAAAAGAGAGATATTGGCAAGGAAAAGCTGTCTTGTACCATTGGATTCATCATCTACACGGCATAGCCCTGAATTTTCCAATGCGCAGCTTTGTGCAAAAGAGAGATATTGGCAAGGAAAAGCTGTCTTGTACCATTGGATTTTTCTCCCAAACGAAGGACACTAGAAAGAAAATTTTAAAGCCTCCTGTTAGGCCATCATCTACACGGCATAGCCCTGAATTTTCCAATGCGCAGCTCTTTGCAAAAGAGAGACATTGGCAAGGAAAAGCTGTCTTGTACCTTTGCATTTTTCTCCCAAACTAAGGACACTACAAAGAAAATTTTAAAGCCTCCTGTTAGGCCATCATCTACACGGCATAGCCCTGAATTTTCCAATGCGCAGCTTTGTGCAAAAGAGAGATATTGGCAAGGAAAAGCTGTCTTGTACCATTGGATTTTTCTACCAAACGAAGGACACTAGAAAGAAAATTTTAAAGCCTCCTGTTAGGCCATCATCTACACGGCATAGCCCTGAATTTTCCAATGCGCAGCTCTTTGCAAAAGAGAGATATTGGCAAGGAAAAGCTGTCTTGTACCTTTGCATTTTTCTCCCAAACGAAGGACACTAGAAAGAAAATTTTAAAGCCTCCTGTTAGGCCATTATCTACACGGCATAGCCCTGAATTTTCCAATGCGCAGCTCTTTGCAAAAGAGAGATATTGGCAAGGAAAAGCTGTCTTGTACCTTTGCATTTTTCTCCCAAACGAAGGACACTAGAAATTTTTTTTTAAAGCCTCCTGTTAGGCCATCATCTACACGGCATAGCCCTGAATTTTCCAATGCGCAGCTCTTTGCAAAAGAGAGATATTGGCAAGGAAAAGCTGTCTTGTACCTTTGCATTTTTCTCCCAAACGAAGGACACTAGAAAGAAAATTTTAAAGCCTCCTGTTAGGCCATCATCTACACGGCATAGCCCTGAATTTTCCAATGCGCAGCTCTTTGCAAAAGAGAGATATTGGCAAGGAAAAGCTGTCTTGTACATTTGCATTTTTCTCCCAAACGAAGGACACTAGAAAGAAAATTTTAAAGCCTCCAGTTAGGCCATCATCTACACGGCATAGCCCTGAATTTTCCAATGCGCAGCTCTTTGCAAAAGAGAGATATTGGCAAGGAAAAGCTGTCATGTACCTTTGCATTTTTCTCCCAAACGAAGGACACTAGAAAAAATTTTTTTAAGCCTCCTGTTAGGCCATCATCTACACGGCATAGCCCTGAATTTTCCAATGCGCAGCTCTTTGTAAAAGAGAGATATTGGCAAGGAAAAACTGTCTTGTACCATTGGATTTTTCTCCCAAACGAAGGACACTAGAATGAAAATTTTAAAGCCTCCTGTTAGTGCTTCATCTACATGGTATAGCCCTGAATTTTCCAATGCGTAGCTCGTTGCAAAAGAGAGATATTGGCAAGGAAAAGCTGTCTTGTACCATTGGATTTTTCTCCCAAACGAAGGACACTAGAATGAAAATTTTAAAGCCTCCTGTTATTGCTTCATCTACACAGTGTAGCCCTGAATTTTCCAATGCGTAGCTCTTTGCAAAAGAGAGATATTGGCAAGGAAAAGCTGTCTTGTACCTTTGCATTTTTCTCCCAAACGAAGGACACTAGAAAGAAAATTTTAAAGCCTTCTGTTAGGCCATCATCTACACGGCATAGCCCTGAATTTTCCAATGCGCAGCTCTTTGCAAAAGAGAGATATTGGCAAGGAAAAGCTGTCTTGTACCTTTGCATTTTTCTCCCGAACGAAGGACACTAGAAATTTTTTTGTAAAGCCTCCTGTTAGGCCATCATCTACACGGCATAGCCCTGAATTTTCCAATGCGCAGCTCTTTGCAAAAGAGAGATATTGGCAAGGAAAAGCTGTCTTGTACCTTTGCATTTTTCTTCCAAACGAAGGACACTAGAAAGAAAATTTTAAAGCCTCCTGTTAGGCCATCATCTACACGGCATAGCCCTGAATTTTCCAATGCGTAGCTCTTTGTAAAAGAGAGATATTGGCAAGGAAAAGCTGTCTTGTACCTTTGCATTTTTCTCCCAAACGAAGGAAACTAGAAAGAAAATTTTAAAGCCTCCTGTTAGGCCATCATCTACACGGCATAGCCCTGAATTTTCCAATGCGCAGCTCTTTGTAAAAGAGAGATATTGGCAAGGAAAAACTGTCTTGTACCATTGGATTTTTCTCCCAAACGAAGGACACTAGAATGAAAATTTTAAAACCTCCTGTTAGTGCTTCATCTACATGGTATAGCCCTGAATTTTCCAATGCGTAGCTCTTTGCAAAAGAGAGATATTGGCAATGAAAAGCTGTCTTGTACCTTTGCATTTTTCTCCCAAACGAAGGACACTAGAAATAAAATTGTAAAGCCTCCTGTTAGGCCATCATCTACACGGCATAGCCCTGAATTTTCCAATGTGCAGCTCTTTGCAAAAGAGAGATATTGGCAAGGAAAAGCTGTCTTGTACCTTTGCATTTTTCTACCAAACGAAGGACACTAGAAAGAAAATTTTAAAGCCTCCTGTTAGGCCATCATCTACACGGCATAGCCCTGAATTTTCCAATGCGCAGCTCTTTGCAAAAGAGAGATATTGGCAAGGAAAAGCTGTCTTGTACCTTTGCATTTTTCTCCCAAACGAAGGACACTAGAATTTTTTTTTAAAGCCTCCTGTTAGGCCATCATATACACGGCATAGCCCTGAATTTTCCAATGCGCAGCTCTTTGCAAAAGAGAGATATTGGCAAGGAAAAGCTGTCTTGTACCTTTGCATTTTTCTCCCAAACGAAGGACACTAGAAAGAAAATTTTAAAGCCTCCTGTTAGGCCATCATCTACACGGCATAGCCCTGAATTTTCCAATGCGCAGCTCTTTGCAAAAGAGAGATATTGGCAAGGAAAAGCTGTCTTGTACCTTTACATTTTTCTCCCTAACGAAGGACACTAGAAAATTTTTTTTAAAGCCTCCTGTTAGGCCATCATCTACAGGGCATAGCCCTGAATTTTCCAATGCGCAGCTCTTTGCAAAAGAGAGATATTGGCAAGGAAAAGCTGTCTTGTACCTTTGCATTTTTCTCCCAAACGAAGGACACTAGAAAGAAAATTTTAAAGCCTCCTGGTAGGCCATCATCTACACGACATAGCCCTGAATTTTCCAATGCGCAGCTCTTTGCAAAAGAGAGATATTGGCAAGGAAAAGCTGTCTTGTACCTTTGCATTTTTCTCCCAAACGAAGGACACTAGAAAGAAAATTTTAAAGCCTCCTGTTAGGCCATCATCTACACGGCATAGCCCTGAATTTTCCAATGCGCAGCTCTTTGCAAAAGAGAGATATTGGCAATGAAAAGCTGTCTTGTACCTTTGCATTTTTCTCCCAAACGAAGGACACTAGAAATAAAACTGTAAAGCCTCCTGTTAGGCCATCATCTACACGGCATAGCCCTGAATTTTCCAATGCGCAGCTTTGTGCAAAAGAGAGATATTGGCAAGGAAAAGCTGTCTTGTACCATTGGATTCATCATCTACACGGCATAGCCCTGAATTTTCCAATGCGCAGCTTTGTGCAAAAGAGAGATATTGGCAAGGAAAAGCTGTCTTGTACCATTGGATTTTTCTCCCAAACGAAGGACACTAGAAAGAAAATTTTAAAGCCTCCTGTTAGGCCATCATCTACACGGCATAGCCCTGAATTTTCCAATGCGCAGCTCTTTGCAAAAGAGAGACATTGGCAAGGAAAAGCTGTCTTGTACCTTTGCATTTTTCTCCCAAACTAAGGACACTACAAAGAAAATTTTAAAGCCTCCTGTTAGGCCATCATCTACACGGCATAGCCCTGAATTTTCCAATGCGCAGCTTTGTGCAAAAGAGAGATATTGGCAAGGAAAAGCTGTCTTGTACCATTGGATTTTTCTACCAAACGAAGGACACTAGAAAGAAAATTTTAAAGCCTCCTGTTAGGCCATCATCTACACGGCATAGCCCTGAATTTTCCAATGCGCAGCTCTTTGCAAAAGAGAGATATTGGCAAGGAAAAGCTGTCTTGTACCTTTGCATTTTTCTCCCAAACGAAGGACACTAGAAAGAAAATTTTAAAGCCTCCTGTTAGGCCATTATCTACACGGCATAGCCCTGAATTTTCCAATGCGCAGCTCTTTGCAAAAGAGAGATATTGGCAAGGAAAAGCTGTCTTGTACCTTTGCATTTTTCTCCCAAACGAAGGACACTAGAAATTTTTTTTTAAAGCCTCCTGTTAGGCCATCATCTACACGGCATAGCCCTGAATTTTCCAATGCGCAGCTCTTTGCAAAAGAGAGATATTGGCAAGGAAAAGCTGTCTTGTACCTTTGCATTTTTCTCCCAAACGAAGGACACTAGAAAGAAAATTTTAAAGCCTCCTGTTAGGCCATCATCTACACGGCATAGCCCTGAATTTTCCAATGCGCAGCTCTTTGCAAAAGAGAGATATTGGCAAGGAAAAGCTGTCTTGTACATTTGCATTTTTCTCCCAAACGAAGGACACTAGAAAGAAAATTTTAAAGCCTCCAGTTAGGCCATCATCTACACGGCATAGCCCTGAATTTTCCAATGCGCAGCTCTTTGCAAAAGAGAGATATTGGCAAGGAAAAGCTGTCATGTACCTTTGCATTTTTCTCCCAAACGAAGGACACTAGAAAAAAATTTTTTAAGCCTCCTGTTAGGCCATCATCTACACGGCATAGCCCTGAATTTTCCAATGCGCAGCTCTTTGTAAAAGAGAGATATTGGCAAGGAAAAACTGTCTTGTACCATTGGATTTTTCTCCCAAACGAAGGACACTAGAATGAAAATTTTAAAGCCTCCTGTTAGTGCTTCATCTACATGGTATAGCCCTGAATTTTCCAATGCGTAGCTCGTTGCAAAAGAGAGATATTGGCAAGGAAAAGCTGTCTTGTACCATTGGATTTTTCTCCCAAACGAAGGACACTAGAATGAAAATTTTAAAGCCTCCTGTTATTGCTTCATCTACACAGTGTAGCCCTGAATTTTCCAATGCGTAGCTCTTTGCAAAAGAGAGATATTGGCAAGGAAAAGCTGTCTTGTACCTTTGCATTTTTCTCCCAAACGAAGGACACTAGAAAGAAAATTTTAAAGCCTCCTGTTAGGCCATCATCTACACGGCATAGCCCTGAATTTTCCAATGCGCAGCTCTTTGCAAAAGAGAGATATTGGCAAGGAAAAGCTGTCTTGTACCTTTGCATTTTTCTCCCGAACGAAGGACACTAGAAATTTTTTTGTAAAGCCTCCTGTTAGGCCATCATCTACACGGCATAGCCCTGAATTTTCCAATGCGCAGCTCTTTGCAAAAGAGAGATATTGGCAAGGAAAAGCTGTCTTGTACCTTTGCATTTTTCTTCCAAACGAAGGACACTAGAAAGAAAATTTTAAAGCCTCCTGTTAGGCCATCATCTACACGGCATAGCCCTGAATTTTCCAATGCGTAGCTCTTTGTAAAAGAGAGATATTGGTAAGGAAAAGCTGTCTTGTACCTTTGCATTTTTCTCCCAAACGAAGGAAACTAGAAAGAAAATTTTAAAGCCTCCTGTTAGGCCATCATCTACACGGCATAGCCCTGAATTTTCCAATGCGCAGCTCTTTGTAAAAGAGAGATATTGGCAAGGAAAAACTGTCTTGTACCATTGGATTTTTCTCCCAAACGAAGGACACTAGAATGAAAATTTTAAAACCTCCTGTTAGTGCTTCATCTACATGGTATAGCCCTGAATTTTCCAATGCGTAGCTCTTTGCAAAAGAGAGATATTGGCAATGAAAAGCTGTCTTGTACCTTTGCATTTTTCTCCCAAACGAAGGACACTAGAAATAAAATTGTAAAGCCTCCTGTTAGGCCATCATCTACACGGCATAGCCCTGAATTTTCCAATGTGCAGCTCTTTGCAAAAGAGAGATATTGGCAAGGAAAAGCTGTCTTGTACCTTTGCATTTTTCTACCAAACGAAGGACACTAGAAAGAAAATTTTAAAGCCTCCTGTTAGGCCATCATCTACACGGCATAGCCCTGAATTTTCCAATGCGCAGCTCTTTGCAAAAGAGAGATATTGGCAAGGAAAAGCTGTCTTGTACCTTTGCATTTTTCTCCCAAACGAAGGACACTAGAATTTTTTTTTAAAGCCTCCTGTTAGGCCATCATATACACGGCATAGCCCTGAATTTTCCAATGCGCAGCTCTTTGCAAAAGAGAGATATTGGCAAGGAAAAGCTGTCTTGTACCTTTGCATTTTTCTCCCAAACGAAGGACACTAGAAAGAAAATTTTAAAGCCTCCTGTTAGGCCATCATCTACACGGCATAGCCCTGAATTTTCCAATGCGCAGCTCTTTGCAAAAGAGAGATATTGGCAAGGAAAAGCTGTCTTGTACCTTTACATTTTTCTCCCTAACGAAGGACACTAGAAAATTTTTTTTAAAGCCTCCTGTTAGGCCATCATCTACAGGGCATAGCCCTGAATTTTCCAATGCGCAGCTCTTTGCAAAAGAGAGATATTGGCAAGGAAAAGCTGTCTTGTACCTTTGCATTTTTCTCCCAAACGAAGGACACTAGAAAGAAAATTTTAAAGCCTCCTGTTAGGCCATCATCTACACGACATAGCCCTGAATTTTCCAATGCGCAGCTCTTTGCAAAAGAGAGATATTGGCAAGGAAAAGCTGTCTTGTACCTTTGCATTTTTCTCCCAAACGAAGGACACTAGAAAGAAAATTTTAAAGCCTCCTGTTAGGCCATCATCTACACGGCATAGCCCTGAATTTTCCAATGCGCAGCTCTTTGCAAAAGAGAGATATTGGCAATGAAAAGCTGTCTTGTACCTTTGCATTTTTCTCCCAAACGAAGGACACTAGAAATAAAACTGTAAAGCCTCCTGTTAGGCCATCATCTACACGGCATAGCCCTGAATTTTCCAATGCGCAGCTTTGTGCAAAAGAGAGATATTGGCAAGGAAAAGCTGTCTTGTACCATTGGATTCATCATCTACACGGCATAGCCCTGAATTTTCCAATGCGCAGCTTTGTGCAAAAGAGAGATATTGGCAAGGAAAAGCTGTCTTGTACCATTGGATTTTTCTCCCAAACGAAGGACACTAGAAAGAAAATTTTAAAGCCTCCTGTTAGGCCATCATCTACACGGCATAGCCCTGAATTTTCCAATGCGCAGCTCTTTGCAAAAGAGAGACATTGGCAAGGAAAAGCTGTCTTGTACCTTTGCATTTTTCTCCCAAACTAAGGACACTACAAAGAAAATTTTAAAGCCTCCTGTTAGGCCATCATCTACACGGCATAGCCCTGAATTTTCCAATGCGCAGCTTTGTGCAAAAGAGAGATATTGGCAAGGAAAAGCTGTCTTGTACCATTGGATTTTTCTACCAAACGAAGGACACTAGAAAGAAAATTTTAAAGCCTCCTGTTAGGCCATCATCTACACGGCATAGCCCTGAATTTTCCAATGCGCAGCTCTTTGCAAAAGAGAGATATTGGCAAGGAAAAGCTGTCTTGTACCTTTGCATTTTTCTCCCAAACGAAGGACACTAGAAAGAAAATTTTAAAGCCTCCTGTTAGGCCATTATCTACACGGCATAGCCCTGAATTTTCCAATGCGCAGCTCTTTGCAAAAGAGAGATATTGGCAAGGAAAAGCTGTCTTGTACCTTTGCATTTTTCTCCCAAACGAAGGACACTAGAAATTTTTTTTTAAAGCCTCCTGTTAGGCCATCATCTACACGGCATAGCCCTGAATTTTCCAATGCACAGCTCTTTGCAAAAGAGAGATATTGGCAAGGAAAAGCTGTCTTGTACCTTTGCATTTTTCTCCCAAACGAAGGACACTAGAAAGAAAATTTTAAAGCCTCCTGTTAGGCCATCATCTACACGGCATAGCCCTGAATTTTCCAATGCGCAGCTCTTTGCAAAAAAAGAGATATTGGCAAGGAAAAGCAGTCTTGTACCTTTGCATTTTTCTCCCAAACGAAGGACACTAGAAAATTTTTTTTTAAGCCTCCTGTTAGGCCATCATCTACACGGCATAGCCCTGAATTTTCCAATGCGCAGCTCTTTGTAAAAGAGAGATATTGGCAAGGAAAAACTGTCTTGTACCATTGGATTTTTCTCCCAAACGAAGGACACTAGAATGAAAATTTTAAAGCCTCCTGTTAGTGCTTCATCTACATGGTATAGCCCTGAATTTTCCAATGCGTAGCTAGTTGCAAAAGAGAGATATTGGCAAGGAAAAGCTGTCTTGTACCATTGGATTTTTTGTAAAGCCTCCTGTTAGGCCATCATCTACACGGCATAGCCCTGAATTTTCCAATGCGCAGCTCTTTGCAAAAGAGAGATATTGGCAAGGAAAAGCTGTCTTGTACCTTTGCATTTTTCTTCCAAACGAAGGACACTAGAAAGAAAATTTTAAAGCCTCCTGTTAGGCCATCATCTACACGGCATAGCCCTGAATTTTCCAATGCGTAGCTCTTTGCAAAAGAGAGATATTGGCAAGGAAAAACTGTCTTGTACCATTGGATTTTTCTCCCAAACGAAGGAAACTAGAAAGAAAATTTTAAAGCCTCCTGTTAGGCCATCATCTACACGGCATAGCCCTGAATTTTCCAATGCGCAGCTCTTTGTAAAAGAGAGATATTGGCAAGGAAAAACTGTCTTGTACCATTGGATTTTTCTCCCAAACGAAGGACACTAGAATGAAAATTTTAAAACCTCCTGTTAGTGCTTCATCTACATGGTATAGCCCTGAATTTTCCAATGCGTAGCTCTTTGCAAAAGAGAGATATTGGCAATGAAAAGCTGTCTTGTACCTTTGCATTTTTCTCCCAAACGAAGGACACTAGAAATAAAATTGTAAAGCCTCCTGTTAGGCCATCATCTACACGGCATAGCCCTGAATTTTCCAATGCGCAGCTCTTTGCAAAAGAGAGATATTGGCAAGGAAAAGCTGTCTTGTACCTTTGCATTTTTCTCCCAAACGAAGGACACTAGAAAGAAAATTTTAAAGCCTCCTGTTAGGCCATCATCTACACGGCATAGCCCTTAATTTTCCAATGCGCAGCTCTTTGCAAAAGAGAGATATTGGCACGGAAAAGCTGTCTTGTACCTTTGCATTTTTCTCCCAAACGAAGGACACTAGAATTTTTTTTTAAAGCCTCCTGTTAGGCCATCATATACACGGCATAGTCCTGAATTTTCCAATGCGCAGCTCTTTGCAAAAGAGAGATATTGGCAAGGAAAAGCTGTCTTGTACCTTTGCATTTTTCTCCCAAACGAAGGACACTAGAAAGAAAATTTTAAAGCCTCCTGTTAGGCCATCATCTACACGGCATAGCCCTGAATTTTCCAATGCGCAGCTCTTTGCAAAAGAGAGATATTGGCAAGGAAAAGCTGTCTTGTACCTTTACATTTTTCTCCCTAACGAAGGACACTAGAAAAAATTTTTTAAAGCCTCCTGTTAGGCCATCATCTACAGGGCATAGCCCTGAATTTTCCAATGCGCAGCTCTTTGCAAAAGAGAGATATTGGCAAGGAAAAGCTGTCTTGTACCTTTGCATTTTTCTCCCAAACGAAGGACACTAGAAAGAAAATTTTAAAGCCTCCTGTTAGGCCATCATCTACACGACATAGCCCTGAATTTTCCAATGCGCAGCTCTTTGCAAAAGAGAGATATTGGCAAGGAAAAGCTGTCTTGTACCTTTGCATTTTTCTCCCAAACGAAGGACACTACAAAGAAAATTTTAAAGCCTCCTGTTAGGCCATCATCTACACGGCATAGCCCTGAATTTTCCAATGCGCAGCTCTTTGCAAAAGAGAGATATTGGCAATGAAAAGCTGTCTTGTACCTTTGCATTTTTCTCCCAAACGAAGGACACTAGAAATAAAATTGTAAAGCCTCCTGTTAGGCCATCATCTACACGGCATAGCCCTGAATTTTCCAATGCGCAGCTTTGTGCAAAAGAGAGATATTGGCAAGGAAAAGCTGTCTTGTACCATTGGATTCATCATCTACACGGCATAGCCCTGAATTTTCCAATGCGCAGCTTTGTGCAAAAGAGAGATATTGGCAAGGAAAAGCTGTCTTGTACCATTGGATTTTTCTCCCAAACGAAGGACACTAGAAAGAAAATTTTAAAGCCTCCTGTTAGGCCATCATCTACACGGCATAGCCCTGAATTTTCCAATGCGCAGCTCTTTGCAAAAGAGAGACATTGGCAAGGAAAAGCTGTCTTGTACCTTTGCATTTTTCTCCCAAACTAAGGACACTACAAAGAAAATTTTAAAGCCTCCTGTTAGGCCATCATCTACACGGCATAGCCCTGAATTTTCCAATGCGCAGCTTTGTGCAAAAGAGAGATATTGGCAAGGATAAGCTGTCTTGTACCATTGGATTTTTCTACCAAACGAAGGACACTAGAAAGAAAATTTTAAAGCCTCCTGTTAGGCCATCATCTACACGGCATAGCCCTGAATTTTCCAATGCGCAGCTCTTTGCAAAAGAGAGATATTGGCAAGGAAAAGCTGTCTTGTACCTTTGCATTTTCTCCCAAACGAAGGACACTAGAAAGAAAATTTTAAAGCCTCCTGTTAGGCCATTATCTACACGGCATTGCCCTGAATTTTCCAATGCGCAGCTCTTTGCAAAAGAGAGATATTGGCAAGGAAAAGCTGTCTTGTACCTTTGCATTTTTCTCCCAAACGAAGGACACTAGAAAATTTTTTTTAAAGCCTCCTGTTAGGCCATCATCTACACGGCATAGCCCTGAATTTTCCAATGCGCAGCTCTTTGCAAAAGAGAGATATTGGCAAGGAAAAGCTGTCTTGTACCTTTGCATTTTTCTCCCAAACGAAGGACACTAGAAAGAAAATTTTAAAGCCTCCTGTTAGGCCATCATCTACACGGCATAGCCCTGAATTTTCCAATGCGCAGCTCTTTGCAAAAGAGAGATATTGGCAAGGAAAAGCTGTCTTGTACCTTTGCTTTTTTCTCCCAGACGAAGGACACTAGAAAGAAAATTTTAAAGCCTCCTGTTAGGCCATCATCTACACGGCATAGCCCTGAATTTTCCAATGCGCAGCTCTTTGCAAAAGAGAGATATTGGCAAGGAAAAGCTGTCTTGTACCTTTGCATTTTTCTCCCAAACGAAGGACACTAGAAAGAAAATTTTAAAGCCTCCTGTTAGGCCATCATCTACACGGCATAGCCCTGAATTTTCCAATGAGCAGCTTTGTGCAAAAGAGAGATATTGGCAAGGAAAAGCTGTCTTGTACCATTGGATTTTTCTCCCAAACGAAGGACACTAGAATGAAAATTTTAAAGCCTCCTGTTAGTGCTTCATCTACACGGTATAGCCCTGAATTTTCCAATGCGTAGCTCTTTGCAAAAGAGAGATATTGGCAAGGAAAAGCTGTCTTGTACCTTTGCATTTTTCTCCCAAACGAAGGACACTAGAAAGAAAATTTTAAAGCCTCCTGTTAGGACATCATCTACACGGCATAGCCCTGAATTTTCCAATGCGCAGCTCTTTGCAAAAGAGAGATATTGGCAAGGAAAAGCTGTCTTGTACCTTTGCATTTTTCTCCCAAACGAAGGACACTAGAAATTTTTTTTTAAAGCCTCCTGTTAGGCCATCATCTACACGGCATAGCCCTGAATTTTCCAATGCGCAGCTCTTTGCAAAAGAGAGATATTGGCAAGGAAAAGCTGTCTTGTACCTTTGCATTTTTCTCCCAAACGAAGGACACTAGAAAGAAAATTTTAAAGCCTCCTGTTAGGCCATCATCTACACGGCATAGCCCTGAATTTTCCAATGCGCAGCTCTTTGCAAAAGAGAGATATTGGCAAGGAAAAGCTGTCTTGTACCTTTGCATTTTTCTCCCAAACGAAGGACACTAGAACATTTTTTTTAAAGCCTCCTGTTAGGCCATCATCTACACGGCATAGCCCTGAATTTTCCAATGCGCAGCTCTTTGCAAAAGAGAGATATTGGCAAGGAAAAGCTGTCTTGTACCTTTGCATTTTTCTCCCAAACGAAGGACACTAGATAGAAAATTTTAAAGCCTCCTGTTAGGCCATCATCTACACGGCATAGCCCTGAATTTTCCAATGCGCAGCTCTTTGCAAAAGAGAGACATTGGCAAGGAAAAGCTGTCTTGTACCTTTGCATTTTTCTCCCAAACTAAGGACACTACAAAGAAAATTTTAAAGCCTCCTGTTAGGCCATCATCTACACGGCATAGCCCTGAATTTTCCAATGCGCAGCTTTGTGCAAAAGAGAGATATTGGCAAGGAAAAGCTGTCTTGTACCATTGGATTTTTCTACCAAACGAAGGACACTAGAAAGAAAATTTTAAAGCCTCCTGTTAGGCCATCATCTACACGGCATAGCCCTGAATTTTCCAATGCGCAGCTCTTTGCAAAAGAGAGATATTGGCAAGGAAAAGCTGTCTTGTACCTTTGCATTTTTCTCCCAAACGAAGGACACTAGAAAGAAAATTTTAAAGCCTCCTGTTAGGCCATTATCTACACGGCATAGCCCTGAATTTTCCAATGCGCAGCTCTTTGCAAAAGAGAGATATTGGCAAGGAAAAGCTGTCTTGTACCTTTGCATTTTTCTCCCAAACGAAGGACACTAGAAATTTTTTTTTAAAGCCTCCTGTTAGGCCATCATCTACAGGGCATAGCCCTGAATTTTCCAATGCGCAGCTCTTTGCAAAAGAGAGATATTGGCAAGGAAAAGCTGTCTTGTACCTTTGCATTTTTCTCCCAAACGAAGGACACTAGAAAGAAAATTTTAAAGCCTCCTGTTAGGCCATCATCTACACGACATAGCCCTGAATTTTCCAATGCGCAGCTCTTTGCAAAAGAGAGATATTGGCAAGGAAAAGCTGTCTTGTACCTTTGCATTTTTCTCCCAA
Source organism: Pseudophryne corroboree (assembly GCF_028390025.1). Classification (NCBI taxonomy): domain Eukaryota; kingdom Metazoa; phylum Chordata; class Amphibia; order Anura; family Myobatrachidae; genus Pseudophryne; species Pseudophryne corroboree. The sequence goes on along the minus strand of NW_026970197.1, from coordinate 200,137 downwards.
ACGAAGGACACTACAAAGAAAATTTTAAAGCCTCCTGTTAGGCCATCATCTACACGGCATAGCCCTGAATTTTCCAATGCGCAGCTCTTTGCAAAAGAGAGATATTGGCAATGAAAAGCTGTCTTGTACCTTTGCATTTTTCTCCCAAACGAAGGACACTAGAAATAAAATTGTAAAGCCTCCTGTTAGGCCATCATCTACACGGCATAGCCCTGAATTTTCCAATGCGCAGCTTTGTGCAAAAGAGAGATATTGGCAAGGAAAAGCTGTCTTGTACCATTGGATTCATCATCTACACGGCATAGCCCTGAATTTTCCAATGCGCAGCTTTGTGCAAAAGAGAGATATTGGCAAGGAAAAGCTGTCTTGTACCATTGGATTTTTCTCCCAAACGAAGGACACTAGAAAGAAAATTTTAAAGCCTCCTGTTAGGCCATCATCTACACGGCATAGCCCTGAATTTTCCAATGCGCAGCTCTTTGCAAAAGAGAGACATTGGCAAGGAAAAGCTGTCTTGTACCTTTGCATTTTTCTCCCAAACTAAGGACACTACAAAGAAAATTTTAAAGCCTCCTGTTAGGCCATCATCTACACGGCATAGCCCTGAATTTTCCAATGCGCAGCTTTGTGCAAAAGAGAGATATTGGCAAGGATAAGCTGTCTTGTACCATTGGATTTTTCTACCAAACGAAGGACACTAGAAAGAAAATTTTAAAGCCTCCTGTTAGGCCATCATCTACACGGCATAGCCCTGAATTTTAGAATGCGCAGCTCTTTGCAAAAGATAGATATTGGCAAGGAAAAGCTGTCTTGTACCTTTGCATTTTCTCCCAAACGAAGGACACTAGAAAGAAAATTTTAAAGCCTCCTGTTAGGCCATTATCTACACGGCATTGCCCTGAATTTTCCAATGCGCAGCTCTTTGCAAAAGAGAGATATTGGCAAGGAAAAGCTGTCTTGTACCTTTGCATTTTTCTCCCAAACGAAGGACACTAGAAAATTTTTTTTAAAGCCTCCTGTTAGGCCATCATCTACACGGCATAGCCCTGAATTTTCCAATGCGCAGCTCTTTGCAAAAGAGAGATATTGGCAAGGAAAAGCTGTCTTGTACCTTTGCATTTTTCTCCCAAACGAAGGACACTAGAAAGAAAATTTTAAAGCCTCCTGTTAGGCCATCATCTACACGGCATAGCCCTGAATTTTCCAATGCGCAGCTCTTTGCAAAAGAGAGATATTGGCAAGGAAAAGCTGTCTTGTACCTTTGCTTTTTTCTCCCAGACGAAGGACACTAGAAAGAAAATTTTAAAGCCTCCTGTTAGGCCATCATCTACACGGCATAGCCCTGAATTTTCCAATGCGCAGCTCTTTGCAAAAGAGAGATATTGGCAAGGAAAAGCTGTCTTGTACCTTTGCATTTTTCTCCCAAACGAAGGACACTAGAAAGAAAATTTTAAAGCCTCCTGTTAGGCCATCATCTACACGGCATAGCCCTGAATTTTCCAATGAGCAGCTTTGTGCAAAAGAGAGATATTGGCAAGGAAAAGCTGTCTTGTACCATTGGATTTTTCTCCCAAACGAAGGACACTAGAATGAAAATTTTAAAGCCTCCTGTTAGTGCTTCATCTACACGGTATAGCCCTGAATTTTCCAATGCGTAGCTCTTTGCAAAAGAGAGATATTGGCAAGGAAAAGCTGTCTTGTACCTTTGCATTTTTCTCCCAAACGAAGGACACTAGAAAGAAAATTTTAAAGCCTCCTGTTAGGACATCATCTACACGGCATAGCCCTGAATTTTCCAATGCGCAGCTCTTTGCAAAAGAGAGATATTGGCAAGGAAAAGCTGTCTTGTACCTTTGCATTTTTCTCCCAAACGAAGGACACTAGAAAATTTTTTTTAAAGCCTCCTGTTAGGCCATCATCTACACGGCATAGCCCTGAATTTTCCAATGCGCAGCTCTTTGCAAAAGAGAGATATTGGCAAGGAAAAGCTGTCTTGTACCTTTGCATTTTTCTCCCAAACGAAGGACACTAGAAAGAAAATTTTAAAGCCTCCTGTTAGGCCATCATCTACACGGCATAGCCCTGAATTTTCCAATGCGCAGCTCTTTGCAAAAGAGAGATATTGGCAAGGAAAAGCTGTCTTGTACCTTTGCATTTTTCTCCCAAACGAAGGACACTAGAACATTTTTTTTAAAGCCTCCTGTTAGGCCATCATCTACACGGCATAGCCCTGAATTTTCCAATGCGCAGCTCTTTGCAAAAGAGAGATATTGGCAAGGAAAAGCTGTCTTGTACCTTTGCATTTTTCTCCCAAACGAAGGACACTAGATAGAAAATTTTAAAGCCTCCTGTTAGGCCATCATCTACACGGCATAGCCCTGAATTTTCCAATGCGCAGCTCTTTGCAAAAGAGAGACATTGGCAAGGAAAAGCTGTCTTGTACCTTTGCATTTTTCTCCCAAACTAAGGACACTACAAAGAAAATTTTAAAGCCTCCTGTTAGGCCATCATCTACACGGCATAGCCCTGAATTTTCCAATGCGCAGCTTTGTGCAAAAGAGAGATATTGGCAAGGAAAAGCTGTCTTGTACCATTGGATTTTTCTACCAAACGAAGGACACTAGAAAGAAAATTTTAAAGCCTCCTGTTAGGCCATCATCTACACGGCATAGCCCTGAATTTTCCAATGCGCAGCTCTTTGCAAAAGAGAGATATTGGCAAGGAAAAGCTGTCTTGTACCTTTGCATTTTTCTCCCAAACGAAGGACACTAGAAAGAAAATTTTAAAGCCTCCTGTTAGGCCATTATCTACACGGCATAGCCCTGAATTTTCCAATGCGCAGCTCTTTGCAAAAGAGAGATATTGGCAAGGAAAAGCTGTCTTGTACCTTTGCATTTTTCTCCCAAACGAAGGACACTAGAATTTTTTTTTTAAAGCCTCCTGTTAGGCCATCATCTACACGGCATAGCCCTGAATTTTCCAATGCGCAGCTCTTTGCAAAAGACAGATATTGGCAAGGAAAAGCTGTCTTGTACCTTTGCATTTTTCTCCCAAAAGAAGGACACTAGAAAGAAAATTTTAAAGCCTCCTGTTAGGCCATCATCTACACGGCATAGCCCTGAATTTTCCAATGCGCAGCTCTTTGCAAAAGAGAGATATTGGCAAGGAAAAGCTGTCTTGTACCTTTGCTTTTTTCTCCCAGACGAAGGACACTAGAAAGAAAATATTAAAGCCTCCTGTTAGGCCATCATCTACACGGCATAGCCCTGAATTTTCCAATGCGCAGCTCTTTGCAAAAGAGAGATATTGGCAAGGAAAAGCTGTCTTGTACCTTTGCATTTTTCTCCCAAACGAAGGACACTAGAAAGAAAATTTTAAAGCCTCCTGTTAGGCCATCATCTACACGGCATAGCCCTGAATTTTCCAATGAGCAGCTTTGTGCAAAAGAGAGATATTGGCAAGGAAAAGCTGTCTTGTACCATTGGATTTTTCTACCAAACGAAGGACACTAGAAAGAAAATTTTAAAGCCTCCTGTTAGGCCATCATCTACACGGCATAGCCCTGAATTTTCCAATGCGCAGCTCTTTGCAAAAGAGAGATATTGGCAAGGAAAAGCTGTCTTGTACCTTTGCATTTTTCTCCCAAACGAAGGACACTAGAAAGAAAATTTTAAAGCCTCCTGTTAGGCCATCATCTACACGGCATAGCCCTGAATTTTCCAATGCGCAGCTCTTTGCAAAAGAGAGATATTGGCAAGGAAAAGCTGTCTTGTACCTTTGCATTTTTCTCCCAAACGAAGGACACTAGAAAAAAAAATTTTAAGCCTCCTGTTAGGCCATCATCTACACGGCATAGCCCTGAATTTTCCAATGCGCAGCTCTTTGTAAAAGAGAGATATTGGCAAGGAAAAACTGTCTTGTACCATTGGATTTTTCTCCCAAACGAAGGACACTAGAATGAAAATTTTAAAGCCTCCTGTTAGTGCTTCATCTACATGGTATAGCCCTGAATTTTCCAATGCGTAGCTCGTTGCAAAAGAGAGATATTGGCAAGGAAAAGCTGTCTTGTACCATTGGATTTTTAGTAAAGCCTCCTGTTAGGCCATCATCTACACGGCATAGCCCTGAATTTTCCAATGCGCAGCTCTTTGCAAAAGAGAGATATTGGCAAGGAAAAGCTGTCTTGTACCTTTGCATTTTTCTTCCAAACGAAGGACACTAGAAAGAAAATTTTAAAGCCTCCTGTTAGGCCATCATCTACACGGCATAGCCCTGAATTTTCCAATGCGTAGCTCTTTGCAAAAGAGAGATATTGGCAAGGAAAAACTGTCTTGTACCATTGGATTTTTCTCCCAAACGAAGGAAACTAGAAAGAAAATTTTAAAGCCTCCTGTTAGGCCATCATCTACACGGCATAGCCCTGAATTTTCCAATGCGCAGCTCTTTGTAAAAGAGAGATATTGGCAAGGAAAAACTGTCTTGTACCATTGGATTTTTCTCCCAAACGAAGGACACTAGAATGAAAATTTTAAAACCTCCTGTTAGTGCTTCATCTACATGGTATAGCCCTGAATTTTCCAATGCGTAGCTCTTTGCAAAAGAGAGATATTGGCAATGAAAAGCTGTCTTGTACCTTTGCATTTTTCTCCCAAACGAAGGACACTAGAAATAAAATTGTAAAGCCTCCTGTTAGGCCATCATCTACACGGCATAGCCCTGAATTTTCCAATGCGCAGCTCTTTGCAAAAGAGAGATATTGGCAAGGAAAAGCTGTCTTGTACCTTTGCATTTTTCTCCCAAACGAAGGACACTAGAAAGAAAATTTTAAAGCCTCCTGTTAGGCCATCATCTACACGGCATAGCCCTGAATTTTCCAATGCGCAGCTCTTTGCAAAAGAGAGATATTGGCAAGGAAAAGCTGTCTTGTACCTTTGCATTTTTCTCCCAAACGAAGGACACTAGAATTTTTTTTTTAAAGCCTCCTGTTAGGCCATCATATACACGGCATAGCCCTGAATTTTCCAATGCGCAGCTCTTTGCAAAAGAGAGATATTGGCAAGGAAAAGCTGTCTTGTACCTTTGCTTTTTTCTCCCAGACGAAGGACACTAGAAAGAAAATTTTAAAGCCTCCTGTTAGGCCATCATCTACACGGCATAGCCCTGAATTTTCCAATGCGCAGCTCTTTGCAAAAGAGAGATATTGGCAAGGAAAAGCTGTCTTGTACCTTTGCATTTTTCTCCCAAACGAAGGACACTAGAAAGAAAATTTTAAAGCCTCCTGTTAGGCCATCATCTACACGGCATAGCCCTGAATTTTCCAATGAGCAGCTTTGTGCAAAAGAGAGATATTGGCAAGGAAAAGCTGTCTTGTACCATTGGATTTTTCTCCCAAACGAAGGACACTAGAATGAAAATTTTAAAGCCTCCTGTTAGTGCTTCATCTACACGGTATAGCCCTGAATTTTCCAATGCGTAGCTCTTTGCAAAAGAGAGATATTGGCAAGGAAAAGCTGTCTTGTACCTTTGCATTTTTCTCCCAAACGAAGGACACTAGAAAGAAAATTTTAAAGCCTCCTGTTAGGACATCATCTACACGGCATAGCCCTGAATTTTCCAATGCGCAGCTCTTTGCAAAAGAGAGATATTGGCAAGGAAAAGCTGTCTTGTACCTTTGCATTTTTCTCCCAAACGAAGGACACTAGAAAATTTTTTTTAAAGCCTCCTGTTAGGCCATCATCTACACGGCATAGCCCTGAATTTTCCAATGCGCAGCTCTTTGCAAAAGAGAGATATTGGCAAGGAAAAGCTGTCTTGTACCTTTGCATTTTTCTCCCAAACGAAGGACACTAGAAAGAAAATTTTAAAGCCTCCTGTTAGGCCATCATCTACACGGCATAGCCCTGAATTTTATAATGCGCAGCTCTTTGCAAAAGAGAGATATTGGCAAGGAAAAGCTGTCTTGTACCTTTGCATTTTTCTCCCAAACGAAGGACACTAGAACATTTTTTTTAAAGCCTCCTGTTAGGCCATCATCTACACGGCATAGCCCTGAATTTTCCAATGCGCAGCTCTTTGCAAAAGAGAGATATTGGCAAGGAAAAGCTGTCTTGTACCTTTGCATTTTTCTCCCAAACGAAGGACACTAGATAGAAAATTTTAAAGCCTCCTGTTAGGCCATCATCTACACGGCATAGCCCTGAATTTTCCAATGCGCAGCTCTTTGCAAAAGAGAGACATTGGCAAGGAAAAGCTGTCTTGTACCTTTGCATTTTTCTCCCAAACTAAGGACACTACAAAGAAAATTTTAAAGCCTCCTGTTAGGCCATCATCTACACGGCATAGCCCTGAATTTTCCAATGCGCAGCTTTGTGCAAAAGAGAGATATTGGCAAGGAAAAGCTGTCTTGTACCATTGGATTTTTCTACCAAACGAAGGACACTAGAAAGAAAATTTTAAAGCCTCCTGTTAGGCCATCATCTACACGGCATAGCCCTGAATTTTCCAATGCGCAGCTCTTTGCAAAAGAGAGATATTGGCAAGGAAAAGCTGTCTTGTACCTTTGCATTTTTCTCCCAAACGAAGGACACTAGAAAGAAAATTTTAAAGCCTCCTGTTAGGCCATTATCTACACGGCATAGCCCTGAATTTTCCAATGCGCAGCTCTTTGCAAAAGAGAGATATTGGCAAGGAAAAGCTGTCTTGTACCTTTGCATTTTTCTCCCAAACGAAGGACACTAGAAATTTTTTTTTAAAGCCTCCTGTTAGGCCATCATCTACACGGCATAGCCCTGAATTTTCCAATGTGCAGCTCTTTGCAAAAGACAGATATTGGCAAGGAAAAGCTGTCTTGTACCTTTGCATTTTTCTCCCAAACGAAGGACACTAGAAAGAAAATTTTAAAGCCTCCTGTTAGGCCATCATCTACACGGCATAGCCCTGAATTTTCCAATGCGCAGCTCTTTGCAAAAGAGAGATATTGGCAAGGAAAAGCTGTCTTGTACCTTTGCTTTTTTCTCCCAGACGAAGGACACTAGAAAGAAAATATTAAAGCCTCCTGTTAGGCCATCATCTACATGGCATAGCCCTGAATTTTCCAATGCGCAGCTCTTTGCAAAAGAGAGATATTGGCAAGGAAAAGCTGTCTTGTACCTTTGCATTTTTCTCCCAAACGAAGGACACTAGAAAGAAAATTTTAAAGCCTCCTGTTAGGCCATCATCTACACGGCATAGCCCTGAATTTTCCAATGAGCAGCTTTGTGCAAAAGAGAGATATTGGCAAGGAAAAGCTGTCTTGTACCATTGGATTTTTCTACCAAACGAAGGACACTAGAAAGAAAATTTTAAAGCCTCCTGTTAGGCCATCATCTACACGGCATAGCCCTGAATTTTCCAATGCGCAGCTCTTTGCAAAAGAGAGATATTGGCAAGGAAAAGCTGTCTTGTACCTTTGCATTTTTCTCCCAAACGAAGGACACTAGAAAGAAAATTTTAAAGCCTCCTGTTAGGCCATCATCTACACGGCATAGCCCTGAATTTTCCAATGCGCAGCTCTTTGCAAAAGAGAGATATTGGCAAGGAAAAGCTGTCTTGTACCTTTGCATTTTTCTCCCAAACGAAGGACACTAGAAAAAAAATTTTTAAGCCTCCTGTTAGGCCATCATCTACACGGCATAGCCCTGAATTTTCCAATGCGCAGCTCTTTGTAAAAGAGAGATATTGGCAAGGAAAAACTGTCTTGTACCATTGAATTTTTCTCCCAAACGAAGGACACTAGAATGAAAATTTTAAAGCCTCCTGTTAGTGCTTCATCTACATGGTATAGCCCTGAATTTTCCAATGCGTAGCTCGTTGCAAAAGAGAGATATTGGCAAGGAAAAGCTGTCTTGTACCATTGGATTTTTAGTAAAGCCTCCTGTTAGGCCATCATCTACACGGCATAGCCCTGAATTTTCCAATGCGCAGCTCTTTGCAAAAGAGAGATATTGGCAAGGAAAAGCTGTCTTGTACCTTTGCATTTTTCTTCCAAACGAAGGACACTAGAAAGAAAATTTTAAAGCCTCCTGTTAGGCCATCATCTACACGGCATAGCCCTGAATTTTCCAATGCGTAGCTCTTTGCAAAAGAGAGATATTGGCAAGGAAAAACTGTCTTGTACCATTGGATTTTTCTCCCAAACGAAGGAAACTAGAAAGAAAATTTTAAAGCCTCCTGTTAGGCCATCATCTACACGGCATAGCCCTGAATTTTCCAATGCGCAGCTCTTTGTAAAAGAGAGATATTGGCAAGGAAAAACTGTCTTGTACCATTGGATTTTTCTCCCAAACGAAGGACACTAGAATGAAAATTTTAAAACCTCCTGTTAGTGCTTCATCTACATGGTATAGCCCTGAATTTTCCAATGCGTAGCTCTTTGCAAAAGAGAGATATTGGCAATGAAAAGCTGTCTTGTACCTTTGCATTTTTCTCCCAAACGAAGGACACTAGAAATAAAATTGTAAAGCCTCCTGTTAGGCCATCATCTACACGGCATAGCCCTGAATTTTCCAATGCGCAGCTCTTTGCAAAAGAGAGATATTGGCAAGGAAAAGCTGTCTTGTACCTTTGCATTTTTCTCCCAAACGAAGGACACTAGAAAGAAAATTTTAAAGCCTCCTGTTAGGCCATCATCTACACGGCATAGCCCTGAATTTTCCAATGCGCAGCTCTTTGCAAAAGAGAGATATTGGCAAGGAAAAGCTGTCTTGTACCTTTGCATTTTTCTCCCAAACGAAGGACACTAGAATTTTTTTTTTAAAGCCTCCTGTTAGGCCATCATATACACGGCATAGCCCTGAATTTTCCAATGCGCAGCTCTTTGCAAAAGAGAGATATTGGCAAGGAAAAGCTGTCTTGTACCTTTGCATTTTTCTCCCAAACGAAGGACAATAGAAAGAAAATTTTAAAGCCTCCTGTTAGGCCATCATCTACACGGCATAGCCCTGAATTTTCCAATGCGCAGCTCTTTGCAAAAGAGAGATATTGGCAAGGAAAAGCTGTCTTGTACCTTTACATTTTTCTCCCTAACGAAGGACACTAGAAAAATTTTTTTAAAGCCTCCTGTTAGGCCATCATCTACAGGGCATAGCCCTGAATTTTCCAATGCGCAGCTCTTTGCAAAAGAGAGATATTGGCAAGGAAAAGCTGTCTTGTACCTTTGCATTTTTCTCCCAAACGAAGGACACTAGAAAGAAAATTTTAAAGCCTCCTGTTAGGCCATCATCTACACGACATAGCCCTGAATTTTCCAATGCGCAGCTCTTTGCAAAAGAGAGATATTGGCAAGGAAAAGCTGTCTTGTACCTTTGCATTTTTCTCCCAAACGAAGGACACTACAAAGAAAATTTTAAAGCCTCCTGTTAGGCCATCATCTACACGGCATAGCCCTGAATTTTCCAATGCGCAGCTCTTTGCAAAAGAGAGATATTGGCAATGAAAAGCTGTCTTGTACCTTTGCATTTTTCTCCCAAACGAAGGACACTAGAAATAAAATTGTAAAGCCTCCTGTTAGGCCATCATCTACACGGCATAGCCCTGAATTTTCCAATGCGCAGCTTTGTGCAAAAGAGAGATATTGGCAAGGAAAAGCTGTCTTGTACCATTGGATTCATCATCTACACGGCATAGCCCTGAATTTTCCAATGCGCAGCTTTGTGCAAAAGAGAGATATTGGCAAGGAAAAGCTGTCTTGTACCATTGGATTTTTCTCCCAAACGAAGGACACTAGAAAGAAAATTTTAAAGCCTCCTGTTAGGCCATCATCTACACGGCATAGCCCTGAATTTTCCAATGCGCAGCTCTTTGCAAAAGAGAGACATTGGCAAGGAAAAGCTGTCTTGTACCTTTGCATTTTTCTCCCAAACTAAGGACACTACAAAGAAAATTTTAAAGCCTCCTGTTAGGCCATCATCTACACGGCATAGCCCTGAATTTTCTAATGCGCAGCTCTTTGCAAAAGAGAGATATTGGCAAGGAAAAGCTGTCTTGTACCTTTGCATTTTTCTCCCAAACGAAGGACACTAGAAAGAAAATTTTAAAGCCTCCTGTTAGGCCATTATCTACACGGCATAGCCCTGAATTTTCCAATGCGCAGCTCTTTGCAAAAGAGAGATATTGGCAAGGAAAAGCTGTCTTGTACCTTTGCATTTTTCTCCCAAACGAAGGACACTAGAAAATTTTTTTTAAAGCCTCCTGTTAGGCCATCATCTACACGGCATAGCCCTGAATTTTCCAATGCGCAGCTCTTTGCAAAAGAGAGATATTGGCAAGGAAAAGCTGTCTTGTACCTTTGCATTTTTCTCCCAAACGAAGGACACTAGAAAGAAAATTTTAAAGCCTCCTGTTAGGCCATCATCTACACGGCATAGCCCTGAATTTTATAATGCGCAGCTCTTTGCAAAAGAGAGATATTGGCAAGGAAAAGCTGTCTTGTACCTTTGCATTTTTCTCCCAAACGAAGGACACTAGAACATTTTTTTTAAAGCCTCCTGTTAGGCCATCATCTACACGGCATAGCCCTGAATTTTCCAATGCGCAGCTCTTTGCAAAAGAGAGATATTGGCAAGGAAAAGCTGTCTTGTACCTTTGCATTTTTCTCCCAAACGAAGGACACTAGATAGAAAATTTTAAAGCCTCCTGTTAGGCCATCATCTACACGGCATAGCCCTGAATTTTCCAATGCGCAGCTCTTTGCAAAAGAGAGACATTGGCAAGGAAAAGCTGTCTTGTACCTTTGCATTTTTCTCCCAAACTAAGGACACTACAAAGAAAATTTTAAAGCCTCCTGTTAGGCCATCATCTACACGGCATAGCCCTGAATTTTCCAATGCGCAGCTTTGTGCAAAAGAGAGATATTGGCAAGGAAAAGCTGTCTTGTACCATTGGATTTTTCTACCAAACGAAGGACACTAGAAAGAAAATTTTAAAGCCTCCTGTTAGGCCATCATCTACACGGCATAGCCCTGAATTTTCCAATGCGCAGCTCTTTGCAAAAGAGAGATATTGGCAAGGAAAAGCTGTCTTGTACCTTTGCATTTTTCTCCCAAACGAAGGACACTAGAAAGAAAATTTTAAAGCCTCCTGTTAGGCCATTATCTACACGGCATAGCCCTGAATTTTCCAATGCGCAGCTCTTTGCAAAAGAGAGATATTGGCAAGGAAAAGCTGTCTTGTACCTTTGCATTTTTCTCCCAAACGAAGGACACTAGAAATTTTTTTTTAAAGCCTCCTGTTAGGCCATCATCTACACGGCATAGCCCTGAATTTTCCAATGCGCAGCTCTTTGCAAAAGACAGATATTGGCAAGGAAAAGCTGTCTTGTACCTTTGCATTTTTCTCCCAAACGAAGGACACTAGAAAGAAAATTTTAAAGCCTCCTGTTAGGCCATCATCTACACGGCATAGCCCTGAATTTTCCAATGCGCAGCTCTTTGCAAAAGAGAGATATTGGCAAGGAAAAGCTGTCTTGTACCTTTGCTTTTTTCTCCCAGACGAAGGACACTAGAAAGAAAATATTAAAGCCTCCTGTTAGGCCATCATCTACATGGCATAGCCCTGAATTTTCCAATGCGCAGCTCTTTGCAAAAGAGAGATATTGGCAAGGAAAAGCTGTCTTGTACCTTTGCATTTTTCTCCCAAACGAAGGACACTAGAAAGAAAATTTTAAAGCCTCCTGTTAGGCCATCATCTACACGGCATAGCCCTGAATTTTCCAATGAGCAGCTTTGTGCAAAAGAGAGATATTGGCAAGGAAAAGCTGTCTTGTACCATTGGATTTTTCTACCAAACGAAGGACACTAGAAAGAAAATTTTAAAGCCTCCTGTTAGGCCATCATCTACACGGCATAGCCCTGAATTTTCCAATGCGCAGCTCTTTGCAAAAGAGAGATATTGGCAAGGAAAAGCTGTCTTGTACCTTTGCATTTTTCTCCCAAACGAAGGACACTAGAAAGAAAATTTTAAAGCCTCCTGTTAGGCCATCATCTACACGGCATAGCCCTGAATTTTCCAATGCGCAGCTCTTTGCAAAAGAGAGATATTGGCAAGGAAAAGCTGTCTTGTACCTTTGCATTTTTCTCCCAAACGAAGGACACTAGAAAAAAAATTTTTAAGCCTCCTGTTAGGCCATCATCTACACGGCATAGCCCTGAATTTTCCAATGCGCAGCTCTTTGTAAAAGAGAGATATTGGCAAGGAAAAACTGTCTTGTACCATTGGATTTTTCTCCCAAACGAAGGACACTAGAATGAAAATTTTAAAGCCTCCTGTTAGTGCTTCATCTACATGGTATAGCCCTGAATTTTCCAATGCGTAGCTCGTTGCAAAAGAGAGATATTGGCAAGGAAAAGCTGTCTTGTACCATTGGATTTTTAGTAAAGCCTCCTGTTAGGCCATCATCTACACGGCATAGCCCTGAATTTTCCAATGCGCAGCTCTTTGCAAAAGAGAGATATTGGCAAGGAAAAGCTGTCTTGTACCTTTGCATTTTTCTTCCAAACGAAGGACACTAGAAAGAAAATTTTAAAGCCTCCTGTTAGGCCATCATCTACACGGCATAGCCCTGAATTTTCCAATGCGTAGCTCTTTGCAAAAGAGAGATATTGGCAAGGAAAAACTGTCTTGTACCATTGGATTTTTCTCCCAAACGAAGGAAACTAGAAAGAAAATTTTAAAGCCTCCTGTTAGGCCATCATCTACACGGCATAGCCCTGAATTTTCCAATGCGCAGCTCTTTGTAAAAGAGAGATATTGGCAAGGAAAAACTGTCTTGTACCATTGGATTTTTCTCCCAAACGAAGGACACTAGAATGAAAATTTTAAAACCTCCTGTTAGTGCTTCATCTACATGGTATAGCCCTGAATTTTCCAATGCGTAGCTCTTTGCAAAAGAGAGATATTGGCAATGAAAAGCTGTCTTGTACCTTTGCATTTTTCTCCCAAACGAAGGACACTAGAAATAAAATTGTAAAGCCTCCTGTTAGGCCATCATCTACACGGCATAGCCCTGAATTTTCCAATGCGCAGCTCTTTGCAAAAGAGAGATATTGGCAAGGAAAAGCTGTCTTGTACCTTTGCATTTTTCTCCCAAACGAAGGACACTAGAAAGAAAATTTTAAAGCCTCCTGTTAGGCCATCATCTACACGGCATAGCCCTGAATTTTCCAATGCGCAGCTCTTTGCAAAAGAGAGATATTGGCAAGGAAAAGCTGTCTTGTACCTTTGCATTTTTCTCCCAAACGAAGGACACTAGAATTTTTTTTTTAAAGCCTCCTGTTAGGCCATCATATACACGGCATAGCCCTGAATTTTCCAATGCGCAGCTCTTTGCAAAAGAGAGATATTGGCAAGGAAAAGCTGTCTTGTACCTTTGCATTTTTCTCCCAAACGAAGGACAATAGAAAGAAAATTTTAAAGCCTCCTGTTAGGCCATCATCTACACGGCATAGCCCTGAATTTTCCAATGCGCAGCTCTTTGCAAAAGAGAGATATTGGCAAGGAAAAGCTGTCTTGTACCTTTACATTTTTCTCCCTAACGAAGGACACTAGAAAAATTTTTTTAAAGCCTCCTGTTAGGCCATCATCTACAGGGCATAGCCCTGAATTTTCCAATGCGCAGCTCTTTGCAAAAGAGAGATATTGGCAAGGAAAAGCTGTCTTGTACCTTTGCATTTTTCTCCCAAACGAAGGACACTAGAAAGAAAATTTTAAAGCCTCCTGTTAGGCCATCATCTACACGACATAGCCCTGAATTTTCCAATGCGCAGCTCTTTGCAAAAGAGAGATATTGGCAAGGAAAAGCTGTCTTGTACCTTTGCATTTTTCTCCCAAACGAAGGACACTACAAAGAAAATTTTAAAGCCTCCTGTTAGGCCATCATCTACACGGCATAGCCCTGAATTTTCCAATGCGCAGCTCTTTGCAAAAGAGAGATATTGGCAATGAAAAGCTGTCTTGTACCTTTGCATTTTTCTCCCAAACGAAGGACACTAGAAATAAAATTGTAAAGCCTCCTGTTAGGCCATCATCTACACGGCATAGCCCTGAATTTTCCAATGCGCAGCTTTGTGCAAAAGAGAGATATTGGCAAGGAAAAGCTGTCTTGTACCATTGGATTCATCATCTACACGGCATAGCCCTGAATTTTCCAATGCGCAGCTTTGTGCAAAAGAGAGATATTGGCAAGGAAAAGCTGTCTTGTACCATTGGATTTTTCTCCCAAACGAAGGACACTAGAAAGAAAATTTTAAAGCCTCCTGTTAGGCCATCATCTACACGGCATAGCCCTGAATTTTCCAATGCGCAGCTCTTTGCAAAAGAGAGACATTGGCAAGGAAAAGCTGTCTTGTACCTTTGCATTTTTCTCCCAAACTAAGGACACTACAAAGAAAATTTTAAAGCCTCCTGTTAGGCCATCATCTACACGGCATAGCCCTGAATTTTCTAATGCGCAGCTCTTTGCAAAAGAGAGATATTGGCAAGGAAAAGCTGTCTTGTACCTTTGCATTTTTCTCCCAAACGAAGGACACTAGAAAGAAAATTTTAAAGCCTCCTGTTAGGCCATTATCTACACGGCATAGCCCTGAATTTTCCAATGCGCAGCTCTTTGCAAAAGAGAGATATTGGCAAGGAAAAGCTGTCTTGTACCTTTGCATTTTTCTCCCAAACGAAGGACACTAGAAAAATTTTTTTAAAGCCTCCTGTTAGGCCATCATCTACACGGCATAGCCCTGAATTTTCCAATGCGCAGCTCTTTGCAAAAGAGAGATATTGGCAAGGAAAAGCTGTCTTGTACCTTTGCATTTTTCTCCCAAACGAAGGACACTAGAAAGAAAATTTTAAAGCCTCCTGTTAGGCCATCATCTACACGGCATAGCCCTGAATTTTCCAATGCGCAGCTCTTTGCAAAAGAGAGATATTGGCAAGGAAAAGCTGTCTTGTACCTTTGCTTTTTTCTCCCAGACGAAGGACACTAGAAAGAAAATTTTAAAGCCTCCTGTTAGGCCATCATCTACACGGCATAGCCCTGAATTTTCCAATGCGCAGCTCTTTGCAAAAGAGAGATATTGGCAAGGAAAAGCTGTCTTGTACCTTTGCATTTTTCTCCCAAACGAAGGACACTAGAATGAAAATTTTAAAGCCTCCTGTTAGGCCATCATCTACACGGCATAGCCCTGAATTTTCCAATGAGCAGCTTTGTGCAAAAGAGAGATATTGGCAAGGAAAAGCTGTCTTGTACCATTGGATTTTTCTCCCAAACGAAGGACACTAGAATGAAAATTTTAAAGCCTCCTGTTAGTGCTTCATCTACACGGTATAGCCCTGAATTTTCCAATGCGTAGCTCTTTGCAAAAGAGAGATATTGGCAAGGAAAAGCTGTCTTGTACCTTTGCATTTTTCTCCCAAACGAAGGACACTAGAAAGAAAATTTTAAAGCCTCCTGTTAGGACATCATCTACACGGCATAGCCCTGAATTTTCCAATGCGCAGCTCTTTGCAAAAGAGAGATATTGGCAAGGAAAAGCTGTCTTGTACCTTTGCATTTTTCTCCCAAACGAAGGACACTAGAAAAATTTTTTTAAAGCCTCCTGTTAGGCCATCATCTACACGGCATAGCCCTGAATTTTCCAATGCGC
This sequence comes from Pseudophryne corroboree, assembly GCF_028390025.1. Classification (NCBI taxonomy): domain Eukaryota; kingdom Metazoa; phylum Chordata; class Amphibia; order Anura; family Myobatrachidae; genus Pseudophryne; species Pseudophryne corroboree. The sequence goes on along the minus strand of NW_026970197.1, from coordinate 184,469 downwards.
AGCTCTTTGCAAAAGAGAGATATTGGCAAGGAAAAGCTGTCTTGTACCTTTGCATTTTTCTCCCAAACGAAGGACACTAGAAAAAAATTTTTAAAGCCTCCTGTTAGGCCATCATCTACACGGCATAGCCCTGAATTTTCCAATGCGCAGCTCTTTGCAAAAGAGAGATATTGGCAAGGAAAAGCTGTCTTGTACCTTTGCATTTTTCTCCCAAACGAAGGACACTAGAAAGAAAATTTTAAAGCCTCCTGTTAGGCCATCATCTACACGGCATAGCCCTGAATTTTCCAATGCGCAGCTCTTTGCAAAAGAGAGATATTGGCAAGGAAAAGCTGTCTTGTACCTTTGCTTTTTTCTCCCAGACGAAGGACACTAGAAAGAAAATTTTAAAGCCTCCTGTTAGGCCATCATCTACACGGCATAGCCCTGAATTTTCCAATGCGCAGCTCTTTGCAAAAGAGAGATATTGGCAAGGAAAAGCTGTCTTGTACCTTTGCATTTTTCTCCCAAACGAAGGACACTAGAATGAAAATTTTAAAGCCTCCTGTTAGGCCATCATCTACACGGCATAGCCCTGAATTTTCCAATGAGCAGCTTTGTGCAAAAGAGAGATATTGGCAAGGAAAAGCTGTCTTGTACCATTGGATTTTTCTCCCAAACGAAGGACACTAGAATGAAAATTTTAAAGCCTCCTGTTAGTGCTTCATCTACACGGTATAGCCCTGAATTTTCCAATGCGTAGCTCTTTGCAAAAGAGAGATATTGGCAAGGAAAAGCTGTCTTGTACCTTTGCATTTTTCTCCCAAACGAAGGACACTAGAAAGAAAATTTTAAAGCCTCCTGTTAGGACATCATCTACACGGCATAGCCCTGAATTTTCCAATGCGCAGCTCTTTGCAAAAGAGAGATATTGGCAAGGAAAAGCTGTCTTGTACCTTTGCATTTTTCTCCCAAACGAAGGACACTAGAAAAATTTTTTTAAAGCCTCCTGTTAGGCCATCATCTACACGGCATAGCCCTGAATTTTCCAATGCGCAGCTCTTTGCAAAAGAGAGATATTGGCAAGGAAAAGCTGTCTTGTACCTTTGCATTTTTCTCCCAAACGAAGGACACTAGAAAGAAAATTTTAAAGCCTCCTGTTAGGCCATCATCTACACGGCATAGCCCTGAATTTTCCAATGCGCAGCTCTTTGCAAAAGAGAGATATTGGCAAGGAAAAGCTGTCTTGTACCTTTGCATTTTTCTCCCAAACGAAGGACACTAGAACATTTTTTTTAAAGCCTCCTGTTAGGCCATCATCTACACGGCATAGCCCTGAATTTTCCAATGCGCAGCTCTTTGCAAAAGAGAGATATTGGCAAGGAAAAGCTGTCTTGTACCTTTGCATTTTTCTCCCAAACGAAGGACACTAGAAAGAAAATTTTAAAGCCTCCTGTTAGGCCATTATCTACACGGCATAGCCCTGAATTTTCCAATGCGCAGCTCTTTGCAAAAGAGAGATATTGGCAAGGAAAAGCTGTCTTGTACCTTTGCATTTTTCTCCCAAACGAAGGACACTAGAAATTTTTTTTAAAGCCTCCTGTTAGGCCATCATCTACACGGCATAGCCCTGAATTTTCCAATGCGCAGCTCTTTGCAAAAGAGAGATATTGGCAAGGAAAAGCTGTCTTGTACCTTTGCATTTTTCTCCCAAACGAAGGACACTAGAAAGAAAATTTTAAAGCCTCCTGTTAGGCCATCATCTACACGGCATAGCCCTGAATTTTCCAATGCGCAGCTCTTTGCAAAAGAGAGATATTGGCAAGGAAAAGCTGTCTTGTACCTTTGCTTTTTTCTCCCAGACGAAGGACACTAGAAAGAAAATTTTAAAGCCTCCTGTTAGGCCATCATCTACACGGCATAGCCCTGAATTTTCCAATGCGCAGCTCTTTGCAAAAGAGAGATATTGGCAAGGAAAAGCTGTCTTGTACCTTTGCATTTTTCTCCCAAACGAAGGACACTAGAAAGAAAATTTTAAAGCCTCCTGTTAGGCCATCATCTACACGGCATAGCCCTGAATTTTCCAAAGAGCAGCTTTGTGCAAAAGAGAGATATTGGCAAGGAAAAGCTGTCTTGTACCATTGGATTTTTCTCCCAAACGAAGGACACTAGAATGAAAATTTTAAAGCCTCCTGTTAGTGCTTCATCTACACGGTATAGCCCTGAATTTTCCAATGCGTAGCTCTTTGCAAAAGAGAGATATTGGCAAGGAAAAGCTGTCTTGTACCTTTGCATTTTTCTCCCAAACGAAGGACACTAGAAAGAAAATTTTAAAGCCTCCTGTTAGGACATCATCTACACGGCATAGCCCATAATTTTCCAATGCGCAGCTCTTTGCAAAAGAGAGATATTGGCAAGGAAAAGCTGTCTTGTACCTTTGCATTTTTCTCCCAAACGAAGGACACTAGAAAAAAAAATTTAAAGCCTCCTGTTAGGCCATCATCTACACGGCATAGCCCTGAATTTTCCAATGCGCAGCTCTTTGCAAAAGAGAGATATTGGCAAGGAAAAGCTGTCTTGTACCTTTGCATTTTTCTCCCAAACGAAGGACACTAGAAAGAAAATTTTAAAGCCTCCTGTTAGGCCATCATCTACACGGCATAGCCCTGAATTTTCCAATGCGCAGCTCTTTGCAAAAGAGAGATATTGGCAAGGAAAAGCTGTCTTGTTCCTTTGCATTTTTCTCCCAAACGAAGGACACTAGAACATTTTTTTTAAAGCCTCCTGTTAGGCCATCATCTACACGGCATAGCCCTGAATTTTCCAATGCGTAGCTCTTTGCAAAAGAGAGATATTGGCAAGGAAAAGCTGTCTTGTACCTTTGCATTTTTCTCCCAAACGAAGGACACTAGAAAGAAAATTTTAAAGCATCCTGTTAGGCCATCATCTACACGGCATAGCCCTGAATTTTCCAATGCGCAGCTCTTTGCAAAAGAGAGATATTGGCAAGGAAAAACTGTCTTGTACCTTTGCATTTTTCTCCCAAACGAAGGACACTAGAAAGAAAATTTTAAAGCCTCCTGTTAGGCCATCATCTACACGGCATAGCCCTGAATTTTCCAATGCGCAGCTCTTTGCAAAAGAGAGATATTGGCAAGGAAAAGCTGTCTTGTACCTTTGCATTTTTCTCCCAAACGAAGGACACTAGAAAGAAAATTTTAAAGCCTCCTGTTAGGCCATCATCTACACGGCATAGCCCTGAATTTTCCAATGCGCAGCTCTTTGCAAAAGAGAGATATTGGCAAGGAAAAACTGTCTTGTACCATTGGATTTTTCTCCCAAACGAAGGACACTAGAAAGAAAATTTTAAAGCCTCCTGTTAGGCCATCATCTACACGGCATAGCCCTGAATTTTCCAATGCGCAGCTCTTTGCAAAAGAGAGATATTGGCAAGGAAAAGCTGTCTTGTACATTTGCATTTTTCTCCCAAACTAAGGACACTACAAAGAAAATTTTAAAGCCTCCTGTTAGGCCATCATCTACACGGCATAGCCCTGAATTTTCCAATGCGCAGCTTTGTGCAAAAGAGAGATATTGGCAAGGAAAAGCTGTCTTGTACCATTGGATTTTTCTCCCAAACGAAGGACACTAGAATGAAAATTTTAAAGTCTCCTGTTAGTGCTTCATCTACACGGTATAGCCCTGAATTTTCCAATGCGTAGCTCTTTGCAAAAGAGAGATATTGGCAAGGAAAAGCTGTCTTGTACCTTTGCATTTTTCTCCCAAACGAAGGACACTAGAAAGAAAATTTTAAAGCCTCCTGTTAGGCCATCATCTACACGGCATAGCCCTGAATTTTCCAATGCGCAGCTCTTTGCAAAAGAGAGATATTGGCAAGGAAAAGCTGTCTTGTACCTTTGCATTTTTCTCCCAAACGAAGGACACTAGAAATTTTTTTTAAAGCCTCCTGTTAGGCCATCATCTACACGGCATAGCCCTGAATTTTCCAATGCGCAGCTCTTTGCAAAAGAGAGATATTGGCAAGGAAAAGCTGTCTTGTACCTTTGCATTTTTCTCCAAAACGAAGGACACTAGAACATTTTTTTTAAAGCCTCCTGTTAGGCCATCATCTACACGGCATAGCCCTGAATTTTCCAATGCGTAGCTCTTTGCAAAAGAGAGATATTGGCAAGGAAAAGCTGTCTTGTACCTTTGCATTTTTCTCCCAAACGAAGGACACTAGAAAGAAAATGTTAAAGCCTCCTGTTAGGCCATCATCTACACGGCATAGCCCTGAATTTTCCAATGCGCAGCTCTTTGCAAAAGAGAGACATTGGCAAGGAAAAGCTGTCTTGTACCTTTGCATTTTTCTCCCAAACTAAGGACACTACAAAGAAAATTTTAAAGCCTCCTGTTAGGCCATCATCTACACGGCATAGCCCTGAATTTTCCAATGCGCAGCTTTGTGCAAAAGAGAGATATTGGCAAGGAAAAGCTGTCTTGTACCATTGGATTTTTCTCCCAAACGAAGGACACTAGAAAGAAAATTTTAAAGCCTCCTGTTAGGCCATCATCTACACGGCATAGCCCTGAATTTTCCAATGCGCAGCTCTTTGCAAAAGAGAGATATTGGCAAGGAAAAGCTGTCTTGTACCTTTGCATTTTTCTCCCAAACGAAGGACACTAGAAAGAAAATTTTACAGCCTCCTGTTAGGCCATTATCTACACGGCATAGCCCTGAATTTTCCAATGCGCAGCTCTTTGCAAAAGAGAGATATTGGCAAGGAAAAGCTGTCTTGTACCTTTGCATTTTTCTCCCAAACGAAGGACACTAGAAAGAAAATTTTAAAGCCTCCTGTTAGGCCATTATCTACACGGCATAGCCCTGAATTTTCCAATGCGCAGCTCTTTGCAAAAGAGAGATATTGGCAAGGAAAAGCTGTCTTGTACCTTTGCATTTTTCTCCCAAACGAAGGACACTAGAAATTTTTTTTTAAAGCCTCCTGTTAGGCCATCATCTACACGGCATAGCCCTGAATTTTCCAATGCGCAGCTCTTTGCAAAAGAGAGATATTGGCAAGGAAAAGCTGTCTTGTACCTTTGCATTTTTCTCCCAAACGAAGGACACTAGAAAGAAAATTTTAAAGCCTCCTGTTAGGCCATCATCTACACGGCATAGCCCTGAATTTTCCAATGCGCAGCTCTTTGCAAAAGAGAGATATTGGCAAGGAAAAGCTGTCTTGTACCTTTGCTTTTTTCTCCCAGACGAAGGACACTAGAAAGAAAATTTTAAAGCCTCCTGTTAGGCCATCATCTACACGGCATAGCCCTGAATTTTCCAATGCGCAGCTCTTTGCAAAAGAGAGATATTGGCAAGGAAAAGCTGTCTTGTACCTTTGCATTTTTCTCCCAAATGAAGGACACTAGAAAGAAAATTTTAAAGCCTCCTGTTAGGCCATCATCTACACGGCATAGCCCTGAATTTTCCAATGAGCAGCTTTGTGCAAAAGAGAGATATTGGCAAGGAAAAGCTGTCTTGTACCATTGGATTTTTCTCCCAAACGAAGGACACTAGAATGAAAATTTTAAAGCCTCCTGTTAGTGCTTCATCTACACGGTATAGCCCTGAATTTTCCAAAGCGTAGCTCTTTGCAAAAGAGAGATATTGGCAAGGAAAAGCTGTCTTGTACCTTTGCATTTTTCTCCCAAACGAAGGACACTAGAAAGAAAATTTTAAAGCCTCCTGTTAGGACATCATCTACACGGCATAGCCCATAATTTTCCAATGCGCAGCTCTTTGCAAAAGAGAGATATTGGCAAGGAATAGCTGTCTTGTACCTTTGCATTTTTCTCCCAAACGAAGGACACTAGAAAAAATTTTTTAAAGCCTCCTGTTAGGCCATCATCTACACGGCATAGCCCTGAATTTTCCAATGCGTAGCTCTTTGCAAAAGAGAGATATTGGCAAGGAAAAGCTGTCTTGTACCTTTGCATTTTTCTCCCAAACGAAGGACACTAGAAAGAAAATTTTAAAGCATCCTGTTAGGCCATCATCTACACGGCATAGCCCTGAATTTTCCAATGCGCAGCTCTTTGCAAAAGAGAGATATTGGCAAGGAAAAACTGTCTTGTACCTTTGCATTTTTCTCCCAAACGAAGGACACTAGAAAGAAAATTTTAAAGCCTCCTGTTAGGCCATCATCTACACGACATAGCCTTGAATTTTCCAATGCGCAGCTCTTTGCAAAAGAGAGATATTGGCAAGGAAAAGCTGTCTTGTACCTTTGCATTTTTCTCCCAAACGAAGGACACTAGAAAGAAAATTTTAAAGCCTCCTGTTAGGCCATCATCTACACGGCATAGCCCTGAATTTTCCAATGCGCAGCTTTGTGCAAAAGAGAGATATTGGCAAGGAAAAGCTGTCTTGTACCATTGGATTTTTCTCCCAAACGAAGGACACTAGAAAGAAAATTTTAAAGCCTCCTGTTAGGCCATCATCTACACGGCATAGCCCTGAATTTTCCAATGCGCAGCTCTTTGCAAAAGAGAGATATTGGCAAGGAAAAGCTGTCTTGTACCTTTGCATTTTTCTACCAAACGAAGGACACTAGAAAGAAAATTTTAAAGCCTACTGTTAGGCCATCATCTACACGGCATAGCCCTGAATTTTCCAATGCGCAGCTCTTTGCAAAAGAGAGATATTGGCAAGGAAAAGCTGTCTTGTACCTTTGCATTTTTCTCCCAAACGAAGGACACTAGAAAGAAAATTTTAAAGCCTCCTGTTAGGCCATCATCTACACGGCATAGCCCTGAATTTTCCAATGCGCAGCTCTTTGCAAAAGAGAGATATTGGCAAGGAAAAGCTGTCTTGTACCTTTTCATTTTTCTCCCAAACTAAGGACACTACAAAGAAAATTTTAAAGCCTCCTGTTAGGCCATCATCTACACGGCATAGCCCTGAATTTTCCAATGCGCAGCTTTGTGCAAAAGAGAGATATTGGCAAGGAAAAGCTGTCTTGTACCATTGGTTTTTCTCCCAAACGAAGGACACTAGAAAGAAAATGTTAAAGCCTCCTGTTAGGCCATCATCTACACGGCATAGCCCTGAATTTTCCAATGCGCAGCTCTTTGCAAAAGAGAGATATTGGCAAGGAAAAGCTGTCTTGTACCTTTGCATTTTTCTCCCAAACGAAGGACATTAGAAAAAAATTTTTTAAAGCCTCCTATTAGGCCATCATCTACACGGCATAGCCCTGAATTTTCCAATGCGCAGCTCTTTGCAAAAGAGAGATATTGGCAAGGAAAAGCTGTCTTGTACCTGTGCATTTTTCTCCCAAACGAAGGACACTAGAAAGAAAATTTTAAAGCCTCCTGTTAGGCCATCATCTACACGGCATAGCCCATAATTTTCCAATGCGCAGCTCTTTGCAAAAGAGAGATATTGGCAAGGAAAAGCTGTCTTGTACCTTTGCATTTTTCTCCCAAACGAAGGACACTAGAAAGAAAATTTTAAAGCCTCCTGTTAGGCCATCATCTACACGGCATAGCCCTGAATTTTCCAATGCGCAGCTCCTTGCAAAAGAGAGATATTGGCAAGGAAAAGCTGTCTTGTACCTTTGCATTTTTCTCCCAAACGAAGGACACTAGAAAGAAAATTTTAAAGCCTCCTGTTAGGCCATCATCTACACGGCATAGCCCTGAATTTTCCAATGCGCAGCTCTTTGCAAAAGAGAGATATTGGCAAGGAAAAGCTGTCTTGTACCTTTGCATTTTTCTCCCAAACGAAGGACACTAGAAAGAAAATTTTAAAGCCTCCTGTTAGGCCATCATCTACACGGCATAGCCCTGAATTTTCCAATGCGCAGCTCTTTGCAAAAGAGAGATATTGGCAAGGAAAAGCTGTCTTGTACCTTTGCATTTTTCTCCCAAACGAAGGACACTAGAAATAAAATGTTAAAGCCTCCTGTTAGGCCATCATCTACACGGCATAGCCCTGAATTTTCCAATGCGCAGCTCTTTGCAAAAGAGAGATATTGGCAAGGAAAAGCTGTCTTGTACCTTTGCATTTTTCTCCCAAACGAAGGACACTAGAAAGAAAATTTTAAAGCCTCCTGTTAGGCCATCACCTACACGGCATAGCCCTGAATTTTCCAATGCGCAGCTTTGTGCAAAAGAGAGATATTGGCAAGGAAAAGCTGTCTTGTACCATTGGATTTTTCTCCCAAACGAAGGACACTAGAAAGAAAATTTTAAAGCCTCCTGTTAGGCCATCATCTACACGGCATAGCCCTGAATTTTCCAATGCGCAGCTCTTTGCAAAAGAGAGATATTGGCAAGGAAAAGCTGTCTTGTACCTTTGCATTTTTCTCCCAAACGAAGGACACTAGAAAGAAAATTTTAAAGCCTCCTGTTAGGCCATTATCTACACGGCATAGCCCTGAATTTTCCAATGCGCAGCTCTTTGCAAAAGAGAGATATTGGCAAGGAAAAGCTGTCTTGTACCTTTGCATTTTTCTCCCAAACGAAGGACACTAGAAATTTTTTTTTAAAGCCTCCTGTTAGGCCATCATCTACACGGCATAGCCCTGAATTTTCCAATGCGCAGCTCTTTGCAAAAGAGAGATATTGGCAAGGAAAAGCTGTCTTGTACCTTTGCATTTTTCTCCCAAACGAAGGACACTAGAAAGAAAATTTTAAAGCCTCCTGTTAGGCCATCATCTACACGGCATAGCCCTGAATTTTCCAATGCGCAGCTCTTTGCAAAAGAGAGATATTGGCAAGGAAAAGCTGTCTTGTACATTTGCATTTTTCTCCCAAACGAAGGACACTAGAAAGAAAATTTTAAAGCCTCCAGTTAGGCCATCATCTACACGGCATAGCCCTGAATTTTCCAATGCGCAGCTCTTTGCAAAAGAGAGATATTGGCAAGGAAAAGCTGTCATGTACCTTTGCATTTTTCTCCCAAACGAAGGACACTAGAAAAAATTTTTTTAAGCCTCCTGTTAGGCCATCATCTACACGGCATAGCCCTGAATTTTCCAATGCGCAGCTCTTTGTAAAAGAGAGATATTGGCAAGGAAAAACTGTCTTGTACCATTGGATTTTTCTCCCAAACGAAGGACACTAGAATGAAAATTTTAAAGCCTCCTGTTAGTGCTTCATCTACATGGTATAGCCCTGAATTTTCCAATGCGTAGCTCGTTGCAAAAGAGAGATATTGGCAAGGAAAAGCTGTCTTGTACCATTGGATTTTTCTCCCAAACGAAGGACACTAGAATGAAAATTTTAAAGCCTCCTGTTATTGCTTCATCTACACAGTGTAGCCCTGAATTTTCCAATGCGTAGCTCTTTGCAAAAGAGAGATATTGGCAAGGAAAAGCTGTCTTGTACCTTTGCATTTTTCTCCCAAACGAAGGACACTAGAAAGAAAATTTTAAAGCCTCCTGTTAGGCCATCATCTACACGGCATAGCCCTGAATTTTCCAATGCGCAGCTCTTTGCAAAAGAGAGATATTGGCAAGGAAAAGCTGTCTTGTACCTTTGCATTTTTCTCCCGAACGAAGGACACTAGAAATTTTTTTGTAAAGCCTCCTGTTAGGCCATCATCTACACGGCATAGCCCTGAATTTTCCAATGCGCAGCTCTTTGCAAAAGAGAGATATTGGCAAGGAAAAGCTGTCTTGTACCTTTGCATTTTTCTTCCAAACGAAGGACACTAGAAAGAAAATTTTAAAGCCTCCTGTTAGGCCATCATCTACACGGCATAGCCCTGAATTTTCCAATGCGTAGCTCTTTGTAAAAGAGAGATATTGGTAAGGAAAAGCTGTCTTGTACCTTTGCATTTTTCTCCCAAACGAAGGAAACTAGAAAGAAAATTTTAAAGCCTCCTGTTAGGCCATCATCTACACGGCATAGCCCTGAATTTTCCAATGCGCAGCTCTTTGTAAAAGAGAGATATTGGCAAGGAAAAACTGTCTTGTACCATTGGATTTTTCTCCCAAACGAAGGACACTAGAATGAAAATTTTAAAACCTCCTGTTAGTGCTTCATCTACATGGTATAGCCCTGAATTTTCCAATGCGTAGCTCTTTGCAAAAGAGAGATATTGGCAATGAAAAGCTGTCTTGTACCTTTGCATTTTTCTCCCAAACGAAGGACACTAGAAATAAAATTGTAAAGCCTCCTGTTAGGCCATCATCTACACGGCATAGCCCTGAATTTTCCAATGTGCAGCTCTTTGCAAAAGAGAGATATTGGCAAGGAAAAGCTGTCTTGTACCTTTGCATTTTTCTACCAAACGAAGGACACTAGAAAGAAAATTTTAAAGCCTCCTGTTAGGCCATCATCTACACGGCATAGCCCTGAATTTTCCAATGCGCAGCTCTTTGCAAAAGAGAGATATTGGCAAGGAAAAGCTGTCTTGTACCTTTGCATTTTTCTCCCAAACGAAGGACACTAGAATTTTTTTTTAAAGCCTCCTGTTAGGCCATCATATACACGGCATAGCCCTGAATTTTCCAATGCGCAGCTCTTTGCAAAAGAGAGATATTGGCAAGGAAAAGCTGTCTTGTACCTTTGCATTTTTCTCCCAAACGAAGGACACTAGAAAGAAAATTTTAAAGCCTCCTGTTAGGCCATCATCTACACGGCATAGCCCTGAATTTTCCAATGCGCAGCTCTTTGCAAAAGAGAGATATTGGCAAGGAAAAGCTGTCTTGTACCTTTACATTTTTCTCCCTAACGAAGGACACTAGAAAATTTTTTTTAAAGCCTCCTGTTAGGCCATCATCTACAGGGCATAGCCCTGAATTTTCCAATGCGCAGCTCTTTGCAAAAGAGAGATATTGGCAAGGAAAAGCTGTCTTGTACCTTTGCATTTTTCTCCCAAACGAAGGACACTAGAAAGAAAATTTTAAAGCCTCCTGTTAGGCCATCATCTACACGACATAGCCCTGAATTTTCCAATGCGCAGCTCTTTGCAAAAGAGAGATATTGGCAAGGAAAAGCTGTCTTGTACCTTTGCATTTTTCTCCCAAACGAAGGACACTAGAAAGAAAATTTTAAAGCCTCCTGTTAGGCCATCATCTACACGGCATAGCCCTGAATTTTCCAATGCGCAGCTCTTTGCAAAAGAGAGATATTGGCAATGAAAAGCTGTCTTGTACCTTTGCATTTTTCTCCCAAACGAAGGACACTAGAAATAAAACTGTAAAGCCTCCTGTTAGGCCATCATCTACACGGCATAGCCCTGAATTTTCCAATGCGCAGCTTTGTGCAAAAGAGAGATATTGGCAAGGAAAAGCTGTCTTGTACCATTGGATTCATCATCTACACGGCATAGCCCTGAATTTTCCAATGCGCAGCTTTGTGCAAAAGAGAGATATTGGCAAGGAAAAGCTGTCTTGTACCATTGGATTTTTCTCCCAAACGAAGGACACTAGAAAGAAAATTTTAAAGCCTCCTGTTAGGCCATCATCTACACGGCATAGCCCTGAATTTTCCAATGCGCAGCTCTTTGCAAAAGAGAGACATTGGCAAGGAAAAGCTGTCTTGTACCTTTGCATTTTTCTCCCAAACTAAGGACACTACAAAGAAAATTTTAAAGCCTCCTGTTAGGCCATCATCTACACGGCATAGCCCTGAATTTTCCAATGCGCAGCTTTGTGCAAAAGAGAGATATTGGCAAGGAAAAGCTGTCTTGTACCATTGGATTTTTCTACCAAACGAAGGACACTAGAAAGAAAATTTTAAAGCCTCCTGTTAGGCCATCATCTACACGGCATAGCCCTGAATTTTCCAATGCGCAGCTCTTTGCAAAAGAGAGATATTGGCAAGGAAAAGCTGTCTTGTACCTTTGCATTTTTCTCCCAAACGAAGGACACTAGAAAGAAAATTTTAAAGCCTCCTGTTAGGCCATTATCTACACGGCATAGCCCTGAATTTTCCAATGCGCAGCTCTTTGCGAAAGAGAGATATTGGCAAGGAAAAGCTGTCTTGTACCTTTGCATTTTTCTCCCAAACGAAGGACACTAGAAATTTTTTTTTAAAGCCTCCTGTTAGGCCATCATCTACACGGCATAGCCCTGAATTTTCCAATGCACAGCTCTTTGCAAAAGAGAGATATTGGCAAGGAAAAGCTGTCTTGTACCTTTGCATTTTTCTCCCAAACGAAGGACACTAGAAAGAAAATTTTAAAGCCTCCTGTTAGGCCATCATCTACACGGCATAGCCCTGAATTTTCCAATGCGCAGCTCTTTGCAAAAAAAGAGATATTGGCAAGGAAAAGCAGTCTTGTACCTTTGCATTTTTCTCCCAAACGAAGGACACTAGAAAATTTTTTTTTAAGCCTCCTGTTAGGCCATCATCTACACGGCATAGCCCTGAATTTTCCAATGCGCAGCTCTTTGTAAAAGAGAGATATTGGCAAGGAAAAACTGTCTTGTACCATTGGATTTTTCTCCCAAACGAAGGACACTAGAATGAAAATTTTAAAGCCTCCTGTTAGTGCTTCATCTACATGGTATAGCCCTGAATTTTCCAATGCGTAGCTAGTTGCAAAAGAGAGATATTGGCAAGGAAAAGCTGTCTTGTACCATTGGATTTTTTGTAAAGCCTCCTGTTAGGCCATCATCTACACGGCATAGCCCTGAATTTTCCAATGTGCAGCTCTTTGCAAAAGAGAGATATTGGCAAGGAAAAGCTGTCTTGTACCTTTGCATTTTTCTTCCAAACGAAGGACACTAGAAAGAAAATTTTAAAGCCTCCTGTTAGGCCATCATCTACACGGCATAGCCCTGAATTTTCCAATGCGTAGCTCTTTGCAAAAGAGAGATATTGGCAAGGAAAAACTGTCTTGTACCATTGGATTTTTCTCCCAAACGAAGGAAACTAGAAAGAAAATTTTAAAGCCTCCTGTTAGGCCATCATCTACACGGCATAGCCCTGAATTTTCCAATGCGCAGCTCTTTGTAAAAGAGAGATATTGGCAAGGAAAAACTGTCTTGTACCATTGGATTTTTCTCCCAAACGAAGGACACTAGAATGAAAATTTTAAAACCTCCTGTTAGTGCTTCATCTACATGGTATAGCCCTGAATTTTCCAATGCGTAGCTCTTTGCAAAAGAGAGATATTGGCAATGAAAAGCTGTCTTGTACCTTTGCATTTTTCTCCCAAACGAAGGACACTAGAAATAAAATTGTAAAGCCTCCTGTTAGGCCATCATCTACACGGCATAGCCCTGAATTTTCCAATGCGCAGCTCTTTGCAAAAGAGAGATATTGGCAAGGAAAAGCTGTCTTGTACCTTTGCATTTTTCTCCCAAACGAAGGACACTAGAAAGAAAATTTTAAAGCCTCCTGTTAGGCCATCATCTACACGGCATAGCCCTTAATTTTCCAATGCGCAGCTCTTTGCAAAAGAGAGATATTGGCACGGAAAAGCTGTCTTGTACCTTTGCATTTTTCTCCCAAACGAAGGACACTACAAAGAAAATTTTAAAGCCTCCTGTTAGGCCATCATCTACACGGCATAGCCCTGAATTTTCCAATGCGCAGCTCTTTGCAAAAGAGAGATATTGGCAATGAAAAGCTGTCTTGTACCTTTGCATTTTTCTCCCAAACGAAGGACACTAGAAATAAAATTGTAAAGCCTCCTGTTAGGCCATCATCTACACGGCATAGCCCTGAATTTTCCAATGCGCAGCTTTGTGCAAAAGAGAGATATTGGCAAGGAAAAGCTGTCTTGTACCATTGGATTCATCATCTACACGGCATAGCCCTGAATTTTCCAATGCGCAGCTTTGTGCAAAAGAGAGATATTGGCAAGGAAAAGCTGTCTTGTACCATTGGATTTTTCTCCCAAACGAAGGACACTAGAAAGAAAATTTTAAAGCCTCCTGTTAGGCCATCATCTACACGGCATAGCCCTGAATTTTCCAATGCGCAGCTCTTTGCAAAAGAGAGACATTGGCAAGGAAAAGCTGTCTTGTACCTTTGCATTTTTCTCCCAAACTAAGGACACTACAAAGAAAATTTTAAAGCCTCCTGTTAGGCCATCATCTACACGGCATAGCCCTGAATTTTCCAATGCGCAGCTTTGTGCAAAAGAGAGATATTGGCAAGGAAAAGCTGTCTTGTACCATTGGATTTTTCTACCAAACGAAGGACACTAGAAAGAAAATTTTAAAGCCTCCTGTTAGGCCATCATCTACACGGCATAGCCCTGAATTTTCCAATGCGCAGCTCTTTGCAAAAGAGAGATATTGGCAAGGAAAAGCTGTCTTGTACCTTTGCATTTTCTCCCAAACGAAGGACACTAGAAAGAAAATTTTAAAGCCTCCTGTTAGGCCATTATCTACACGGCATTGCCCTGAATTTTCCAATGCGCAGCTCTTTGCAAAAGAGAGATATTGGCAAGGAAAAGCTGTCTTGTACCTTTGCATTTTTCTCCCAAACGAAGGACACTAGAAAATTTTTTTTAAAGCCTCCTGTTAGGCCATCATCTACACGGCATAGCCCTGAATTTTCCAATGCGCAGCTCTTTGCAAAAGAGAGATATTGGCAAGGAAAAGCTGTCTTGTACCTTTGCATTTTTCTCCCAAACGAAGGACACTAGAAAGAAAATTTTAAAGCCTCCTGTTAGGCCATCATCTACACGGCATAGCCCTGAATTTTCCAATGCGCAGCTCTTTGCAAAAGAGAGATATTGGCAAGGAAAAGCTGTCTTGTACCTTTGCTTTTTTCTCCCAGACGAAGGACACTAGAAAGAAAATTTTAAAGCCTCCTGTTAGGCCATCATCTACACGGCATAGCCCTGAATTTTCCAATGCGCAGCTCTTTGCAAAAGAGAGATATTGGCAAGGAAAAGCTGTCTTGTACCATTGGATTTTTCTCCCAAACGAAGGACACTAGAATGAAAATTTTAAAGCCTCCTGTTAGTGCTTCATCTACACGGTATAGCCCTGAATTTTCCAATGCGTAGCTCTTTGCAAAAGAGAGATATTGGCAAGGAAAAGCTGTCTTGTACCTTTGCATTTTTCTCCCAAACGAAGGACACTAGAAAGAAAATTTTAAAGCCTCCTGTTAGGACATCATCTACACGGCATAGCCCTGAATTTTCCAATGCGCAGCTCTTTGCAAAAGAGAGATATTGGCAAGGAAAAGCTGTCTTGTACCTTTGCATTTTTCTCCCAAACGAAGGACACTAGAAATTTTTTTTTAAAGCCTCCTGTTAGGCCATCATCTACACGGCATAGCCCTGAATTTTCCAATGCGCAGCTCTTTGCAAAAGAGAGATATTGGCAAGGAAAAGCTGTCTTGTACCTTTGCATTTTTCTCCCAAACGAAGGACACTAGAAAGAAAATTTTAAAGCCTCCTGTTAGGCCATCATCTACACGGCATAGCCCTGAATTTTCCAATGCGCAGCTCTTTGCAAAAGAGAGATATTGGCAAGGAAAAGCTGTCTTGTACCTTTGCATTTTTCTCCCAAACGAAGGACACTAGAACATTTTTTTTAAAGCCTCCTGTTAGGCCATCATCTACACGGCATAGCCCTGAATTTTCCAATGCGCAGCTCTTTGCAAAAGAGAGATATTGGCAAGGAAAAGCTGTCTTGTACCTTTGCATTTTTCTCCCAAACGAAGGACACTAGATAGAAAATTTTAAAGCCTCCTGTTAGGCCATCATCTACACGGCATAGCCCTGAATTTTCCAATGCGCAGCTCTTTGCAAAAGAGAGACATTGGCAAGGAAAAGCTGTCTTGTACCTTTGCATTTTTCTCCCAAACTAAGGACACTACAAAGAAAATTTTAAAGCCTCCTGTTAGGCCATCATCTACACGGCATAGCCCTGAATTTTCCAATGCGCAGCTTTGTGCAAAAGAGAGATATTGGCAAGGAAAAGCTGTCTTGTACCATTGGATTTTTCTACCAAACGAAGGACACTAGAAAGAAAATTTTAAAGCCTCCTGTTAGGCCATCATCTACACGGCATAGCCCTGAATTTTCCAATGCGCAGCTCTTTGCAAAAGAGAGATATTGGCAAGGAAAAGCTGTCTTGTACCTTTGCATTTTTCTCCCAAACGAAGGACACTAGAAAGAAAATTTTAAAGCCTCCTGTTAGGCCATTATCTACACGGCATAGCCCTGAATTTTCCAATGCGCAGCTCTTTGCAAAAGAGAGATATTGGCAAGGAAAAGCTGTCTTGTACCTTTGCATTTTTCTCCCAAACGAAGGACACTAGAAATTTTTTTTTAAAGCCTCCTGTTAGGCCATCATCTACAGGGCATAGCCCTGAATTTTCCAATGCGCAGCTCTTTGCAAAAGAGAGATATTGGCAAGGAAAAGCTGTCTTGTACCTTTGCATTTTTCTCCCAAACGAAGGACACTAGAAAGAAAATTTTAAAGCCTCCTGTTAGGCCATCATCTACACGACATAGCCCTGAATTTTCCAATGCGCAGCTCTTTGCAAAAGAGAGATATTGGCAAGGAAAAGCTGTCTTGTACCTTTGCATTTTTCTCCCAAACGAAGGACACTAGAAAGAAAATTTTAAAGCCTCCTGTTAGGCCATCATCTACACGGCATAGCCCTGAATTTTCCAATGCGCAGCTCTTTGCAAAAGAGAGATATTGGCAATGAAAAGCTGTCTTGTACCTTTGCATTTTTCTCCCAAACGAAGGACACTAGAAATAAAATTGTAAAGCCTCCTGTTAGGCCATCATCTACACGGCATAGCCCTGAATTTTCCAATGCGCAGCTTTGTGCAAAAGAGAGATATTGGCAAGGAAAAGCTGTCTTGTACCATTGGATTCATCATCTACACGGCATAGCCCTGAATTTTCCAATGCGCAGCTTTGTGCAAAAGAGAGATATTGGCAAGGAAAAGCTGTCTTGTACCATTGGATTTTTCTCCCAAACGAAGGACACTAGAAAGAAAATTTTAAAGCCTCCTGTTAGGCCATCATCTACACGGCATAGCCCTGAATTTTCCAATGCGCAGCTCTTTGCAAAAGAGAGACATTGGCAAGGAAAAGCTGTCTTGTACCTTTGCATTTTTCTCCCAAACTAAGGACACTACAAAGAAAATTTTAAAGCCTCCTGTTAGGCCATCATCTACACGGCATAGCCCTGAATTTTCCAATGCGCAGCTTTGTGCAAAAGAGAGATATTGGCAAGGATAAGCTGTCTTGTACCATTGGATTTTTCTACCAAACGAAGGACACTAGAAAGAAAATTTTAAAGCCTCCTGTTAGGCCATCATCTACACGGCATAGCCCTGAATTTTAGAATGCGCAGCTCTTTGCAAAAGATAGATATTGGCAAGGAAAAGCTGTCTTGTACCTTTGCATTTTCTCCCAAACGAAGGACACTAGAAAGAAAATTTTAAAGCCTCCTGTTAGGCCATTATCTACACGGCATTGCCCTGAATTTTCCAATGCGCAGCTCTTTGCAAAAGAGAGATATTGGCAAGGAAAAGCTGTCTTGTACCTTTGCATTTTTCTCCCAAACGAAGGACACTAGAAAATTTTTTTTAAAGCCTCCTGTTAGGCCATCATCTACACGGCATAGCCCTGAATTTTCCAATGCGCAGCTCTTTGCAAAAGAGAGATATTGGCAAGGAAAAGCTGTCTTGTACCTTTGCATTTTTCTCCCAAACGAAGGACACTAGAAAGAAAATTTTAAAGCCTCCTGTTAGGCCATCATCTACACGGCATAGCCCTGAATTTTCCAATGCGCAGCTCTTTGCAAAAGAGAGATATTGGCAAGGAAAAGCTGTCTTGTACCTTTGCTTTTTTCTCCCAGACGAAGGACACTAGAAAGAAAATTTTAAAGCCTCCTGTTAGGCCATCATCTACACGGCATAGCCCTGAATTTTCCAATGCGCAGCTCTTTGCAAAAGAGAGATATTGGCAAGGAAAAGCTGTCTTGTACCTTTGCATTTTTCTCCCAAACGAAGGACACTAGAAAGAAAATTTTAAAGCCTCCTGTTAGGCCATCATCTACACGGCATAGCCCTGAATTTTCCAATGAGCAGCTTTGTGCAAAAGAGAGATATTGGCAAGGAAAAGCTGTCTTGTACCATTGGATTTTTCTCCCAAACGAAGGACACTAGAATGAAAATTTTAAAGCCTCCTGTTAGTGCTTCATCTACACGGTATAGCCCTGAATTTTCCAATGCGTAGCTCTTTGCAAAAGAGAGATATTGGCAAGGAAAAGCTGTCTTGTACCTTTGCATTTTTCTCCCAAACGAAGGACACTAGAAAGAAAATTTTAAAGCCTCCTGTTAGGACATCATCTACACGGCATAGCCCTGAATTTTCCAATGCGCAGCTCTTTGCAAAAGAGAGATATTGGCAAGGAAAAGCTGTCTTGTACCTTTGCATTTTTCTCCCAAACGAAGGACACTAGAAAATTTTTTTTAAAGCCTCCTGTTAGGCCATCATCTACACGGCATAGCCCTGAATTTTCCAATGCGCAGCTCTTTGCAAAAGAGAGATATTGGCAAGGAAAAGCTGTCTTGTACCTTTGCATTTTTCTCCCAAACGAAGGACACTAGAAAGAAAATTTTAAAGCCTCCTGTTAGGCCATCATCTACACGGCATAGCCCTGAATTTTCCAATGCGCAGCTCTTTGCAAAAGAGAGATATTGGCAAGGAAAAGCTGTCTTGTACCTTTGCATTTTTCTCCCAAACGAAGGACACTAGAACATTTTTTTTAAAGCCTCCTGTTAGGCCATCATCTACACGGCATAGCCCTGAATTTTCCAATGCGCAGCTCTTTGCAAAAGAGAGATATTGGCAAGGAAAAGCTGTCTTGTACCTTTGCATTTTTCTCCCAAACGAAGGACACTAGATAGAAAATTTTAAAGCCTCCTGTTAGGCCATCATCTACACGGCATAGCCCTGAATTTTCCAATGCGCAGCTCTTTGCAAAAGAGAGACATTGGCAAGGAAAAGCTGTCTTGTACCTTTGCATTTTTCTCCCAAACTAAGGACACTACAAAGAAAATTTTAAAGCCTCCTGTTAGGCCATCATCTACACGGCATAGCCCTGAATTTTCCAATGCGCAGCTTTGTGCAAAAGAGAGATATTGGCAAGGAAAAGCTGTCTTGTACCATTGGATTTTTCTACCAAACGAAGGACACTAGAAAGAAAATTTTAAAGCCTCCTGTTAGGCCATCATCTACACGGCATAGCCCTGAATTTTCCAATGCGCAGCTCTTTGCAAAAGAGAGATATTGGCAAGGAAAAGCTGTCTTGTACCTTTGCATTTTTCTCCCAAACGAAGGACACTAGAAAGAAAATTTTAAAGCCTCCTGTTAGGCCATTATCTACACGGCATAGCCCTGAATTTTCCAATGCGCAGCTCTTTGCAAAAGAGAGATATTGGCAAGGAAAAGCTGTCTTGTACCTTTGCATTTTTCTCCCAAACGAAGGACACTAGAATTTTTTTTTTAAAGCCTCCTGTTAGGCCATCATCTACACGGCATAGCCCTGAATTTTCCAATGCGCAGCTCTTTGCAAAAGACAGATATTGGCAAGGAAAAGCTGTCTTGTACCTTTGCATTTTTCTCCCAAACGAAGGACACTAGAAAGAAAATTTTAAAGCCTCCTGTTAGGCCATCATCTACACGGCATAGCCCTGAATTTTCCAATGCGCAGCTCTTTGCAAAAGAGAGATATTGGCAAGGAAAAGCTGTCTTGTACCTTTGCTTTTTTCTCCCAGACGAAGGACACTAGAAAGAAAATATTAAAGCCTCCTGTTAGGCCATCATCTACACGGCATAGCCCTGAATTTTCCAATGCGCAGCTCTTTGCAAAAGAGAGATATTGGCAAGGAAAAGCTGTCTTGTACCTTTGCATTTTTCTCCCAAACGAAGGACACTAGAAAGAAAATTTTAAAGCCTCCTGTTAGGCCATCATCTACACGGCATAGCCATGAATTTTCCAATGAGCAGCTTTGTGCAAAAGAGAGATATTGGCAAGGAAAAGCTGTCTTGTACCATTGGATTTTTCTACCAAACGAAGGACACTAGAAAGAAAATTTTAAAGCCTCCTGTTAGGCCATCATCTACACGGCATAGCCCTGAATTTTCCAATGCGCAGCTCTTTGCAAAAGAGAGATATTGGCAAGGAAAAGCTGTCTTGTACCTTTGCATTTTTCTCCCAAACGAAGGACACTAGAAAGAAAATTTTAAAGCCTCCTGTTAGGCCATCATCTACACGGCATAGCCCTGAATTTTCCAATGCGCAGCTCTTTGCAAAAGAGAGATATTGGCAAGGAAAAGCTGTCTTGTACCTTTGCATTTTTCTCCCAAACGAAGGACACTAGAAAAAAAAATTTTAAGCCTCCTGTTAGGCCATCATCTACACGGCATAGCCCTGAATTTTCCAATGCGCAGCTCTTTGTAAAAGAGAGATATTGGCAAGGAAAAACTGTCTTGTACCATTGGATTTTTCTCCCAAACGAAGGACACTAGAATGAAAATTTTAAAGCCTCCTGTTAGTGCTTCATCTACATGGTATAGCCCTGAATTTTCCAATGCGTAGCTCGTTGCAAAAGAGAGATATTGGCAAGGAAAAGCTGTCTTGTACCATTGGATTTTTAGTAAAGCCTCCTGTTAGGCCATCATCTACACGGCATAGCCCTGAATTTTCCAATGCGCAGCTCTTTGCAAAAGAGAGATATTGGCAAGGAAAAGCTGTCTTGTACCTTTGCATTTTTCTTCCAAACGAAGGACACTAGAAAGAAAATTTTAAAGCCTCCTGTTAGGCCATCATCTACACGGCATAGCCCTGAATTTTCCAATGCGTAGCTCTTTGCAAAAGAGAGATATTGGCAAGGAAAAACTGTCTTGTACCATTGGATTTTTCTCCCAAACGAAGGAAACTAGAAAGAAAATTTTAAAGCCTCCTGTTAGGCCATCATCTACACGGCATAGCCCTGAATTTTCCAATGCGCAGCTCTTTGTAAAAGAGAGATATTGGCAAGGAAAAACTGTCTTGTACCATTGGATTTTTCTCCCAAACGAAGGACACTAGAATGAAAATTTTAAAACCTCCTGTTAGTGCTTCATCTACATGGTATAGCCCTGAATTTTCCAATGCGTAGCTCTTTGCAAAAGAGAGATATTGGCAATGAAAAGCTGTCTTGTACCTTTGCATTTTTCTCCCAAACGAAGGACACTAGAAATAAAATTGTAAAGCCTCCTGTTAGGCCATCATCTACACGGCATAGCCCTGAATTTTCCAATGCGCAGCTCTTTGCAAAAGAGAGATATTGGCAAGGAAAAGCTGTCTTGTACCTTTGCATTTTTCTCCCAAACGAAGGACACTAGAAAGAAAATTTTAAAGCCTCCTGTTAGGCCATCATCTACACGGCATAGCCCTGAATTTTCCAATGCGCAGCTCTTTGCAAAAGAGAGATATTGGCAAGGAAAAGCTGTCTTGTACCTTTGCATTTTTCTCCCAAACGAAGGACACTAGAATTTTTTTTTTAAAGCCTCCTGTTAGGCCATCATATACACGGCATAGCCCTGAATTTTCCAATGCGCAGCTCTTTGCAAAAGAGAGATATTGGCAAGGAAAAGCTGTCTTGTACCTTTGCTTTTTTCTCCCAGACGAAGGACACTAGAAAGAAAATTTTAAAGCCTCCTGTTAGGCCATCATCTACACGGCATAGCCCTGAATTTTCCAATGCGCAGCTCTTTGCAAAAGAGAGATATTGGCAAGGAAAAGCTGTCTTGTACCTTTGCATTTTTCTCCCAAACGAAGGACACTAGAAAGAAAATTTTAAAGCCTCCTGTTAGGCCATCATCTACACGGCATAGCCCTGAATTTTCCAATGAGCAGCTTTGTGCAAAAGAGAGATATTGGCAAGGAAAAGCTGTCTTGTACCATTGGATTTTTCTCCCAAACGAAGGACACTAGAATGAAAATTTTAAAGCCTCCTGTTAGTGCTTCATCTACACGGTATAGCCCTGAATTTTCCAATGCGTAGCTCTTTGCAAAAGAGAGATATTGGCAAGGAAAAGCTGTCTTGTACCTTTGCATTTTTCTCCCAAACGAAGGACACTAGAAAGAAAATTTTAAAGCCTCCTGTTAGGACATCATCTACACGGCATAGCCCTGAATTTTCCAATGCGCAGCTCTTTGCAAAAGAGAGATATTGGCAAGGAAAAGCTGTCTTGTACCTTTGCATTTTTCTCCCAAACGAAGGACACTAGAAAATTTTTTTTAAAGCCTCCTGTTAGGCCATCATCTACACGGCATAGCCCTGAATTTTCCAATGCGCAGCTCTTTGCAAAAGAGAGATATTGGCAAGGAAAAGCTGTCTTGTACCTTTGCATTTTTCTCCCAAACGAAGGACACTAGAAAGAAAATTTTAAAGCCTCCTGTTAGGCCATCATCTACACGGCATAGCCCTGAATTTTATAATGCGCAGCTCTTTGCAAAAGAGAGATATTGGCAAGGAAAAGCTGTCTTGTACCTTTGCATTTTTCTCCCAAACGAAGGACACTAGAACATTTTTTTTAAAGCCTCCTGTTAGGCCATCATCTACACGGCATAGCCCTGAATTTTCCAATGCGCAGCTCTTTGCAAAAGAGAGATATTGGCAAGGAAAAGCTGTCTTGTACCTTTGCATTTTTCTCCCAAACGAAGGACACTAGATAGAAAATTTTAAAGCCTCCTGTTAGGCCATCATCTACACGGCATAGCCCTGAATTTTCCAATGCGCAGCTCTTTGCAAAAGAGAGACATTGGCAAGGAAAAGCTGTCTTGTACCTTTGCATTTTTCTCCCAAACTAAGGACACTACAAAGAAAATTTTAAAGCCTCCTGTTAGGCCATCATCTACACGGCATAGCCCTGAATTTTCCAATGCGCAGCTTTGTGCAAAAGAGAGATATTGGCAAGGAAAAGCTGTCTTGTACCATTGGATTTTTCTACCAAACGAAGGACACTAGAAAGAAAATTTTAAAGCCTCCTGTTAGGCCATCATCTACACGGCATAGCCCTGAATTTTCCAATGCGCAGCTCTTTGCAAAAGAGAGATATTGGCAAGGAAAAGCTGTCTTGTACCTTTGCATTTTTCTCCCAAACGAAGGACACTAGAAAGAAAATTTTAAAGCCTCCTGTTAGGCCATTATCTACACGGCATAGCCCTGAATTTTCCAATGCGCAGCTCTTTGCAAAAGAGAGATATTGGCAAGGAAAAGCTGTCTTGTACCTTTGCATTTTTCTCCCAAACGTAGGACACTAGAAATTTTTTTTTAAAGCCTCCTGTTAGGCCATCATCTACACGGCATAGCCCTGAATTTTCCAATGCGCAGCTCTTTGCAAAAGACAGATATTGGCAAGGAAAAGCTGTCTTGTACCTTTGCATTTTTCTCCCAAACGAAGGACACTAGAAAGAAAATTTTAAAGCCTCCTGTTAGGCCATCATCTACACGGCATAGCCCTGAATTTTCCAATGCGCAGCTCTTTGCAAAAGAGAGATATTGGCAAGGAAAAGCTGTCTTGTACCTTTGCTTTTTTCTCCCAGACGAAGGACACTAGAAAGAAAATATTAAAGCCTCCTGTTAGGCCATCATCTACATGGCATAGCCCTGAATTTTCCAATGCGCAGCTCTTTGCAAAAGAGAGATATTGGCAAGGAAAAGCTGTCTTGTACCTTTGCATTTTTCTCCCAAACGAAGGACACTAGAAAGAAAATTTTAAAGCCTCCTGTTAGGCCATCATCTACACGGCATAGCCCTGAATTTTCCAATGAGCAGCTTTGTGCAAAAGAGAGATATTGGCAAGGAAAAGCTGTCTTGTACCATTGGATTTTTCTACCAAACGAAGGACACTAGAAAGAAAATTTTAAAGCCTCCTGTTAGGCCATCATCTACACGGCATAGCCCTGAATTTTCCAATGCGCAGCTCTTTGCAAAAGAGAGATATTGGCAAGGAAAAGCTGTCTTGTACCTTTGCATTTTTCTCCCAAACGAAGGACACTAGAAAGAAAATTTTAAAGCCTCCTGTTAGGCCATCATCTACACGGCATAGCCCTGAATTTTCCAATGCGCAGCTCTTTGCAAAAGAGAGATATTGGCAAGGAAAAGCTGTCTTGTACCTTTGCATTTTTCTCCCAAACGAAGGACACTAGAAAAAAAATTTTTAAGCCTCCTGTTAGGCCATCATCTACACGGCATAGCCCTGAATTTTCCAATGCGCAGCTCTTTGTAAAAGAGAGATATTGGCAAGGAAAAACTGTCTTGTACCATTGGATTTTTCTCCCAAACGAAGGACACTAGAATGAAAATTTTAAAGCCTCCTGTTAGTGCTTCATCTACATGGTATAGCCCTGAATTTTCCAATGCGTAGCTCGTTGCAAAAGAGAGATATTGGCAAGGAAAAGCTGTCTTGTACCATTGGATTTTTAGTAAAGCCTCCTGTTAGGCCATCATCTACACGGCATAGCCCTGAATTTTCCAATGCGCAGCTCTTTGCAAAAGAGAGATATTGGCAAGGAAAAGCTGTCTTGTACCTTTGCATTTTTCTTCCAAACGAAGGACACTAGAAAGAAAATTTTAAAGCCTCCTGTTAGGCCATCATCTACACGGCATAGCCCTGAATTTTCCAATGCGTAGCTCTTTGCAAAAGAGAGATATTGGCAAGGAAAAACTGTCTTGTACCATTGGATTTTTCTCCCAAACGAAGGAAACTAGAAAGAAAATTTTAAAGCCTCCTGTTAGGCCATCATCTACACGGCATAGCCCTGAATTTTCCAATGCGCAGCTCTTTGTAAAAGAGAGATATTGGCAAGGAAAAACTGTCTTGTACCATTGGATTTTTCTCCCAAACGAAGGACACTAGAATGAAAATTTTAAAACCTCCTGTTAGTGCTTCATCTACATGGTATAGCCCTGAATTTTCCAATGCGTAGCTCTTTGCAAAAGAGAGATATTGGCAATGAAAAGCTGTCTTGTACCTTTGCATTTTTCTCCCAAACGAAGGACACTAGAAATAAAATTGTAAAGCCTCCTGTTAGGCCATCATCTACACGGCATAGCCCTGAATTTTCCAATGCGCAGCTCTTTGCAAAAGAGAGATATTGGCAAGGAAAAGCTGTCTTGTACCTTTGCATTTTTCTCCCAAACGAAGGACACTAGAAAGAAAATTTTAAAGCCTCCTGTTAGGCCATCATCTACACGGCATAGCCCTGAATTTTCCAATGCGCAGCTCTTTGCAAAAGAGAGATATTGGCAAGGAAAAGCTGTCTTGTACCTTTGCATTTTTCTCCCAAACGAAGGACACTAGAATTTTTTTTTTAAAGCCTCCTGTTAGGCCATCATATACACGGCATAGCCCTGAATTTTCCAATGCGCAGCTCTTTGCAAAAGAGAGATATTGGCAAGGAAAAGCTGTCTTGTACCTTTGCTTTTTTCTCCCAGACGAAGGACACTAGAAAGAAAATTTTAAAGCCTCCTGTTAGGCCATCATCTACACGGCATAGCCCTGAATTTTCCAATGCGCAGCTCTTTGCAAAAGAGAGATATTGGCAAGGAAAAGCTGTCTTGTACCTTTGCATTTTTCTCCCAAACGAAGGACACTAGAAAGAAAATTTTAAAGCCTCCTGTTAGGCCATCATCTACACGGCATAGCCCTGAATTTTCCAATGAGCAGCTTTGTGCAAAAGAGAGATATTGGCAAGGAAAAGCTGTCTTGTACCATTGGATTTTTCTCCCAAACGAAGGACACTAGAATGAAAATTTTAAAGCCTCCTGTTAGTGCTTCATCTACACGGTATAGCCCTGAATTTTCCAATGCGTAGCTCTTTGCAAAAGAGAGATATTGGCAAGGAAAAGCTGTCTTGTACCTTTGCATTTTTCTCCCAAACGAAGGACACTAGAAAGAAAATTTTAAAGCCTCCTGTTAGGACATCATCTACACGGCATAGCCCTGAATTTTCCAATGCGCAGCTCTTTGCAAAAGAGAGATATTGGCAAGGAAAAGCTGTCTTGTACCTTTGCATTTTTCTCCCAAACGAAGGACACTAGAAAATTTTTTTTAAAGCCTCCTGTTAGGCCATCATCTACACGGCATAGCCCTGAATTTTCCAATGCGCAGCTCTTTGCAAAAGAGAGATATTGGCAAGGAAAAGCTGTCTTGTACCTTTGCATTTTTCTCCCAAACGAAGGACACTAGAAAGAAAATTTTAAAGCCTCCTGTTAGGCCATCATCTACACGGCATAGCCCTGAATTTTATAATGCGCAGCTCTTTGCAAAAGAGAGATATTGGCAAGGAAAAGCTGTCTTGTACCTTTGCATTTTTCTCCCAAACGAAGGACACTAGAACATTTTTTTTAAAGCCTCCTGTTAGGCCATCATCTACACGGCATAGCCCTGAATTTTCCAATGCGCAGCTCTTTGCAAAAGAGAGATATTGGCAAGGAAAAGCTGTCTTGTACCTTTGCATTTTTCTCCCAAACGAAGGACACTAGATAGAAAATTTTAAAGCCTCCTGTTAGGCCATCATCTACACGGCATAGCCCTGAATTTTCCAATGCGCAGCTCTTTGCAAAAGAGAGACATTGGCAAGGAAAAGCTGTCTTGTACCTTTGCATTTTTCTCCCAAAC
Organism: Pseudophryne corroboree; assembly: GCF_028390025.1. Lineage (NCBI taxonomy): Eukaryota > Metazoa > Chordata > Amphibia > Anura > Myobatrachidae > Pseudophryne > Pseudophryne corroboree. Next base: position 157,866 of record NW_026970197.1, on the reverse strand, counting down.
TAAGGACACTACAAAGAAAATTTTAAAGCCTCCTGTTAGGCCATCATCTACACGGCATAGCCCTGAATTTTCCAATGCGCAGCTTTGTGCAAAAGAGAGATATTGGCAAGGAAAAGCTGTCTTGTACCATTGGATTTTTCTACCAAACGAAGGACACTAGAAAGAAAATTTTAAAGCCTCCTGTTAGGCCATCATCTACACGGCATAGCCCTGAATTTTCCAATGCGCAGCTCTTTGCAAAAGAGAGATATTGGCAAGGAAAAGCTGTCTTGTACCTTTGCATTTTTCTCCCAAACGAAGGACACTAGAAAGAAAATTTTAAAGCCTCCTGTTAGGCCATTATCTACACGGCATAGCCCTGAATTTTCCAATGCGCAGCTCTTTGCAAAAGAGAGATATTGGCAAGGAAAAGCTGTCTTGTACCTTTGCATTTTTCTCCCAAACGTAGGACACTAGAAATTTTTTTTTAAAGCCTCCTGTTAGGCCATCATCTACACGGCATAGCCCTGAATTTTCCAATGCGCAGCTCTTTGCAAAAGACAGATATTGGCAAGGAAAAGCTGTCTTGTACCTTTGCATTTTTCTCCCAAACGAAGGACACTAGAAAGAAAATTTTAAAGCCTCCTGTTAGGCCATCATCTACACGGCATAGCCCTGAATTTTCCAATGCGCAGCTCTTTGCAAAAGAGAGATATTGGCAAGGAAAAGCTGTCTTGTACCTTTGCTTTTTTCTCCCAGACGAAGGACACTAGAAAGAAAATATTAAAGCCTCCTGTTAGGCCATCATCTACATGGCATAGCCCTGAATTTTCCAATGCGCAGCTCTTTGCAAAAGAGAGATATTGGCAAGGAAAAGCTGTCTTGTACCTTTGCATTTTTCTCCCAAACGAAGGACACTAGAAAGAAAATTTTAAAGCCTCCTGTTAGGCCATCATCTACACGGCATAGCCCTGAATTTTCCAATGAGCAGCTTTGTGCAAAAGAGAGATATTGGCAAGGAAAAGCTGTCTTGTACCATTGGATTTTTCTACCAAACGAAGGACACTAGAAAGAAAATTTTAAAGCCTCCTGTTAGGCCATCATCTACACGGCATAGCCCTGAATTTTCCAATGCGCAGCTCTTTGCAAAAGAGAGATATTGGCAAGGAAAAGCTGTCTTGTACCTTTGCATTTTTCTCCCAAACGAAGGACACTAGAAAGAAAATTTTAAAGCCTCCTGTTAGGCCATCATCTACACGGCATAGCCCTGAATTTTCCAATGCGCAGCTCTTTGCAAAAGAGAGATATTGGCAAGGAAAAGCTGTCTTGTACCTTTGCATTTTTCTCCCAAACGAAGGACACTAGAAAAAAAATTTTTAAGCCTCCTGTTAGGCCATCATCTACACGGCATAGCCCTGAATTTTCCAATGCGCAGCTCTTTGTAAAAGAGAGATATTGGCAAGGAAAAACTGTCTTGTACCATTGGATTTTTCTCCCAAACGAAGGACACTAGAATGAAAATTTTAAAGCCTCCTGTTAGTGCTTCATCTACATGGTATAGCCCTGAATTTTCCAATGCGTAGCTCGTTGCAAAAGAGAGATATTGGCAAGGAAAAGCTGTCTTGTACCATTGGATTTTTAGTAAAGCCTCCTGTTAGGCCATCATCTACACGGCATAGCCCTGAATTTTCCAATGCGCAGCTCTTTGCAAAAGAGAGATATTGGCAAGGAAAAGCTGTCTTGTACCTTTGCATTTTTCTTCCAAACGAAGGACACTAGAAAGAAAATTTTAAAGCCTCCTGTTAGGCCATCATCTACACGGCATAGCCCTGAATTTTCCAATGCGTAGCTCTTTGCAAAAGAGAGATATTGGCAAGGAAAAACTGTCTTGTACCATTGGATTTTTCTCCCAAACGAAGGAAACTAGAAAGAAAATTTTAAAGCCTCCTGTTAGGCCATCATCTACACGGCATAGCCCTGAATTTTCCAATGCGCAGCTCTTTGTAAAAGAGAGATATTGGCAAGGAAAAACTGTCTTGTACCATTGGATTTTTCTCCCAAACGAAGGACACTAGAATGAAAATTTTAAAACCTCCTGTTAGTGCTTCATCTACATGGTATAGCCCTGAATTTTCCAATGCGTAGCTCTTTGCAAAAGAGAGATATTGGCAATGAAAAGCTGTCTTGTACCTTTGCATTTTTCTCCCAAACGAAGGACACTAGAAATAAAATTGTAAAGCCTCCTGTTAGGCCATCATCTACACGGCATAGCCCTGAATTTTCCAATGCGCAGCTCTTTGCAAAAGAGAGATATTGGCAAGGAAAAGCTGTCTTGTACCTTTGCATTTTTCTCCCAAACGAAGGACACTAGAAAGAAAATTTTAAAGCCTCCTGTTAGGCCATCATCTACACGGCATAGCCCTGAATTTTCCAATGCGCAGCTCTTTGCAAAAGAGAGATATTGGCAAGGAAAAGCTGTCTTGTACCTTTGCATTTTTCTCCCAAACGAAGGACACTAGAATTTTTTTTTTAAAGCCTCCTGTTAGGCCATCATATACACGGCATAGCCCTGAATTTTCCAATGCGCAGCTCTTTGCAAAAGAGAGATATTGGCAAGGAAAAGCTGTCTTGTACCTTTGCATTTTTCTCCCAAACGAAGGACAATAGAAAGAAAATTTTAAAGCCTCCTGTTAGGCCATCATCTACACGGCATAGCCCTGAATTTTCCAATGCGCAGCTCTTTGCAAAAGAGAGATATTGGCAAGGAAAAGCTGTCTTGTACCTTTACATTTTTCTCCCTAACGAAGGACACTAGAAAAATTTTTTTAAAGCCTCCTGTTAGGCCATCATCTACAGGGCATAGCCCTGAATTTTCCAATGCGCAGCTCTTTGCAAAAGAGAGATATTGGCAAGGAAAAGCTGTCTTGTACCTTTGCATTTTTCTCCCAAACGAAGGACACTAGAAAGAAAATTTTAAAGCCTCCTGTTAGGCCATCATCTACACGACATAGCCCTGAATTTTCCAATGCGCAGCTCTTTGCAAAAGAGAGATATTGGCAAGGAAAAGCTGTCTTGTACCTTTGCATTTTTCTCCCAAACGAAGGACACTACAAAGAAAATTTTAAAGCCTCCTGTTAGGCCATCATCTACACGGCATAGCCCTGAATTTTCCAATGCGCAGCTCTTTGCAAAAGAGAGATATTGGCAATGAAAAGCTGTCTTGTACCTTTGCATTTTTCTCCCAAACGAAGGACACTAGAAATAAAATTGTAAAGCCTCCTGTTAGGCCATCATCTACACGGCATAGCCCTGAATTTTCCAATGCGCAGCTTTGTGCAAAAGAGAGATATTGGCAAGGAAAAGCTGTCTTGTACCATTGGATTCATCATCTACACGGCATAGCCCTGAATTTTCCAATGCGCAGCTTTGTGCAAAAGAGAGATATTGGCAAGGAAAAGCTGTCTTGTACCATTGGATTTTTCTCCCAAACGAAGGACACTAGAAAGAAAATTTTAAAGCCTCCTGTTAGGCCATCATCTACACGGCATAGCCCTGAATTTTCCAATGCGCAGCTCTTTGCAAAAGAGAGACATTGGCAAGGAAAAGCTGTCTTGTACCTTTGCATTTTTCTCCCAAACTAAGGACACTACAAAGAAAATTTTAAAGCCTCCTGTTAGGCCATCATCTACACGGCATAGCCCTGAATTTTCTAATGCGCAGCTCTTTGCAAAAGAGAGATATTGGCAAGGAAAAGCTGTCTTGTACCTTTGCATTTTTCTCCCAAACGAAGGACACTAGAAAGAAAATTTTAAAGCCTCCTGTTAGGCCATTATCTACACGGCATAGCCCTGAATTTTCCAATGCGCAGCTCTTTGCAAAAGAGAGATATTGGCAAGGAAAAGCTGTCTTGTACCTTTGCATTTTTCTCCCAAACGAAGGACACTAGAAAATTTTTTTTAAAGCCTCCTGTTAGGCCATCATCTACACGGCATAGCCCTGAATTTTCCAATGCGCAGCTCTTTGCAAAAGAGAGATATTGGCAAGGAAAAGCTGTCTTGTACCTTTGCATTTTTCTCCCAAACGAAGGACACTAGAAAGAAAATTTTAAAGCCTCCTGTTAGGCCATCATCTACACGGCATAGCCCTGAATTTTATAATGCGCAGCTCTTTGCAAAAGAGAGATATTGGCAAGGAAAAGCTGTCTTGTACCTTTGCATTTTTCTCCCAAACGAAGGACACTAGAACATTTTTTTTAAAGCCTCCTGTTAGGCCATCATCTACACGGCATAGCCCTGAATTTTCCAATGCGCAGCTCTTTGCAAAAGAGAGATATTGGCAAGGAAAAGCTGTCTTGTACCTTTGCATTTTTCTCCCAAACGAAGGACACTAGATAGAAAATTTTAAAGCCTCCTGTTAGGCCATCATCTACACGGCATAGCCCTGAATTTTCCAATGCGCAGCTCTTTGCAAAAGAGAGACATTGGCAAGGAAAAGCTGTCTTGTACCTTTGCATTTTTCTCCCAAACTAAGGACACTACAAAGAAAATTTTAAAGCCTCCTGTTAGGCCATCATCTACACGGCATAGCCCTGAATTTTCCAATGCGCAGCTTTGTGCAAAAGAGAGATATTGGCAAGGAAAAGCTGTCTTGTACCATTGGATTTTTCTACCAAACGAAGGACACTAGAAAGAAAATTTTAAAGCCTCCTGTTAGGCCATCATCTACACGGCATAGCCCTGAATTTTCCAATGCGCAGCTCTTTGCAAAAGAGAGATATTGGCAAGGAAAAGCTGTCTTGTACCTTTGCATTTTTCTCCCAAACGAAGGACACTAGAAAGAAAATTTTAAAGCCTCCTGTTAGGCCATTATCTACACGGCATAGCCCTGAATTTTCCAATGCGCAGCTCTTTGCAAAAGAGAGATATTGGCAAGGAAAAGCTGTCTTGTACCTTTGCATTTTTCTCCCAAACGAAGGACACTAGAAATTTTTTTTTAAAGCCTCCTGTTAGGCCATCATCTACACGGCATAGCCCTGAATTTTCCAATGCGCAGCTCTTTGCAAAAGACAGATATTGGCAAGGAAAAGCTGTCTTGTACCTTTGCATTTTTCTCCCAAACGAAGGACACTAGAAAGAAAATTTTAAAGCCTCCTGTTAGGCCATCATCTACACGGCATAGCCCTGAATTTTCCAATGCGCAGCTCTTTGCAAAAGAGAGATATTGGCAAGGAAAAGCTGTCTTGTACCTTTGCTTTTTTCTCCCAGACGAAGGACACTAGAAAGAAAATATTAAAGCCTCCTGTTAGGCCATCATCTACATGGCATAGCCCTGAATTTTCCAATGCGCAGCTCTTTGCAAAAGAGAGATATTGGCAAGGAAAAGCTGTCTTGTACCTTTGCATTTTTCTCCCAAACGAAGGACACTAGAAAGAAAATTTTAAAGCCTCCTGTTAGGCCATCATCTACACGGCATAGCCCTGAATTTTCCAATGAGCAGCTTTGTGCAAAAGAGAGATATTGGCAAGGAAAAGCTGTCTTGTACCATTGGATTTTTCTACCAAACGAAGGACACTAGAAAGAAAATTTTAAAGCCTCCTGTTAGGCCATCATCTACACGGCATAGCCCTGAATTTTCCAATGCGCAGCTCTTTGCAAAAGAGAGATATTGGCAAGGAAAAGCTGTCTTGTACCTTTGCATTTTTCTCCCAAACGAAGGACACTAGAAAGAAAATTTTAAAGCCTCCTGTTAGGCCATCATCTACACGGCATAGCCCTGAATTTTCCAATGCGCAGCTCTTTGCAAAAGAGAGATATTGGCAAGGAAAAGCTGTCTTGTACCTTTGCATTTTTCTCCCAAACGAAGGACACTAGAAAAAAAATTTTTAAGCCTCCTGTTAGGCCATCATCTACACGGCATAGCCCTGAATTTTCCAATGCGCAGCTCTTTGTAAAAGAGAGATATTGGCAAGGAAAAACTGTCTTGTACCATTGGATTTTTCTCCCAAACGAAGGACACTAGAATGAAAATTTTAAAGCCTCCTGTTAGTGCTTCATCTACATGGTATAGCCCTGAATTTTCCAATGCGTAGCTCGTTGCAAAAGAGAGATATTGGCAAGGAAAAGCTGTCTTGTACCATTGGATTTTTAGTAAAGCCTCCTGTTAGGCCATCATCTACACGGCATAGCCCTGAATTTTCCAATGCGCAGCTCTTTGCAAAAGAGAGATATTGGCAAGGAAAAGCTGTCTTGTACCTTTGCATTTTTCTTCCAAACGAAGGACACTAGAAAGAAAATTTTAAAGCCTCCTGTTAGGCCATCATCTACACGGCATAGCCCTGAATTTTCCAATGCGTAGCTCTTTGCAAAAGAGAGATATTGGCAAGGAAAAACTGTCTTGTACCATTGGATTTTTCTCCCAAACGAAGGAAACTAGAAAGAAAATTTTAAAGCCTCCTGTTAGGCCATCATCTACACGGCATAGCCCTGAATTTTCCAATGCGCAGCTCTTTGTAAAAGAGAGATATTGGCAAGGAAAAACTGTCTTGTACCATTGGATTTTTCTCCCAAACGAAGGACACTAGAATGAAAATTTTAAAACCTCCTGTTAGTGCTTCATCTACATGGTATAGCCCTGAATTTTCCAATGCGTAGCTCTTTGCAAAAGAGAGATATTGGCAATGAAAAGCTGTCTTGTACCTTTGCATTTTTCTCCCAAACGAAGGACACTAGAAATAAAATTGTAAAGCCTCCTGTTAGGCCATCATCTACACGGCATAGCCCTGAATTTTCCAATGCGCAGCTCTTTGCAAAAGAGAGATATTGGCAAGGAAAAGCTGTCTTGTACCTTTGCATTTTTCTCCCAAACGAAGGACACTAGAAAGAAAATTTTAAAGCCTCCTGTTAGGCCATCATCTACACGGCATAGCCCTGAATTTTCCAATGCGCAGCTCTTTGCAAAAGAGAGATATTGGCAAGGAAAAGCTGTCTTGTACCTTTGCATTTTTCTCCCAAACGAAGGACACTAGAATTTTTTTTTTAAAGCCTCCTGTTAGGCCATCATATACACGGCATAGCCCTGAATTTTCCAATGCGCAGCTCTTTGCAAAAGAGAGATATTGGCAAGGAAAAGCTGTCTTGTACCTTTGCATTTTTCTCCCAAACGAAGGACAATAGAAAGAAAATTTTAAAGCCTCCTGTTAGGCCATCATCTACACGGCATAGCCCTGAATTTTCCAATGCGCAGCTCTTTGCAAAAGAGAGATATTGGCAAGGAAAAGCTGTCTTGTACCTTTACATTTTTCTCCCTAACGAAGGACACTAGAAAAAATTTTTTAAAGCCTCCTGTTAGGCCATCATCTACAGGGCATAGCCCTGAATTTTCCAATGCGCAGCTCTTTGCAAAAGAGAGATATTGGCAAGGAAAAGCTGTCTTGTACCTTTGCATTTTTCTCCCAAACGAAGGACACTAGAAAGAAAATTTTAAAGCCTCCTGTTAGGCCATCATCTACACGACATAGCCCTGAATTTTCCAATGCGCAGCTCTTTGCAAAAGAGAGATATTGGCAAGGAAAAGCTGTCTTGTACCTTTGCATTTTTCTCCCAAACGAAGGACACTACAAAGAAAATTTTAAAGCCTCCTGTTAGGCCATCATCTACACGGCATAGCCCTGAATTTTCCAATGCGCAGCTCTTTGCAAAAGAGAGATATTGGCAATGAAAAGCTGTCTTGTACCTTTGCATTTTTCTCCCAAACGAAGGACACTAGAAATAAAATTGTAAAGCCTCCTGTTAGGCCATCATCTACACGGCATAGCCCTGAATTTTCCAATGCGCAGCTTTGTGCAAAAGAGAGATATTGGCAAGGAAAAGCTGTCTTGTACCATTGGATTCATCATCTACACGGCATAGCCCTGAATTTTCCAATGCGCAGCTTTGTGCAAAAGAGAGATATTGGCAAGGAAAAGCTGTCTTGTACCATTGGATTTTTCTCCCAAACGAAGGACACTAGAAAGAAAATTTTAAAGCCTCCTGTTAGGCCATCATCTACACGGCATAGCCCTGAATTTTCCAATGCGCAGCTCTTTGCAAAAGAGAGACATTGGCAAGGAAAAGCTGTCTTGTACCTTTGCATTTTTCTCCCAAACTAAGGACACTACAAAGAAAATTTTAAAGCCTCCTGTTAGGCCATCATCTACACGGCATAGCCCTGAATTTTCTAATGCGCAGCTCTTTGCAAAAGAGAGATATTGGCAAGGAAAAGCTGTCTTGTACCTTTGCATTTTTCTCCCAAACGAAGGACACTAGAAAGAAAATTTTAAAGCCTCCTGTTAGGCCATTATCTACACGGCATAGCCCTGAATTTTCCAATGCGCAGCTCTTTGCAAAAGAGAGATATTGGCAAGGAAAAGCTGTCTTGTACCTTTGCATTTTTCTCCCAAACGAAGGACACTAGAAAAAATTTTTTAAAGCCTCCTGTTAGGCCATCATCTACACGGCATAGCCCTGAATTTTCCAATGCGCAGCTCTTTGCAAAAGAGAGATATTGGCAAGGAAAAGCTGTCTTGTACCTTTGCATTTTTCTCCCAAACGAAGGACACTAGAAAGAAAATTTTAAAGCCTCCTGTTAGGCCATCATCTACACGGCATAGCCCTGAATTTTCCAATGCGCAGCTCTTTGCAAAAGAGAGATATTGGCAAGGAAAAGCTGTCTTGTACCTTTGCTTTTTTCTCCCAGACGAAGGACACTAGAAAGAAAATTTTAAAGCCTCCTGTTAGGCCATCATCTACACGGCATAGCCCTGAATTTTCCAATGCGCAGCTCTTTGCAAAAGAGAGATATTGGCAAGGAAAAGCTGTCTTGTACCTTTGCATTTTTCTCCCAAACGAAGGACACTAGAATGAAAATTTTAAAGCCTCCTGTTAGGCCATCATCTACACGGCATAGCCCTGAATTTTCCAATGAGCAGCTTTGTGCAAAAGAGAGATATTGGCAAGGAAAAGCTGTCTTGTACCATTGGATTTTTCTCCCAAACGAAGGACACTAGAATGAAAATTTTAAAGCCTCCTGTTAGTGCTTCATCTACACGGTATAGCCCTGAATTTTCCAATGCGTAGCTCTTTGCAAAAGAGAGATATTGGCAAGGAAAAGCTGTCTTGTACCTTTGCATTTTTCTCCCAAACGAAGGACACTAGAAAGAAAATTTTAAAGCCTCCTGTTAGGACATCATCTACACGGCATAGCCCTGAATTTTCCAATGCGCAGCTCTTTGCAAAAGAGAGATATTGGCAAGGAAAAGCTGTCTTGTACCTTTGCATTTTTCTCCCAAACGAAGGACACTAGAAAAAAATTTTTAAAGCCTCCTGTTAGGCCATCATCTACACGGCATAGCCCTGAATTTTCCAATGCGCAGCTCTTTGCAAAAGAGAGATATTGGCAAGGAAAAGCTGTCTTGTACCTTTGCATTTTTCTCCCAAACGAAGGACACTAGAAAAAATTTTTTAAAGCCTCCTGTTAGGCCATCATCTACACGGCATAGCCCTGAATTTTCCAATGCGCAGCTCTTTGCAAAAGAGAGATATTGGCAAGGAAAAGCTGTCTTGTACCTTTGCATTTTTCTCCCAAACGAAGGACACTAGAAAGAAAATTTTAAAGCCTCCTGTTAGGCCATCATCTACACGGCATAGCCCTGAATTTTCCAATGCGCAGCTCTTTGCAAAAGAGAGATATTGGCAAGGAAAAGCTGTCTTGTACCTTTGCTTTTTTCTCCCAGACGAAGGACACTAGAAAGAAAATTTTAAAGCCTCCTGTTAGGCCATCATCTACACGGCATAGCCCTGAATTTTCCAATGCGCAGCTCTTTGCAAAAGAGAGATATTGGCAAGGAAAAGCTGTCTTGTACCTTTGCATTTTTCTCCCAAACGAAGGACACTAGAATGAAAATTTTAAAGCCTCCTGTTAGGCCATCATCTACACGGCATAGCCCTGAATTTTCCAATGAGCAGCTTTGTGCAAAAGAGAGATATTGGCAAGGAAAAGCTGTCTTGTACCATTGGATTTTTCTCCCAAACGAAGGACACTAGAATGAAAATTTTAAAGCCTCCTGTTAGTGCTTCATCTACACGGTATAGCCCTGAATTTTCCAATGCGTAGCTCTTTGCAAAAGAGAGATATTGGCAAGGAAAAGCTGTCTTGTACCTTTGCATTTTTCTCCCAAACGAAGGACACTAGAAAGAAAATTTTAAAGCCTCCTGTTAGGACATCATCTACACGGCATAGCCCTGAATTTTCCAATGCGCAGCTCTTTGCAAAAGAGAGATATTGGCAAGGAAAAGCTGTCTTGTACCTTTGCATTTTTCTCCCAAACGAAGGACACTAGAAAAAATTTTTTAAAGCCTCCTGTTAGGCCATCATCTACACGGCATAGCCCTGAATTTTCCAATGCGCAGCTCTTTGCAAAAGAGAGATATTGGCAAGGAAAAGCTGTCTTGTACCTTTGCATTTTTCTCCCAAACGAAGGACACTAGAAAGAAAATTTTAAAGCCTCCTGTTAGGCCATCATCTACACGGCATAGCCCTGAATTTTCCAATGCGCAGCTCTTTGCAAAAGAGAGATATTGGCAAGGAAAAGCTGTCTTGTACCTTTGCATTTTTCTCCCAAACGAAGGACACTAGAACATTTTTTTTAAAGCCTCCTGTTAGGCCATCATCTACACGGCATAGCCCTGAATTTTCCAATGCGCAGCTCTTTGCAAAAGAGAGATATTGGCAAGGAAAAGCTGTCTTGTACCTTTGCATTTTTCTCCCAAACGAAGGACACTAGAAAGAAAATTTTAAAGCCTCCTGTTAGGCCATTATCTACACGGCATAGCCCTGAATTTTCCAATGCGCAGCTCTTTGCAAAAGAGAGATATTGGCAAGGAAAAGCTGTCTTGTACCTTTGCATTTTTCTCCCAAACGAAGGACACTAGAAATTTTTTTTTAAAGCCTCCTGTTAGGCCATCATCTACACGGCATAGCCCTGAATTTTCCAATGCGCAGCTCTTTGCAAAAGAGAGATATTGGCAAGGAAAAGCTGTCTTGTACCTTTGCATTTTTCTCCCAAACGAAGGACACTAGAAAGAAAATTTTAAAGCCTCCTGTTAGGCCATCATCTACACGGCATAGCCCTGAATTTTCCAATGCGCAGCTCTTTGCAAAAGAGAGATATTGGCAAGGAAAAGCTGTCTTGTACCTTTGCTTTTTTCTCCCAGACGAAGGACACTAGAAAGAAAATTTTAAAGCCTCCTGTTAGGCCATCATCTACACGGCATAGCCCTGAATTTTCCAATGCGCAGCTCTTTGCAAAAGAGAGATATTGGCAAGGAAAAGCTGTCTTGTACCTTTGCATTTTTCTCCCAAACGAAGGACACTAGAAAGAAAATTTTAAAGCCTCCTGTTAGGCCATCATCTACACGGCATAGCCCTGAATTTTCCAAAGAGCAGCTTTGTGCAAAAGAGAGATATTGGCAAGGAAAAGCTGTCTTGTACCATTGGATTTTTCTCCCAAACGAAGGACACTAGAATGAAAATTTTAAAGCCTCCTGTTAGTGCTTCATCTACACGGTATAGCCCTGAATTTTCCAATGCGTAGCTCTTTGCAAAAGAGAGATATTGGCAAGGAAAAGCTGTCTTGTACCTTTGCATTTTTCTCCCAAACGAAGGACACTAGAAAAAAAAATTTAAAGCCTCCTGTTAGGCCATCATCTACACGGCATAGCCCTGAATTTTCCAATGCGCAGCTCTTTGCAAAAGAGAGATATTGGCAAGGAAAAGCTGTCTTGTACCTTTGCATTTTTCTCCCAAACGAAGGACACTAGAAAGAAAATTTTAAAGCCTCCTGTTAGGCCATCATCTACACGGCATAGCCCTGAATTTTCCAATGCGCAGCTCTTTGCAAAAGAGAGATATTGGCAAGGAAAAGCTGTCTTGTTCCTTTGCATTTTTCTCCCAAACGAAGGACACTAGAACATTTTTTTTAAAGCCTCCTGTTAGGCCATCATCTACACGGCATAGCCCTGAATTTTCCAATGCGTAGCTCTTTGCAAAAGAGAGATATTGGCAAGGAAAAGCTGTCTTGTACCTTTGCATTTTTCTCCCAAACGAAGGACACTAGAAAGAAAATTTTAAAGCATCCTGTTAGGCCATCATCTACACGGCATAGCCCTGAATTTTCCAATGCGCAGCTCTTTGCAAAAGAGAGATATTGGCAAGGAAAAACTGTCTTGTACCTTTGCATTTTTCTCCCAAACGAAGGACACTAGAAAGAAAATTTTAAAGCCTCCTGTTAGGCCATCATCTACACGGCATAGCCCTGAATTTTCCAATGCGCAGCTCTTTGCAAAAGAGAGATATTGGCAAGGAAAAGCTGTCTTGTACCTTTGCATTTTTCTCCCAAACGAAGGACACTAGAAAGAAAATTTTAAAGCCTCCTGTTAGGCCATCATCTACACGGCATAGCCCTGAATTTTCCAATGCGCAGCTCTTTGCAAAAGAGAGATATTGGCAAGGAAAAACTGTCTTGTACCATTGGATTTTTCTCCCAAACGAAGGACACTAGAAAGAAAATTTTAAAGCCTCCTGTTAGGCCATCATCTACACGGCATAGCCCTGAATTTTCCAATGCGCAGCTCTTTGCAAAAGAGAGATATTGGCAAGGAAAAGCTGTCTTGTACATTTGCATTTTTCTCCCAAACTAAGGACACTACAAAGAAAATTTTAAAGCCTCCTGTTAGGCCATCATCTACACGGCATAGCCCTGAATTTTCCAATGCGCAGCTTTGTGCAAAAGAGAGATATTGGCAAGGAAAAGCTGTCTTGTACCATTGGATTTTTCTCCCAAACGAAGGACACTAGAATGAAAATTTTAAAGTCTCCTGTTAGTGCTTCATCTACACGGTATAGCCCTGAATTTTCCAATGCGTAGCTCTTTGCAAAAGAGAGATATTGGCAAGGAAAAGCTGTCTTGTACCTTTGCATTTTTCTCCCAAACGAAGGACACTAGAAAGAAAATTTTAAAGCCTCCTGTTAGGCCATCATCTACACGGCATAGCCCTGAATTTTCCAATGCGCAGCTCTTTGCAAAAGAGAGATATTGGCAAGGAAAAGCTGTCTTGTACCTTTGCATTTTTCTCCCAAACGAAGGACACTAGAAATTTTTTTTAAAGCCTCCTGTTAGGCCATCATCTACACGGCATAGCCCTGAATTTTCCAATGCGCAGCTCTTTGCAAAAGAGAGATATTGGCAAGGAAAAGCTGTCTTGTACCTTTGCATTTTTCTCCAAAACGAAGGACACTAGAACATTTTTTTTAAAGCCTCCTGTTAGGCCATCATCTACACGGCATAGCCCTGAATTTTCCAATGCGTAGCTCTTTGCAAAAGAGAGATATTGGCAAGGAAAAGCTGTCTTGTACCTTTGCATTTTTCTCCCAAACGAAGGACACTAGAAAGAAAATGTTAAAGCCTCCTGTTAGGCCATCATCTACACGGCATAGCCCTGAATTTTCCAATGCGCAGCTCTTTGCAAAAGAGAGACATTGGCAAGGAAAAGCTGTCTTGTACCTTTGCATTTTTCTCCCAAACTAAGGACACTACAAAGAAAATTTTAAAGCCTCCTGTTAGGCCATCATCTACACGGCATAGCCCTGAATTTTCCAATGCGCAGCTTTGTGCAAAAGAGAGATATTGGCAAGGAAAAGCTGTCTTGTACCATTGGATTTTTCTCCCAAACGAAGGACACTAGAAAGAAAATTTTAAAGCCTCCTGTTAGGCCATCATCTACACGGCATAGCCCTGAATTTTCCAATGCGCAGCTCTTTGCAAAAGAGAGATATTGGCAAGGAAAAGCTGTCTTGTACCTTTGCATTTTTCTCCCAAACGAAGGACACTAGAAAGAAAATTTTACAGCCTCCTGTTAGGCCATTATCTACACGGCATAGCCCTGAATTTTCCAATGCGCAGCTCTTTGCAAAAGAGAGATATTGGCAAGGAAAAGCTGTCTTGTACCTTTGCATTTTTCTCCCAAACGAAGGACACTAGAAAGAAAATTTTAAAGCCTCCTGTTAGGCCATTATCTACACGGCATAGCCCTGAATTTTCCAATGCGCAGCTCTTTGCAAAAGAGAGATATTGGCAAGGAAAAGCTGTCTTGTACCTTTGCATTTTTCTCCCAAACGAAGGACACTAGAAATTTTTTTTTAAAGCCTCCTGTTAGGCCATCATCTACACGGCATAGCCCTGAATTTTCCAATGCGCAGCTCTTTGCAAAAGAGAGATATTGGCAAGGAAAAGCTGTCTTGTACCTTTGCATTTTTCTCCCAAACGAAGGACACTAGAAAGAAAATTTTAAAGCCTCCTGTTAGGCCATCATCTACACGGCATAGCCCTGAATTTTCCAATGCGCAGCTCTTTGCAAAAGAGAGATATTGGCAAGGAAAAGCTGTCTTGTACCTTTGCTTTTTTCTCCCAGACGAAGGACACTAGAAAGAAAATTTTAAAGCCTCCTGTTAGGCCATCATCTACACGGCATAGCCCTGAATTTTCCAATGCGCAGCTCTTTGCAAAAGAGAGATATTGGCAAGGAAAAGCTGTCTTGTACCTTTGCATTTTTCTCCCAAACGAAGGACACTAGAAAGAAAATTTTAAAGCCTCCTGTTAGGCCATCATCTACACGGCATAGCCCTGAATTTTCCAATGAGCAGCTTTGTGCAAAAGAGAGATATTGGCAAGGAAAAGCTGTCTTGTACCATTGGATTTTTCTCCCAAACGAAGGACACTAGAATGAAAATTTTAAAGCCTCCTGTTAGTGCTTCATCTACACGGTATAGCCCTGAATTTTCCAAAGCGTAGCTCTTTGCAAAAGAGAGATATTGGCAAGGAAAAGCTGTCTTGTACCTTTGCATTTTTCTCCCAAACGAAGGACACTAGAAAGAAAATTTTAAAGCCTCCTGTTAGGACATCATCTACACGGCATAGCCCATAATTTTCCAATGCGCAGCTCTTTGCAAAAGAGAGATATTGGCAAGGAATAGCTGTCTTGTACCTTTGCATTTTTCTCCCAAACGAAGGACACTAGAAAAATTTTTTTAAAGCCTCCTGTTAGGCCATCATCTACACGGCATAGCCCTGAATTTTCCAATGCGTAGCTCTTTGCAAAAGAGAGATATTGGCAAGGAAAAGCTGTCTTGTACCTTTGCATTTTTCTCCCAAACGAAGGACACTAGAAAGAAAATTTTAAAGCATCCTGTTAGGCCATCATCTACACGGCATAGCCCTGAATTTTCCAATGCGCAGCTCTTTGCAAAAGAGAGATATTGGCAAGGAAAAACTGTCTTGTACCTTTGCATTTTTCTCCCAAACGAAGGACACTAGAAAGAAAATTTTAAAGCCTCCTGTTAGGCCATCATCTACACGACATAGCCTTGAATTTTCCAATGCGCAGCTCTTTGCAAAAGAGAGATATTGGCAAGGAAAAGCTGTCTTGTACCTTTGCATTTTTCTCCCAAACGAAGGACACTAGAAAGAAAATTTTAAAGCCTCCTGTTAGGCCATCATCTACACGGCATAGCCCTGAATTTTCCAATGCGCAGCTTTGTGCAAAAGAGAGATATTGGCAAGGAAAAGCTGTCTTGTACCATTGGATTTTTCTCCCAAACGAAGGACACTAGAAAGAAAATTTTAAAGCCTCCTGTTAGGCCATCATCTACACGGCATAGCCCTGAATTTTCCAATGCGCAGCTCTTTGCAAAAGAGAGATATTGGCAAGGAAAAGCTGTCTTGTACCTTTGCATTTTTCTACCAAACGAAGGACACTAGAAAGAAAATTTTAAAGCCTACTGTTAGGCCATCATCTACACGGCATAGCCCTGAATTTTCCAATGCGCAGCTCTTTGCAAAAGAGAGATATTGGCAAGGAAAAGCTGTCTTGTACCTTTGCATTTTTCTCCCAAACGAAGGACACTAGAAAGAAAATTTTAAAGCCTCCTGTTAGGCCATCATCTACACGGCATAGCCCTGAATTTTCCAATGCGCAGCTCTTTGCAAAAGAGAGATATTGGCAAGGAAAAGCTGTCTTGTACCTTTTCATTTTTCTCCCAAACTAAGGACACTACAAAGAAAATTTTAAAGCCTCCTGTTAGGCCATCATCTACACGGCATAGCCCTGAATTTTCCAATGCGCAGCTTTGTGCAAAAGAGAGATATTGGCAAGGAAAAGCTGTCTTGTACCATTGGTTTTTCTCCCAAACGAAGGACACTAGAAAGAAAATGTTAAAGCCTCCTGTTAGGCCATCATCTACACGGCATAGCCCTGAATTTTCCAATGCGCAGCTCTTTGCAAAAGAGAGATATTGGCAAGGAAAAGCTGTCTTGTACCTTTGCATTTTTCTCCCAAACGAAGGACATTAGAAAAATTTTTTTAAAGCCTCCTATTAGGCCATCATCTACACGGCATAGCCCTGAATTTTCCAATGCGCAGCTCTTTGCAAAAGAGAGATATTGGCAAGGAAAAGCTGTCTTGTACCTTTGCATTTTTCTCCCAAACGAAGGACACTAGAAATTTTTTTTAAAGCCTCCTGTTAGGCCATCATCTACACGGCATAGCCCTGAATTTTCCAATGCGCAGCTCTTTGCAAAAGAGAGATATTGGCAAGGAAAAGCTGTCTTGTACCTTTGCATTTTTCTCCAAAACGAAGGACACTAGAACATTTTTTTTAAAGCCTCCTGTTAGGCCATCATCTACACGGCATAGCCCTGAATTTTCCAATGCGTAGCTCTTTGCAAAAGAGAGATATTGGCAAGGAAAAGCTGTCTTGTACCTTTGCATTTTTCTCCCAAACGAAGGACACTAGAAAGAAAATGTTAAAGCCTCCTGTTAGGCCATCATCTACACGGCATAGCCCTGAATTTTCCAATGCGCAGCTCTTTGCAAAAGAGAGACATTGGCAAGGAAAAGCTGTCTTGTACCTTTGCATTTTTCTCCCAAACTAAGGACACTACAAAGAAAATTTTAAAGCCTCCTGTTAGGCCATCATCTACACGGCATAGCCCTGAATTTTCCAATGCGCAGCTTTGTGCAAAAGAGAGATATTGGCAAGGAAAAGCTGTCTTGTACCATTGGATTTTTCTCCCAAACGAAGGACACTAGAAAGAAAATTTTAAAGCCTCCTGTTAGGCCATCATCTACACGGCATAGCCCTGAATTTTCCAATGCGCAGCTCTTTGCAAAAGAGAGATATTGGCAAGGAAAAGCTGTCTTGTACCTTTGCATTTTTCTCCCAAACGAAGGACACTAGAAAGAAAATTTTACAGCCTCCTGTTAGGCCATTATCTACACGGCATAGCCCTGAATTTTCCAATGCGCAGCTCTTTGCAAAAGAGAGATATTGGCAAGGAAAAGCTGTCTTGTACCTTTGCATTTTTCTCCCAAACGAAGGACACTAGAAAGAAAATTTTAAAGCCTCCTGTTAGGCCATTATCTACACGGCATAGCCCTGAATTTTCCAATGCGCAGCTCTTTGCAAAAGAGAGATATTGGCAAGGAAAAGCTGTCTTGTACCTTTGCATTTTTCTCCCAAACGAAGGACACTAGAAATTTTTTTTTAAAGCCTCCTGTTAGGCCATCATCTACACGGCATAGCCCTGAATTTTCCAATGCGCAGCTCTTTGCAAAAGAGAGATATTGGCAAGGAAAAGCTGTCTTGTACCTTTGCATTTTTCTCCCAAACGAAGGACACTAGAAAGAAAATTTTAAAGCCTCCTGTTAGGCCATCATCTACACGGCATAGCCCTGAATTTTCCAATGCGCAGCTCTTTGCAAAAGAGAGATATTGGCAAGGAAAAGCTGTCTTGTACCTTTGCTTTTTTCTCCCAGACGAAGGACACTAGAAAGAAAATTTTAAAGCCTCCTGTTAGGCCATCATCTACACGGCATAGCCCTGAATTTTCCAATGCGCAGCTCTTTGCAAAAGAGAGATATTGGCAAGGAAAAGCTGTCTTGTACCTTTGCATTTTTCTCCCAAACGAAGGACACTAGAAAGAAAATTTTAAAGCCTCCTGTTAGGCCATCATCTACACGGCATAGCCCTGAATTTTCCAATGAGCAGCTTTGTGCAAAAGAGAGATATTGGCAAGGAAAAGCTGTCTTGTACCATTGGATTTTTCTCCCAAACGAAGGACACTAGAATGAAAATTTTAAAGCCTCCTGTTAGTGCTTCATCTACACGGTATAGCCCTGAATTTTCCAAAGCGTAGCTCTTTGCAAAAGAGAGATATTGGCAAGGAAAAGCTGTCTTGTACCTTTGCATTTTTCTCCCAAACGAAGGACACTAGAAAGAAAATTTTAAAGCCTCCTGTTAGGACATCATCTACACGGCATAGCCCATAATTTTCCAATGCGCAGCTCTTTGCAAAAGAGAGATATTGGCAAGGAATAGCTGTCTTGTACCTTTGCATTTTTCTCCCAAACGAAGGACACTAGAAAAAATTTTTTAAAGCCTCCTGTTAGGCCATCATCTACACGGCATAGCCCTGAATTTTCCAATGCGTAGCTCTTTGCAAAAGAGAGATATTGGCAAGGAAAAGCTGTCTTGTACCTTTGCATTTTTCTCCCAAACGAAGGACACTAGAAAGAAAATTTTAAAGCATCCTGTTAGGCCATCATCTACACGGCATAGCCCTGAATTTTCCAATGCGCAGCTCTTTGCAAAAGAGAGATATTGGCAAGGAAAAACTGTCTTGTACCTTTGCATTTTTCTCCCAAACGAAGGACACTAGAAAGAAAATTTTAAAGCCTCCTGTTAGGCCATCATCTACACGACATAGCCTTGAATTTTCCAATGCGCAGCTCTTTGCAAAAGAGAGATATTGGCAAGGAAAAGCTGTCTTGTACCTTTGCATTTTTCTCCCAAACGAAGGACACTAGAAAGAAAATTTTAAAGCCTCCTGTTAGGCCATCATCTACACGGCATAGCCCTGAATTTTCCAATGCGCAGCTTTGTGCAAAAGAGAGATATTGGCAAGGAAAAGCTGTCTTGTACCATTGGATTTTTCTCCCAAACGAAGGACACTAGAAAGAAAATTTTAAAGCCTCCTGTTAGGCCATCATCTACACGGCATAGCCCTGAATTTTCCAATGCGCAGCTCTTTGCAAAAGAGAGATATTGGCAAGGAAAAGCTGTCTTGTACCTTTGCATTTTTCTACCAAACGAAGGACACTAGAAAGAAAATTTTAAAGCCTACTGTTAGGCCATCATCTACACGGCATAGCCCTGAATTTTCCAATGCGCAGCTCTTTGCAAAAGAGAGATATTGGCAAGGAAAAGCTGTCTTGTACCTTTGCATTTTTCTCCCAAACGAAGGACACTAGAAAGAAAATTTTAAAGCCTCCTGTTAGGCCATCATCTACACGGCATAGCCCTGAATTTTCCAATGCGCAGCTCTTTGCAAAAGAGAGATATTGGCAAGGAAAAGCTGTCTTGTACCTTTTCATTTTTCTCCCAAACTAAGGACACTACAAAGAAAATTTTAAAGCCTCCTGTTAGGCCATCATCTACACGGCATAGCCCTGAATTTTCCAATGCGCAGCTTTGTGCAAAAGAGAGATATTGGCAAGGAAAAGCTGTCTTGTACCATTGGTTTTTCTCCCAAACGAAGGACACTAGAAAGAAAATGTTAAAGCCTCCTGTTAGGCCATCATCTACACGGCATAGCCCTGAATTTTCCAATGCGCAGCTCTTTGCAAAAGAGAGATATTGGCAAGGAAAAGCTGTCTTGTACCTTTGCATTTTTCTCCCAAACGAAGGACATTAGAAAAATTTTTTTAAAGCCTCCTATTAGGCCATCATCTACACGGCATAGCCCTGAATTTTCCAATGCGCAGCTCTTTGCAAAAGAGAGATATTGGCAAGGAAAAGCTGTCTTGTACCTGTGCATTTTTCTCCCAAACGAAGGACACTAGAAAGAAAATTTTAAAGCCTCCTGTTAGGCCATCATCTACACGGCATAGCCCATAATTTTCCAATGCGCAGCTCTTTGCAAAAGAGAGATATTGGCAAGGAAAAGCTGTCTTGTACCTTTGCATTTTTCTCCCAAACGAAGGACACTAGAAAGAAAATTTTAAAGCCTCCTGTTAGGCCATCATCTACACGGCATAGCCCTGAATTTTCCAATGCGCAGCTCCTTGCAAAAGAGAGATATTGGCAAGGAAAAGCTGTCTTGTACCTTTGCATTTTTCTCCCAAACGAAGGACACTAGAAAGAAAATTTTAAAGCCTCCTGTTAGGCCATCATCTACACGGCATAGCCCTGAATTTTCCAATGCGCAGCTCTTTGCAAAAGAGAGATATTGGCAAGGAAAAGCTGTCTTGTACCTTTGCATTTTTCTCCCAAACGAAGGACACTAGAAAGAAAATTTTAAAGCCTCCTGTTAGGCCATCATCTACACGGCATAGCCCTGAATTTTCCAATGCGCAGCTCTTTGCAAAAGAGAGATATTGGCAAGGAAAAGCTGTCTTGTACCTTTGCATTTTTCTCCCAAACGAAGGACACTAGAAATAAAATGTTAAAGCCTCCTGTTAGGCCATCATCTACACGGCATAGCCCTGAATTTTCCAATGCGCAGCTCTTTGCAAAAGAGAGATATTGGCAAGGAAAAGCTGTCTTGTACCTTTGCATTTTTCTCCCAAACGAAGGACACTAGAAAGAAAATTTTAAAGCCTCCTGTTAGGCCATCACCTACACGGCATAGCCCTGAATTTTCCAATGCGCAGCTTTGTGCAAAAGAGAGATATTGGCAAGGAAAAGCTGTCTTGTACCATTGGATTTTTCTCCCAAACGAAGGACACTAGAATGAAAATTTTAAAGTCTCCTGTTAGTGCTTCATCTACACGGTATAGCCCTGAATTTTCCAATGCGTAGCTCTTTGCAAAAGAGAGATATTGGCAAGGAAAAGCTGTCTTGTACCTTTGCATTTTTCTCCCAAACGAAGGACACTAGAAAGAAAATTTTAAAGCCTCCTGTTAGGCCATCATCTACACGGCATAGCCCTGAATTTTCCAATGCGCAGCTCTTTGCAAAAGAGAGATATTGGCAAGGAAAAGCTGTCTTGTACCTTTGCATTTTTCTCCCAAACGAAGGACACTAGAAATTTTTTTTAAAGCCTCCTGTTAGGCCATCATCTACACGGCATAGCCCTGAATTTTCCAATGCGCAGCTCTTTGCAAAAGAGAGATATTGGCAAGGAAAAGCTGTCTTGTACCTTTGCATTTTTCTCCAAAACGAAGGACACTAGAACATTTTTTTTAAAGCCTCCTGTTAGGCCATCATCTACACGGCATAGCCCTGAATTTTCCAATGCGTAGCTCTTTGCAAAAGAGAGATATTGGCAAGGAAAAGCTGTCTTGTACCTTTGCATTTTTCTCCCAAACGAAGGACACTAGAAAGAAAATGTTAAAGCCTCCTGTTAGGCCATCATCTACACGGCATAGCCCTGAATTTTCCAATGCGCAGCTCTTTGCAAAAGAGAGACATTGGCAAGGAAAAGCTGTCTTGTACCTTTGCATTTTTCTCCCAAACTAAGGACACTACAAAGAAAAT
The DNA here is from genome assembly GCF_028390025.1 of Pseudophryne corroboree. Lineage (NCBI taxonomy): Eukaryota > Metazoa > Chordata > Amphibia > Anura > Myobatrachidae > Pseudophryne > Pseudophryne corroboree. The sequence goes on along the minus strand of NW_026970197.1, from coordinate 136,260 downwards.
TTTAAAGCCTCCTGTTAGGCCATCATCTACACGGCATAGCCCTGAATTTTCCAATGCGCAGCTTTGTGCAAAAGAGAGATATTGGCAAGGAAAAGCTGTCTTGTACCATTGGATTTTTCTCCCAAACGAAGGACACTAGAAAGAAAATTTTAAAGCCTCCTGTTAGGCCATCATCTACACGGCATAGCCCTGAATTTTCCAATGCGCAGCTCTTTGCAAAAGAGAGATATTGGCAAGGAAAAGCTGTCTTGTACCTTTGCATTTTTCTCCCAAACGAAGGACACTAGAAAGAAAATTTTACAGCCTCCTGTTAGGCCATTATCTACACGGCATAGCCCTGAATTTTCCAATGCGCAGCTCTTTGCAAAAGAGAGATATTGGCAAGGAAAAGCTGTCTTGTACCTTTGCATTTTTCTCCCAAACGAAGGACACTAGAAAGAAAATTTTAAAGCCTCCTGTTAGGCCATTATCTACACGGCATAGCCCTGAATTTTCCAATGCGCAGCTCTTTGCAAAAGAGAGATATTGGCAAGGAAAAGCTGTCTTGTACCTTTGCATTTTTCTCCCAAACGAAGGACACTAGAAATTTTTTTTTAAAGCCTCCTGTTAGGCCATCATCTACACGGCATAGCCCTGAATTTTCCAATGCGCAGCTCTTTGCAAAAGAGAGATATTGGCAAGGAAAAGCTGTCTTGTACCTTTGCATTTTTCTCCCAAACGAAGGACACTAGAAAGAAAATTTTAAAGCCTCCTGTTAGGCCATCATCTACACGGCATAGCCCTGAATTTTCCAATGCGCAGCTCTTTGCAAAAGAGAGATATTGGCAAGGAAAAGCTGTCTTGTACCTTTGCTTTTTTCTCCCAGACGAAGGACACTAGAAAGAAAATTTTAAAGCCTCCTGTTAGGCCATCATCTACACGGCATAGCCCTGAATTTTCCAATGCGCAGCTCTTTGCAAAAGAGAGATATTGGCAAGGAAAAGCTGTCTTGTACCTTTGCATTTTTCTCCCAAACGAAGGACACTAGAAAGAAAATTTTAAAGCCTCCTGTTAGGCCATCATCTACACGGCATAGCCCTGAATTTTCCAATGAGCAGCTTTGTGCAAAAGAGAGATATTGGCAAGGAAAAGCTGTCTTGTACCATTGGATTTTTCTCCCAAACGAAGGACACTAGAATGAAAATTTTAAAGCCTCCTGTTAGTGCTTCATCTACACGGTATAGCCCTGAATTTTCCAAAGCGTAGCTCTTTGCAAAAGAGAGATATTGGCAAGGAAAAGCTGTCTTGTACCTTTGCATTTTTCTCCCAAACGAAGGACACTAGAAAGAAAATTTTAAAGCCTCCTGTTAGGACATCATCTACACGGCATAGCCCATAATTTTCCAATGCGCAGCTCTTTGCAAAAGAGAGATATTGGCAAGGAATAGCTGTCTTGTACCTTTGCATTTTTCTCCCAAATGAAGGACACTAGAAAAATTTTTTTAAAGCCTCCTGTTAGGCCATCATCTACACGGCATAGCCCTGAATTTTCCAATGCGTAGCTCTTTGCAAAAGAGAGATATTGGCAAGGAAAAGCTGTCTTGTACCTTTGCATTTTTCTCCCAAACGAAGGACACTAGAAAGAAAATTTTAAAGCATCCTGTTAGGCCATCATCTACACGGCATAGCCCTGAATTTTCCAATGCGCAGCTCTTTGCAAAAGAGAGATATTGGCAAGGAAAAACTGTCTTGTACCTTTGCATTTTTCTCCCAAACGAAGGACACTAGAAAGAAAATTTTAAAGCCTCCTGTTAGGCCATCATCTACACGACATAGCCTTGAATTTTCCAATGCGCAGCTCTTTGCAAAAGAGAGATATTGGCAAGGAAAAGCTGTCTTGTACCTTTGCATTTTTCTCCCAAACGAAGGACACTAGAAAGAAAATTTTAAAGCCTCCTGTTAGGCCATCATCTACACGGCATAGCCCTGAATTTTCCAATGCGCAGCTTTGTGCAAAAGAGAGATATTGGCAAGGAAAAGCTGTCTTGTACCATTGGATTTTTCTCCCAAACGAAGGACACTAGAAAGAAAATTTTAAAGCCTCCTGTTAGGCCATCATCTACACGGCATAGCCCTGAATTTTCCAATGCGCAGCTCTTTGCAAAAGAGAGATATTGGCAAGGAAAAGCTGTCTTGTACCTTTGCATTTTTCTACCAAACGAAGGACACTAGAAAGAAAATTTTAAAGCCTACTGTTAGGCCATCATCTACACGGCATAGCCCTGAATTTTCCAATGCGCAGCTCTTTGCAAAAGAGAGATATTGGCAAGGAAAAGCTGTCTTGTACCTTTGCATTTTTCTCCCAAACGAAGGACACTAGAAAGAAAATTTTAAAGCCTCCTGTTAGGCCATCATCTACACGGCATAGCCCTGAATTTTCCAATGCGCAGCTCTTTGCAAAAGAGAGATATTGGCAAGGAAAAGCTGTCTTGTACCTTTTCATTTTTCTCCCAAACTAAGGACACTACAAAGAAAATTTTAAAGCCTCCTGTTAGGCCATCATCTACACGGCATAGCCCTGAATTTTCCAATGCGCAGCTTTGTGCAAAAGAGAGATATTGGCAAGGAAAAGCTGTCTTGTACCATTGGTTTTTCTCCCAAACGAAGGACACTAGAAAGAAAATGTTAAAGCCTCCTGTTAGGCCATCATCTACACGGCATAGCCCTGAATTTTCCAATGCGCAGCTCTTTGCAAAAGAGAGATATTGGCAAGGAAAAGCTGTCTTGTACCTTTGCATTTTTCTCCCAAACGAAGGACATTAGAAAAATTTTTTTAAAGCCTCCTATTAGGCCATCATCTACACGGCATAGCCCTGAATTTTCCAATGCGCAGCTCTTTGCAAAAGAGAGATATTGGCAAGGAAAAGCTGTCTTGTACCTGTGCATTTTTCTCCCAAACGAAGGACACTAGAAAGAAAATTTTAAAGCCTCCTGTTAGGCCATCATCTACACGGCATAGCCCATAATTTTCCAATGCGCAGCTCTTTGCAAAAGAGAGATATTGGCAAGGAAAAGCTGTCTTGTACCTTTGCATTTTTCTCCCAAACGAAGGACACTAGAAAGAAAATTTTAAAGCCTCCTGTTAGGCCATCATCTACACGGCATAGCCCTGAATTTTCCAATGCGCAGCTCCTTGCAAAAGAGAGATATTGGCAAGGAAAAGCTGTCTTGTACCTTTGCATTTTTCTCCCAAACGAAGGACACTAGAAAGAAAATTTTAAAGCCTCCTGTTAGGCCATCATCTACACGGCATAGCCCTGAATTTTCCAATGCGCAGCTCTTTGCAAAAGAGAGATATTGGCAAGGAAAAGCTGTCTTGTACCTTTGCATTTTTCTCCCAAACGAAGGACACTAGAAAGAAAATTTTAAAGCCTCCTGTTAGGCCATCATCTACACGGCATAGCCCTGAATTTTCCAATGCGCAGCTCTTTGCAAAAGAGAGATATTGGCAAGGAAAAGCTGTCTTGTACCTTTGCATTTTTCTCCCAAACGAAGGACACTAGAAATAAAATGTTAAAGCCTCCTGTTAGGCCATCATCTACACGGCATAGCCCTGAATTTTCCAATGCGCAGCTCTTTGCAAAAGAGAGATATTGGCAAGGAAAAGCTGTCTTGTACCTTTGCATTTTTCTCCCAAACGAAGGACACTAGAAAGAAAATTTTAAAGCCTCCTGTTAGGCCATCACCTACACGGCATAGCCCTGAATTTTCCAATGAGCAGCTTTGTGCAAAAGAGAGATATTTGCAAGGAAAAGCTGTCTTGTACCATTGGATTTTTCTCCCAAACGAAGGACACTAGAATGAAAATTTTAAAGCCTCCTGTTAGTGCTTCATCTACACGGTATAGCCCTGAATTTTCCAATGCGTAGCTCTTTGCAAAAGAGAGATATTGGCAAGGAAAAGCTGTCTTGTACCTTTGCATTTTTCTCCCAAACGAAGGACACTAGAAATAAAATTTTAAAGCCTCCTGTTAGGCCATCATCTACACGGCATAGCCCTGAATTTTCCAATGCGCAGCTCTTTGCAAAAGAGAGATATTGGCAAGGAAAAGCTGTCTTGTACCTTTGCATTTTTCTCCCAAACGAAGGAAACTAGAAAGAAAATTTTAAAGCCTCCTGTTAGGCCATCATCTACACGGCATAGCCCTGAATTTTCCAATGCGCAGCTCTTTGTAAAAGAGAGATATTGGCAAGGAAAAACTGTCTTTTACCATTGGATTTTTCTCCCAAACGAAGGACACTAGAATGAACATTTTAAAGCCTCCTGTTAGTGCTTCATCTACATGGTATAGCCCTGAATTTTCCAATGCGTAGCTCTTTGCAAAAGAGAGATATTGGCAAGGAAAAGCTGTCTTGTACCATTGGATTTTTCTCCCAAACGAAGGACACTAGAATGAAAATTTTAAAGCCTCCTGTTAGTGCTTCATCTACACGGTATAGCCCTGAATTTTCCAATGCGTAGCTCTTTGCAAAAGAGAGATATTGGCAAGGAAAAGCTGTCTTGTACCTTTGCATTTTTCTCCCAAACGAAGGACACTAGAAAGAAAATTTTAAAGCCTCCTGTTAGGCCATCATCTACACGGCATAGCCCTGAATTTTCCAATGCGCAGCTCTTTGCAAAAGAGAGATATTGGCAAGGAAAAGCTGTCTTGTACCTTTGCATTTTTCTCCCAAACGAAGGACACTAGAAAGAAAATTTTAAAGCCTCCAGTTAGGCCATCATCTACACGGCATAGCCCTGCATTTTCCAATGCGCAGCTCTTTGCAAAAGAGAGATATTGGCAAGGAAAAGCTGTCTTGTACCTTTGCATTTTTCTGCCAAACGATGGACACTACAAAGAAAATTTTAAAGCCTCCTGTTAAGCCATCATCTACACGGCATAGCCCTGAATTTTCCAATGCGCAGCTTTGTGCAAAAGAGAGATATTGGCAAGGAAAAGCTGTCTTGTACCAATGGATTTTTCTCCCAAATGAAGGACACTAGAATGAAAATTTTAAAGCCTCCTGTTAGTGCTTCATCTACACGGTATAGCCCTGAATTTTCCAATGCGTAGCTCTTTGCAAAAGAGAGATATTGGCAAGGAAAAGCTGTCTTGTACCTTTGCATTTTTCTCCCAAACGAAGGACACTAGAAAGAAAATTTTAAAGCCTCCTGTTAGGCCATCATCTACACGGCATAGCCCTGAATTTTCCAATGCGCAGCTCTTTGCAAAAGAGAGATATTGGCAAGGAAAAGCTGTCTTGTACCTTTGCATTTTTCTCCCAAACGAAGGAAACTAGAAAGAAAATTTTAAAGCCTCCTGTTAGGCCATCATCTACACGGCATAGCCCTGAATTTTCCAATGCGCAGCTCTTTGTAAAAGAGAGATATTGGCAAGGAAAAACTGTCTTGTACCATTGGATTTTTCTCCCAAACGAAGGACACTAGAATGAAAATTTTAAAGCCTCCTGTTAGTGCTTCATCTACATGGTATAGCCCTGAATTTTCCAATGCGTAGCTCTTTGCAAAAGAGAGATATTGGCAATGAAAAGCTGTCTTGTACCTTTGCATTTTTCTCCCAAACGAAGGACACTAGAAATAAAATTGTAAAGCCTCCTGTTAGGCCATCATCTACACGGCATAGCCCTGAATTTTCCAATGCGCAGCTCTTTGCAAAAGAGAGATATTGGCAAGGAAAAGCTGTCTTGTACCTTTGCGTTTTTCTCCCAAACGAAGGACACTAGAAAGAAAATTTTAAAGCCTCCTGTTAGGCCATCATCTACACGGCATAGCCCTGAATTTTCCAATGCGCAGCTCTTTGCAAAAGAGAGATATTGGCAAGGAAAAGCTGTCTTGTACCTTTGCATTTTTCTCCCAAACGAAGGACACTAGAAAGAAAATTTTAAAACCTCCTGTTAGGCCATCATCTACACGGCATAGCCCTGAATTTTCCAATGCGCAGCTCTTTGCAAAAGAGAGATATTGGCAAGGAAAAGCTGTCTTGTACCTTTGCATTTTTCTCCCAAACGAAGGACACTAGAAAGAAAATTTTAAAACCTCCTGTTAGGCCATCATCTACACGGCATAGCCCTGAATTTTCCAATGCGCAGCTCTTTGCAAAAGAGAGATATTGGCAAGGAAAAGCTGTCTTGTACCTTTGCATTTTTCTCCCAAACGAAGGACACTAGAAAATTTTTTTTAAAGCCTCCTGTTAGGCCATCATCTACACGGCATAGCCCTGAATTTTCCAATGCGCAGCTCTTTGCAAAAGAGAGATATTGGCAAGGAAAAGCTGTCTTGTACCTTTGCATTTTTCTCCCAAACGAAGGACACTAGAAAGAAAATTTTAAAGCCTCCTGTTAGGCCATCATCTACACGGCATAGCCCTGAATTTTCCAATGCGCAGCTCTTTGCAAAAGAGAGATATTGGCAAGGAAAAGCTGTCTTGTACCTTTGCATTTTTCTCCCAAACGAAGGAAACTAGAAAGAAAATTTTAAAGCCTCCTGTTAGGCCATCATCTACACGGCATAGCCCTGAATTTTCCAATGCGCAGCTCTTTGCAAAAGAGAGATATTGGCAAGGAAAAGCTGTCTTGTACCTTTGCATTTTTCTCCCAAACGAAGGACACTACAAAGAAAATTTTAAAGCCTCCTGTTAGGCCATCATCTACACGGCATAGCCCTGAATTTTCCAATGCGCAGCTCTTTGCAAAAGAGAGATATTGGCAAGGAAAAACTGTCTTGTACCTTTGCATTTTTCTCCCAAAGGAAGGACACTAGAAAGAAAATTTTAAAGCCTCCTGTTAGGCCATCATCTACACGGCATAGCCCTGAATTTTCCAATGCGCAGCTCTTCGCAAAAGAGAGATATTGGCAAGGAAAAGCTGTCATGTACCTTTGCATTTTTCTCCCAAACGAAGGACACTAGAAAGAAAATTTTAAAGCCTCCTGTTAGGCCATCATCTACACGGCATAGCCCATAATTTTCCAATGCGCAGTTCATTGCAAAAGAGAGATATTGGCAAGGAAAAGCTGTCTTGTACCTTTGCATTTTTCTCCCAAACGAAGGACACTAGAAAGAAAATTTTAAAGCCTCCTGTTAGGCCATCATCTACACGGCATAGCCCTGAATTTTCCAATGAGCAGCTTTGTGCAAAAGAGAGATATTGGCAAGGAAAAGCTGCCTTGTACCTTTGCATTTTTCTCCCAAACGAAGGACACTAGAAAGAAAATTTTAAAGCCTCCTGTTAGGCCATCATCTACACGGCATAGCCCTGAATTTTCCAATGCGCAGCTCTTTGCAAAAGAGAGATATTGGCAAGGAAAAGCTGTCTTGTACCTTTGCATTTTTCTCCCAAACGAAGGAAACTAGAAAGAAAATTTTAAAGCCTCCTGTTAGGCCATCATCTACACGGCATAGCCCTGAATTTTCCAATGCGCAGCTCTTTGTAAAAGAGAGATATTGGCAAGGAAAAACTGTCTTGTACCATTGGATTTTTCTCCCAAACGAAGGACACTAGAATGAAAATTTTAAAGCCTCCTGTTAGTGCTTCATCTACATGGTATAGCCCTGAATTTTCCAATGCGTAGCTCTTTGCAAAAGAGAGATATTGGCAATGAAAAGCTGTCTTGTACCTTTGCATTTTTCTCCCAAACGAAGGACACTAGAAATAAAATTGTAAAGCCTCCTGTTAGGCCATCATCTACACGGCATAGCCCTGAATTTTCCAATGCGCAGCTCTTTGCAAAAGAGAGATATTGGCAAGGAAAAGCTGTCTTGTACCTTTGCATTTTTCTCCCAAAACAAGGACACTAGAAAAATTTTTTTAAAGCCTCCTGTTAGGCCATCATCTACACGGCATAGCCCTGAATTTTCCAATGCGCAGCTCTTTGCAAAAGAGAGATATTGGCAACAAAAGCTGTCTTGTACCTTTGCATTTTTCTCCCAAACGAAGGACACTAGAAATAAAATTTTAAAGCCTCCTGTTAGGCCATCATCTACACGGCATAGCCCTGAATTTTCCAATGCGCAGCTCTTTGCAAAAGAGAGATATTGGCAAGGAAAAGCTGTCTTGTACCTTTGCATTTTTCTCCCAAACGAAGGACACTAGAAAGAAAATTTTAAAGCCTCCTGTTAGGCCATCATCTACACGGCATAGCCCTGAATTTTCCAATGCGCAGCTCTTTGCAAAAGAGAGATATTGGCAAGGAAAAGCTGTCTTGTACCTTTGCATTTTTCTCCCAAACGAAGGACACTAGAAAGAAAATTTTAAAGCCTCCTGTTAGGCCATCATCTACACGGCATAGCCCTGAATTTTCCAATGCGCAGCTCTTTGCAAAAGAGAGATATTGGCAAGGAAAAACTGTCTTGTACCTTTGCATTTTTCTCCCAAACGAAGGACACTAGAAAGAAAATTTTAAAGCCTCCTGTTAGGCCATCATCTACACGGCATAGCCCTGAATTTTCCAATGCGCAGCTCTTTGCAAAAGAGAGATATTGGCAAGGAAAAGCTGTCATGTACCTTTGCATTTTTCTCCCAAACGAAGGACACTAGAAAGAAAATTTTAAAGCCTCCTGTTAGGCCATCATCTACACGGCATAGCCCATAATTTTCCAATGCGCAGTTCTTTGCAAAAGAGAGATATTGGCAAGGAAAAGCTGTCTTGTACCTTTGCATTTTTCTCCCAAACGAAGGACACTAGAAAGAAAATTTTAAAGCCTCCTGTTAGGCCATCATCTACACGGCATAGCCCTGAATTTTCCAATGAGCAGCTTTGTGCAAAAGAGAGATATTGGCAAGGAAAAGCTGTCTTGTACCTTTGAATTTTTCTCCCAAACGAAGGACACTACAAAGAAAATTTTAAAGCCTCCTGTTAGGCCATCATCTACACGGCATAGCCCTGAATTTTCCAATGCGCAGCTCTTTGCAAAAGAGAGATATTGGCAAGGAAAAGCTGTCTTGTACCTTTGCATTTTTCTCCCAAACGAAGGACACTAGAAAGAAAATTTTAAAGCCTCCTGTTAGGCCATCATCTACACGGCATAGCCCTGAATTTTCCAATGCGCAGCTTTGTGCAAAAGAGAGATATTGGCAAGGAAAAGCTGTCTTGTACCATTGGATTTTTCTCCCAAACGAAGGACACTAGAAAGAAAATTTTAAAGCCTCCTGTTAGGCCATCATCTACACGGCATAGCCCTGAATTTTCCAATGCGCAGCTCTTTGCAAAAGAGAGATATTGGCAAGGAAAAGCTGTCTTGTACCTTTGCATTTTTCTACCAAACGAAGGACACTAGAAAGAAAATTTTAAAGCCTACTGTTAGGCCATCATCTACACGGCATAGCCCTGAATTTTCCAATGCGCAGCTCTTTGCAAAAGAGAGATATTGGCAAGGAAAAGCTGTCTTGTACCTTTGCATTTTTCTCCCAAACGAAGGACACTAGAAAGAAAATTTTAAAGCCTCCTGTTAGGCCATCATCTACACGGCATAGCCCTGAATTTTCCAATGCGCAGCTCTTTGCAAAAGAGAGATATTGGCAAGGAAAAGCTGTCTTGTACCTTTGCATTTTTCTCCCAAACTAAGGACACTACAAAGAAAATTTTAAAGCCTCCTGTTAGGCCATCATCTACACGGCATAGCCCTGAATTTTCCAATGCGCAGCTCTTTGCAAAAGAGAGATATTGGCAAGGAAAAGCTGTCTTGTACCTTTGCATTTTTCTCCCAAACGAAGGACATTAGAAAATTTTTTTTAAAGCCTCCTATTAGGCCATCATCTACACGGCATAGCCCTGAATTTTCCAATGCGCAGCTCTTTGCAAAAGAGAGATATTGGCAAGGAAAAGCTGTCTTGTACCTGTGCATTTTTCTCCCAAACGAAGGACACTAGAAAGAAAATTTTAAAGCCTCCTGTTAGGCCATCATCTACACGGCATAGCCCATAATTTTCCAATGCGCAGCTCTTTGCAAAAGAGAGATATTGGCAAGGAAAAGCTGTCTTGTACCTTTGCATTTTTCTCCCAAACGAAGGACACTAGAAAGAAAATTTTAAAGCCTCCTGTTAGGCCATCATCTACACGGCATAGCCCTGAATTTTCCAATGCGCAGCTCCTTGCAAAAGAGAGATATTGGCAAGGAAAAGCTGTCTTGTACCTTTGCATTTTTCTCCCAAACGAAGGACACTAGAAAGAAAATTTTAAAGCCTCCTGTTAGGCCATCATCTACACGGCATAGCCCTGAATTTTCCAATGCGCAGCTCTTTGCAAAAGAGAGATATTGGCAAGGAAAAGCTGTCTTGTACCTTTGCATTTTTCTCCCAAACGAAGGACACTAGAAAGAAAATTTTAAAGCCTCCTGTTAGGCCATCATCTACACGGCATAGCCCTGAATTTTCCAATGCGCAGCTCTTTGCAAAAGAGAGATATTGGCAAGGAAAAGCTGTCTTGTACCTTTGCATTTTTCTCCCAAACGAAGGACACTAGAAATAAAATGTTAAAGCCTCCTGTTAGGCCATCATCTACACGGCATAGCCCTGAATTTTCCAATGCGCAGCTCTTTGCAAAAGAGAGATATTGGCAAGGAAAAGCTGTCTTGTACCTTTGCATTTTTCTCCCAAACGAAGGACACTAGAAAGAAAATTTTAAAGCCTCCTGTTAGGCCATCATCTACACGGCATAGCCCTGAATTTTCCAATGAGCAGCTTTGTGCAAAAGAGAGATATTTGCAAGGAAAAGCTGTCTTGTACCATTGGATTTTTCTCCCAAACGAAGGACACTAGAATGAAAATTTTAAAGCCTCCTGTTAGTGCTTCATCTACACGGTATAGCCCTGAATTTTCCAATGCGTAGCTCTTTGCAAAAGAGAGATATTGGCAAGGAAAAGCTGTCTTGTACCTTTGCATTTTTCTCCCAAACGAAGGACACTAGAAATAAAATTTTAAAGCCTCCTGTTAGGCCATCATCTACACGGCATAGCCCTGAATTTTCCAATGCGCAGCTCTTTGCAAAAGAGAGATATTGGCAAGGAAAAGCTGTCTTGTACCTTTGCATTTTTCTCCCAAACGAAGGAAACTAGAAAGAAAATTTTAAAGCCTCCTGTTAGGCCATCATCTACACGGCATAGCCCTGAATTTTCCAATGCGTAGCTCTTTGCAAAAGAGAGATATTGGCAAGGAAAAGCTGTCTTGTACCATTGGATTTTTCTCCCAAACGAAGGACACTAGAATGAAAATTTTAAAGCCTCCTGTTAGTGCTTCATCTACACGGTATAGCCCTGAATTTTCCAATGCGTAGCTCTTTGCAAAAGAGAGATATTGGCAAGGAAAAGCTGTCTTGTACCTTTGCATTTTTCTCCCAAACGAAGGACACTAGAAAGAAAATTTTAAAGCCTCCTGTTAGGCCATCATCTACACGGCATAGCCCTGAATTTTCCAATGCGCAGCTCTTTGCAAAAGAGAGATATTGGCAAGGAAAAGCTGTCTTGTACCTTTGCATTTTTCTCCCAAACGAAGGACACTAGAAAGAAAATTTTAAAGCCTCCAGTTAGGCCATCATCTACACGGCATAGCCCTGAATTTTCCAATGCGCAGCTCTTTGCAAAAGAGAGATATTGGCAAGGAAAAGCTGTCTTGTACCTTTGCATTTTTCTCCCAAACGATGGACACTACAAAGAAAATTTTAAAGCCTCCTGTTAAGCCATCATCTACACGGCATAGCCCTGAATTTTCCAATGCGCAGCTTTGTGCAAAAGAGAGATATTGGCAAGGAAAAGCTGTCTTGTACCAATGGATTTTTCTCCCAAATGAAGGACACTAGAATGAAAATTTTAAAGCCTCCTGTTGGTGCTTCATCTACACGGTATAGCCCTGAATTTTCCAATGCGTAGCTCTTTGCAAAAGAGAGATATTGGCAAGGAAAAGCTGTCTTGTACCTTTGCATTTTTCTCCCAAACGAAGGACACTAGAAATAAAATTTTAAAGCCTCCTGTTAGGCCATCGTCTACACGGCATAGCCCTGAATTTTCCAATGCGCAGCTCTTTGCAAAAGAGAGATATTGGCAAGGAAAAGCTGTCTTGTACCTTTGCATTTTTCTCCCAAACGAAGGAAACTAGAAAGAAAATTTTAAAGCCTCCTGTTAGGCCATCATCTACACGGCATAGCCCTGAATTTTCCAATGCGCAGCTCTTTGTAAAAGAGAGATATTGGCAAGGAAAAACTGTCTTGTACCATTGGATTTTTCTCCCAAACGAAGGACACTAGAATGAAAATTTTAAAGCCTCCTGTTAGTGCTTCATCTACATGGTATAGCCCTGAATTTTCCAATGCGTAGCTCTTTGCAAAAGAGAGATATTGTCAATGAAAAGCTGTCTTGTACCTTTGCTTTTTTCTCCCAAACGAAGGACACTAGAAATAAAATTGTAAAGCCTCCTGTTAGGCCATCATCTACATGGCATAGCCCTGAATTTTCCAATGCGCAGCTCTTTGCAAAAGAGAGATATTGGCAAGGAAAAGCTGTCTTGTACCTTTGCGTTTTTCTCCCAAACGAAGGACACTAGAAAGAAAATTTTAAAGCCTCCTGTTAGGCCATCATCTACACGGCATAGCCCTGAATTTTCCAATGCGCAGCTCTTTGCAAAAGAGAGATATTGGCAAGGAAAAGCTGTCTTGTACCTTTGCATTTTTCTCCCAAACGAAGGACACTAGAAAGAAAATTTTAAAACCTCCTGTTAGGCCATCATCTACACGGCATAGCCCTGAATTTTCCAATGCGCAGCTCTTTGCAAAAGAGAGATATTGGCAAGGAAAAGCTGTCTTGTACCTTTGCATTTTTCTCCCAAACGAAGGACACTAGAAAGAAAATTTTAAAACCTCCTGTTAGGCCATCATCTACACGGCATAGCCCTGAATTTTCCAATGCGCAGCTCTTTGCAAAAGAGAGATATTGGCAAGGAAAAGCTGTCTTGTACCTTTGCATTTTTCTCCCAAACGAAGGACACTAGAAATTTTTTTTTAAAGCCTCCTGTTAGGCCATCATCTACACGGCATAGCCCTGAATTTTCCAATGCGCAGCTCTTTGCAAAAGAGAGATATTGGCAAGGAAAAGCTGTCTTGTACCTTTGCATTTTTCTCCCAAACGAAGGACACTAGAAAGAAAATTTTAAAGCCTCCTGTTAGGCCATCATCTACACGGCATAGCCCTGAATTTTCCAATGCGCAGCTCTTTGCAAAAGAGAGATATTGGCAAGGAAAAGCTGTCTTGTACCTTTGCATTTTTCTCCCAAACGAAGGAAACTAGAAAGAAAATTTTAAAGCCTCCTGTTAGGCCATCATCTACACGGCATAGCCCTGAATTTTCCAATGCGCAGCTCTTTGCAAAAGAGAGATATTGGCAAGGAAAAGCTGTCTTGTACCTTTGCATTTTTCTCCCAAACGAAGGACACTACAAAGAAAATTTTAAAGCCTCCTGTTAGGCCATCATCTACACGGCATAGCCCTGAATTTTCCAATGCGCAGCTCTTTGCAAAAGAGAGATATTGGCAAGGAAAAACTGTCTTGTACCTTTGCATTTTTCTCCCAAACGAAGGACACTAGAAAGAAAATTTTAAAGCCTCCTGTTAGGCCATCATCTACACGGCATAGCCCTGAATTTTCCAATGCGCAGCTCTTCGCAAAAGAGAGATATTGGCAAGGAAAAGCTGTCATGTACCTTTGCATTTTTCTCCCAAACGAAGGACACTAGAAAGAAAATTTTAAAGCCTCCTGTTAGGCCATCATCTACACGGCATAGCCCTGAATTTTCCAATGAGCAGCTTTGTGCAAAAGAGAGATATTGGCAAGGAAAAGCTGTCTTGTACCATTGGATTTTTCTCCCAAACGAAGGACACTAGAATGAAAATTTTAAAGCCTCCTGTTAATGCTTCATCTACACGGTATAGCCCTGAATTTTCCAATGCATAGCTCTTTGCAAAAGAGAGATATTGGCAAGGAAAAGCTGTCTTGTACCTTTGCATTTTTCTCCCAAACGAAGGACACTAGAAATAAAATTTTAAAGCCTCCTGTTAGGCCATCATCTACACGGCATAGCCCTGAATTTTCCAATGCGCAGTTCATTGCAAAAGAGAGATATTGGCAAGGAAAAGCTGTCTTGTACCTTTGCATTTTTCTCCCAAACGAAGGACACTAGAAAGAAAATTTTAAAGCCTCCTGTTAGGCCATCATCTACACGGCATAGCCCTGAATTTTCCAATGAGCAGCTTTGTGCAAAAGAGAGATATTGGCAAGGAAAAGCTGTCTTGTACCATTGGATTTTTCTCCCAAACGAAGGACACTAGAATGAAAATTTTAAAGCCTCCTGTTAATGCTTCATCTACACGGTATAGCCCTGAATTTTCCAATGCATAGCTCTTTGCAAAAGAGAGATATTGGCAAGGAAAAGCTGTCTTGTACCTTTGCATTTTTCTCCCAAACGAAGGACACTAGAAATAAAATTTTAAAGCCTCCTGTTAGGCCATCATCTACACGGCATAGCCCTGAATTTTCCAATGCGCAGCTCTTTGCAAAAGAGAGATATTGGCAAGGAAAAGCTGTCTTGTACCTTTGCATTTTTCTCCCAAACGAAGGAAACTAGAAAGAAAATTTTAAAGCCTCCTGTTAGGCCATCATCTACACGGCATAGCCCTGAATTTTCCAATGCGCAGCTCTTTGTAAAAGAGAGATATTGGCAAGGAAAAACTGTCTTGTACCATTGGATTTTTCTCCCAAACGAAGGACACTAGAATGAAAATTTTAAAGCCTCCTGTTAGTGCTTCATCTACATGGTATAGCCCTGAATTTTCCAATGCGTAGCTCTTTGCAAAAGAGAGATATTGGCAATGAAAAGCTGTCTTGTACCTTTGCATTTTTCTCCCAAACGAAGGACACTAGAAATAAAATTGTAAAGCCTCCTGTTAGGCCATCATCTACACGGCATAGCCCTGAATTTTCCAATGCGCAGCTCTTTGCAAAAGAGAGATATTGGCAAGGAAAAGCTGTCTTGTACCTTTGCATTTTTCTCCCAAACGAAGGACACTAGAAATTTTTTTTTAAAGCCTCCTGTTAGGCCATCATCTACACGGCATAGCCCTGAATTTTCCAATGCGCAGCTCTTTGCAAAAGAGAGATATTGGCAAGGAAAAGCTGTCTTGTACCTTTGCATTTTTCTCCCAAACGAAGGACACTAGAAATAAAATTTTAAAGCCTCCTGTTAGGCCATCATCTACACGGCATAGCCCTGAATTTTCCAATGTGCAGCTCTTTGCAAAAGAGAGATATTGGCAAGGAAAAGCTGTCTTGTACCTTTGCATTTTTCTCCCAAACGAAGGACACTAGAAAGAAAATTTTAAAGCCTCCTGTTAGGCCATCATCTACACGGCATAGCCCTGAATTTTCCAATGCGCAGCTCTTTGCAAAAGAGAGATATTGGCAAGGAAAAGCTGTCTTGTACCTTTGCATTTTTCTCCCAAACGAAGGACACTAGAAAGAAAATTTTAAAGCCTCCTGTTAGGCCATCATCTACACGGCATAGCCCTGAATTTTCCAATGCGCAGCTCTTTGCAAAAGAGAGATATTGGCAAGGAAAAACTGTCTTGTACCTTTGCATTTTTCTCCCAAACGAAGGACACTAGAAAGAAAATTTTAAAGCCTCCTGTTAGGCCATCATCTACACGGCATAGCCCTGAATTTTCCAATGCGCAGCTCTTTGCAAAAGAGAGATATTGGCAAGGAAAAGCTGTCTTGTACCTTTGCATTTTTCTCCCAAACGAAGGACACTAGAAAGAAAATTTTAAAGCCTCCTGTTAGGCCATCATCTACACGGCATAGCCCATAATTTTCCAATGCGCAGTTCTTTGCAAAAGAGAGATATTGGCAAGGAAAAGCTGTCTTGTACCTTTGCATTTTTCTCCCAAACGAAGGACACTAGAAATAAAATTTTAAAGCCTCCTGTTAGGCCATCATCTACACGGCATAGCCCTGAATTTTCCAATGAGCAGCTTTGTGCAAAAGAGAGATATTGGCAAGGAAAAGCTGTCTTGTACCATTGGATTTTTCTCCCAAACGAAGGACACTAGAATGAAAATTTTAAAGCCTCCTGTTAGTGCTTCATCTACACCAGGGGTCTGCAACCTTTAAGACAGTGTGGGCCACATAAAAAAATGAAACGAAGCCGAGGGCCACTAAGCTATACTGCGGTATTTAGAATCTAAATTTTAATTTATGATTGTAATGAGACCTTTTCTAGACTCATAAGACCATAAAAAAGACTTCAAAAGATAATTATTGTAATTTAATGAATGAAACATGGTCTACTTTACCTTTGTTATTATAATAAGTTCATATCAGTGGGAAACTTGGCATTGTTTTTGCTTGGCCAGCTTGTCGATGTTGGCATCAATGTTAGAAGTCGCTATGCGCAGAGTATTCTCAAGATGTTGGTCTGTAAGCACTGAACTGGACTCATACGGCAGTATCACTGGACTGGTGGGTATAATGTGGGCATGCTTTCACAATATTGCTGCTGTCTGTCTGTGATGGGGGGAGGGAGGGTATGATAGCGCCTATGTCAAGACATAGGTGCTATCATACCCTCCCTCCTCCCCATCACAGACAGACAGCAGCATTGTCAAAGCATGCTCCCTGCCATCTCTGCTCTTAATACTTAATACACCCCCTGCTGGGTCCCCCGCCACGCCCCCTGCCCTCAATACTAATTTATTCACTGCCATGCTCAGGCTGCCGCACCCCCGTCCCCGCCGCTCCCGCACGCCGGGTTCCTGCACTGCCCCCTGCCCTCAACACTTATACACTTTTATTCTCCTGCCGCAGCCCCCCCCCCCCCGCGCGCCGGGTCCCCGCCGCACACAGCCATGCTCAGGCTGCATACATGCTGCCGCACCCCCTCCGCTCCCGCCCGCCGGGTTCCCGCACTGCCCCCTGCTCTCAATGGTAACTTGCCGCACCCCCCCCAGCCGGGTCCCCGCCGCTCTCACCCACCTATTCAACACTGCAGGCGGAGGGAGACACAGGGAGGGAGACACAGTAAGGGTGACCAGACCACTGACCAGCCTAAGAGGAGCTACTCCCCTTCTTCACAGGCAACCAGTGACAGTGCGGGGGAGTCACATGACTCCGGGAAAGGGAAAATTTTTTTTTTTTTTGTGTTCATATGTGCGCTGCGGGCGGGCGCGTCGGCGGGCCATGGAAACCATAGCAGCGGGCCACCTGTGGCCCGCGGGCCACGGGTTGAAGACCCCTGATCTACACGGTATAGCCCTGAATTTTCCAATGCGTAGCTCTTTGCAAAAGAGAGATATTGGCAAGGAAAAGCTGTCTTGTACCTTTGAATTTTTCTCCCAAACGAAGGACACTAGAAAGAAAATTTTAAAGCCTCCTGTTAGGACATCATCTACACGGCATAGCCCTGAATTTTCCAATGCGCAGCTCTTTGCAAAAGAGAGATATTGGCAAGGAAAAGCTGTCTTGTACCGCACTCAAGGGCCCACAGCCGCCGGCATTACAATGAGTCACAATGACTCATTGTATCATGCCGCAGCCGCACACCAGCGCTCCCGTCGGGTCTGCGTCCTGCGACTCCCGCCGCCCGCCCGTCGTAACGAACAGATCAGGCCAGGGCACTACGGGCAGCAGCCGCAGCACCAGACATGCTGCCGCCTCTGTAACACACGAAGAGGGAGGAGGGTCGCTTGGAGATGAGAGGAGCAGCGGCACGGGGGGGAGGAGGAGGAGACGGGAGGTGAAGGAAGGAGCCGCAGCAGCGCTTTGTTACTGGTGGAGGCGCTGCTGCTGCCCCTCTGCTTCACTATAGGCTGTCTTCCGAGAACAGCCTATAGTGAAGCAGAGGGGCAGCAGCAGCAGCGCCTCCACCAATAACACAGCGCTGCTGCGGCTCCCTCCTCCTCCTCCCTTCTCCTCCTTCTCTACTGCCCGGGAATCGTCAAGCTGCACGAGGAGCCTGAGCCAGCGGAGAGGGTAAGTATAATTCTTCTTTCTTTTTTTCTTTCTTTCTTTCTTTCTTTCTTTCTTTCTTTCTTTCTTTCTTTCTTTCTTTCTTTCTTTCTTTCTTTCTTTCTTTCTTTCTTTCTTTCTTTCTTTCTTCTCTTTCTTTCTTCGTTGGGACTGCCTGCCGCTATGTGTAAAAAGGGGGAATCTGCCTGCCGCTATGTGTAAAAAGGGGGAATCTGCCTGCCGCTATGTGTAAAAAGGGGGAATCTGCCTGCCGCTATGTGTAAAAAGGGGGAATCTGCCTGCAGCTATGTGTAAAAGGGGGGAATCTGCCAGCAGCTATGTGTTAAAAGGGGGAATCTGCCTGCAGCTATGTGTAAAAAGGGGGACTGCCTGCCGCAATGTGTAAAAAGGGGGAATCTGCCTGCCGCTATGTGTAAAAAGGGGGAATCTGCCTGCAGCTATGTGTAAAAAGGGGGACTGCCTGCCGCAATGTGTAAAAAGGGGGAATCTGCCTGCCGCAATGTGTAAAAAGGGGGAAGCTGCTTGCCGCAATGTGTAAAAAGGGGGAATCTGCTTGCCGCAATGTGTAACAAGGGGGAATCTGCCTGCCGTAATGTGTAACAAGGGGGATGCTGTCTGCCGTAATGTGTAACAAGGGCACGCTGTCTGCCATAATGTGTAACAAGGGCAAGCTGTCTGCTGTAATGTGTAACAAGGGCAAGCTGTCTGCTGTAATGTGTAAAAAGTGTACGATGTCTGCCATTATGTGTAACAAGGGCAGGCTGACTGCTGTTATGTGAAAAAAGTGTACGCTGTCTGCCGCTATGTTTAACAAGGGCAGGCTGTCTGCCGTTATGTGTAAAAAGTGTACGCTGTCTGCCGCTATGTTTAACAAGGGCAGGCTGTCTGCCGTTATGTGAAAAAAATGTACGCTGTCTGCCGCTATGTGTAACAAGGGCACGCTGTCTGCCGTTGTGTAAAAAAGGGGGATGCTGTCTGCCGTAATGTGTAAAAAGGGGACGCTGTCTGCTGTAATGTGTAAAAAGAGGACGCTGTCTGCTGTAATGTGTAAAAAGAGGAATCTGTCCGCCATAAGGTGTAAAAGGGTCTCTACCTGGTGTAGTGGTGCTACTGTGCGGCGTAATTTGAATAATGGAGACTACTGTGCACCGTTTTATGAATTGGTATTATTTTGTGGCCACACCCCTTAACCACGAAGCCACGCCACTATGTTTTTTTGCGCGCGCCTACGGCGCGCACTGCCCCTTTTTTGCATGCAGGGGTGGGGCTCCAATGCCATTTCTTGCACACACTGCTAAAATGTCTAGTTACGGCACTGTTGCTAGGTATCCACTTCCCTGAGCAGGCCCCCCTCACCAGATCCTCTCCAGGAGTGAGGGGGTGGACTTGGATGGGATGGGATGGGGGGGGGCCCAAGCCATTTTGTCGCACATGGGCCCACTGCTCGCTAGTTCCGCCACTGGGGGGCACGTCTAAAACTCTTCAGACAGTTCTGGATTCATTCGGACCTGGACTCGTGGGTTTTACAAATAGTGTCCCAAGGGTACAAACTGGGGTTTCAAGAAGTTCCCCCTCACCAATTGTTCAAATCAGCCTTAGTCAGCAGGGAGAAGGTTTTTATTCAAGCCTCTTCGTGGTCCCGAAGCCGGACGGCTCAGTCAGACCAATCTTAAATCTGAAATCCCTTAATTTCTACCTAAAGAAATTCAATTTCAAGATGGAATCTCTCAGGGTAGTGATCTCCAGTCCGGGGGATAAAGGAGATTTCATGGTTTTGGTAGACATAAAGGATGCCTACTTACATGTTCCCATTTAGCCACTGCATCAAGCTACCTGAGGTTTGCAATTCAGGATTGTCATTACCAATTTCAGACGTTGCCGTTTGGTCTGTCCACGGCTCCGAGGATTTTCACCAGGGTGATGGCGGAAATTATGGTTCTCCTTCGCAAGCAAGGAGTCACAATTATCCCGTACTTGGATGATCTCCTGATAAAGGACGCGATCCCGGTACCAGCTGGTGCAAAACATCTACTCTCCCTGACAGTTCTTTAACAACATGGTTGGCTCCTAAACTTGCCAAAATCGCAGTTGGTCCTAATGATGCGGTTGTTGTTTTTGGGAGTGATACTGGACACAGAAGAGGTTTTCTTCTAGTGGAATGGCTCTGGAGATCCAGAGTCTGGTCAAACAAATTCTGAAACCAGCAAGAGTGTTAATCCATCAATGCATTCGGTTGCTGGGGAAGATGGTTGCGGCCTACGAGGCCATTCAGTTTGGCAGGCTCCATGCCAGAGTGTTCCAGTGGGACCTGTTGGACAAGTGGTCCGGATCCCACCTACACATGCACCGGAGGATAATCCTGTCTTCCAAGACCAGAATCTCACTCCATTGGTGGCTGCACAGTTCTCACCACCTAGAGGGGCGATGGTTTGGGATCCAGGACGGGATCCTAGGGACCACGGATGCAACCCTCCGAGGCTGGGGAGCAGTCACACAGGGGGAAACATCCAAGGAAGATGGTCAAGTCAGGAAAGTTGTCTCCACATAAATGTTCTGGAGTTAAGGGCCATTTAATAACTGCAGACACAGTACGCACTGGGACGGGTGCCCAGCATCCTCTACGGAATAAGAGAAAAGGATTTACCAGTAGGTATTAAAATCCTATTTTCTCTAAAGTCCTAGAGGATGCTGGGACTCCGTAAGGACCATGGGGATAGACGGGCTCCGCAGGAGACATGGGCACTTTAAGAAAGACTTTAGTTCTGGGTGTGCACTGGCTCCTCCCTCTATGCCCCTCCTCCAGACCTCAGTTTGATACTGTGCCCAGTGGAGACTGGGTGCTTTTCAGGAGCTCTCCTGAGCTTTCTGACAGAAAGTATTTTGTTAGGTTTTTAATTTTCAGGGAGCACTGCTGGCAACAGACTCCCTCATCGAGGGACTGAGGGGAGAGAAGCAGCCCTACTCTCTGAGTTGCAAGGTCCTGCTTCTTAGGCTACTGGACACCATTAGCTCCAGAGGGATTGGTACGCAGGATCTCACCCTCGCCGTCCGTCCCAGAGCCGCGCCGCCGTCCCCCTCGCAGAGCCGGAAGATAGAAGCCGGGTGAGTATGAGAAGAAAAGAAGACTTCAGAGGCGGCAGAAGACTTCATGATCTTCACTGAGGTAACGCACAGCACTGCAGCTGTGTGCCTTTGCTCCCATACACCTCACATACTCCGGTCACTGTAAGGGTGCAGGGCGCAGGGGGGGCGCCCTGGGCAGCAATATAAACCTCTTTCGCAAAAATATAACATATATACAGCTGGGCACTGTATAAATGTATGAGCCCCCACCAATTTTACAGTTTAAGCGGGACAGAAGCCCGCCTCCGAGGGGGCGGGGCTTCTCCCTCAGCACTCACCAGCGCCATTTTTTCTCCACAGCATCGCTGAGAGGAAGCTCCCCGGACTCTACCTTGCTTATACCACGTTAGACAAGAGGGTTGAAAAGAGGGGGGGGGGGCACATAATTCGCAAATTACATACAGCAGCACTACTGGGCAAACATTAAGTTACTGTTTTATTCCTGGGTTATATAGCGCTGGGGTGTGTGCTGGCATACTCCCTCTCTGTCTCTCCAAAGGGCCTTGTGGGGAAACTGTCTTCAGAAAAAGCATTCCCTGTGTGTGTGGTGTGTCGGTACACGTGTGTCGACATGTCTGAGGAAGAAGGCTATATTAGAGAGGAGCGGGAGCAAATGAATGTGGTGTCTCCGCCGACAGCTGATTGGATGGATATGTAGAATGTTTTAAATGCTAGTGCAAACTCATTGCACAAAAGATTAGACAAGGCAGAAGCTTTGGGACAGTCAGGGTCTCAACCCATGCCTGATCCTATGTTGCAGGGACTGTCAGGGTCTCATAAGCGCCCACTATCCCAGTTTGTTGACACAGATACCGACACGGATTCTGACTCCAGTGTCGATTACGATGATGCAAAGTTACAGCCAAAATTGGCAAAATCCATTCGATTTATGATTATGGCAATAAAAGATGTTTTGCACATCACAGAGTAACCCCCTGTCGCTGACAAGAGGGTACATATGTACAAGGGAAAGAAGCCTGAGGTAACCTTTCCCCCCTCACACGAGCTGAACGAGTTATGTAAAAAAGCTTGGAAATCTCCAGATAAAAGACTGCAGATTTCCAAAAGGATTCTTATGGCGTATCCTTTCCCATCAATGGATAGGTTACGATGGGAATCCTCCCCTAGGGTGGACAAAGCATTAACACGCTTATCCAAGAAGGTAGCCCTCCCATCCCAGGATACGGCTACCCTCAAAGAGTGTGCTGACCGCAAACAGGAGATTACCCTGAAGTCCATTTATACACATTCAGGTACCTTACTCAGACCGGCAATTGCGTCGACCTGGGTGTGTAGTGCTGTAGCGGCATGGACAAATGCCTTATCTGAGGGGATGGATAGCCTAGACAAGGATACTATTTTATTGACCCTGGGGCATATAAGAGATGCTGTCCTATATATGTGTGTATGCAAACTACCGGTGGTGCTGCAGGGCCCACACCCTTTTACTTGTCTTGTAGAGCAGCTCTGAAGCTGTTACAGTGCCCAGCTGCTGCAAGAAATCAGCTTGAATGCTTCAGGGGCTTGGGCATGGCCAACATGAGCCCCACACCGAAGGAGGGTGGGGGTGTTTAATGCAAACTTGGGGTTATCCAAGCGCCGCAAAAGACCGCCATGCCCCTTTTCTCTTTTCATATACAGATGAGGGTTCAAGCCAACTTTGGCCCACTGCTGGGATGACATCACTGAATGCAAATCCGTCTGCTGCAGACCTTCCCCCAGGAATGCTTGCAATAGTTGTTGCATATGGTTTAATGTC
Organism: Pseudophryne corroboree; assembly: GCF_028390025.1. Lineage (NCBI taxonomy): Eukaryota > Metazoa > Chordata > Amphibia > Anura > Myobatrachidae > Pseudophryne > Pseudophryne corroboree. Next base: position 113,342 of record NW_026970197.1, on the reverse strand, counting down.
TGAGGGTGCTTCAGTATTAGGCAGCCTTCCGCCCTCCCATGTTCATCTGAAAAGATGTGGTCTCCCTGCAGTTGTTGTCCCCAGACGAGAGTTCCCTTGTGCTTCCTCAGTTAAATCTCCTTAACTTGACGAGGGTGTGCCCGAGCAGCCGCCCTCCCCAGCCCTTTCCCAACACATACTTATCTTGCATATGAGATCTCTTGATCATGAAGATAGTTCTCACAGGTTGAGGTTCATCCTGGCCCCGCTCCCCGCTGGAGAGCGCTGATGGGGACAGCAGCGGGGCTTCAGCAGCAGGGTGAGTATGTGTGGCGAGAGACCTCCCTTCCCATGTGCAGGCCTGCAGAGTGTGCCGCGCAGGATGGGGCATGTGACACTCTCCCTCCCTGGGGCTCTTCCAGATGTAGCTCCTCAGCAGTATTTTTCCCGGGCTGCGCGGCGCTCCCCCCGACTGGCATCTGCCCTGGAACACTGCCTTCCTCAACGCAACATCAGCAGGGGGCCCGGGCCTCATCACCATCCCAGGTCTTTCTCATGTATGTATCATGTATGTGTGTGTGATATATGTATGAATCATATATGTTTGTGATATATATATATATATATATATGTATCTATCTATCTATCTATCTATCTATCTATCGTATGTGTGTGTATATATGTATCTATCATGTATGTATGTATGTATGTATCTATCTTGTATGTATGTGTTCTATCTATCTATCTATCTATCTATCTATCGTGTGTGTGATATATGTATGTATCTATCATGTATGTGTTATATGTATGTATCACACCTTCCTCTATACATACATACATACATACATACATACATACACACACCTATATCTGTACGTACACTGACATACACACACCAACATCTATACATAAACACGCAGACCCCTAAACGTACACCAACGTACCCACATGTGAATCTATACATACATGTGCTGACACCTGGACATACACTGATGTTCCCACACCTAACATCTATACATACACATGCTAACAACTGGACGTATACAGACGTACCCACATTTGCATCCATGCATATATAGATGTAGGTGTGTGTACATCAGTGTACATCCAGGTGTCAACGCGTGTATGTATAGATGCAGGTGTGGGTACGTCTGTGTATGTCCAGGTGTCAGAATGTGTATGTATAGATGCAGGTGTGGGAACGTCAGTGTAGGTTCAGGTGCCAGCGCGTGTATGTATAGATGCAGGTGCTTGTATGTCCAGATGTCAGTGCATGTATGTATAGATGCAAGTGTGGGTACGTCGGTGTATGTCCATTTGTCAGCGCGTGTATATATAGATGCAGGTGCTTGTATGTTGGTGTATGTCCAGGTGTCAGCATGTGTATGTATAGATGCAGGTGTGGGAATGTTGGTGTATGTCCAGGTGTCAGGGCGTGTATGTATGGATATTAGGTGTGGGTACATCAGTGTATGTCCAGGTGTTAGCGCATGTATGTATAGATGCAGGATAATAATCGCACAGCGTGCCCCCCGCCAACCACAAACCTCCCCCACCCCCCTGTATGACATAAACACCGCTAATTCCACTTACACACAATAATTTCAGTTTGCGACCAGGAGCCGGCAATGTATGTGCACCCAAATGAAGCCACTGTACATGCCCTGCAGGCTGCTATGTACTGCACAGGTGCAACAAATTTAAATGCCCTATCTTTAAAATGGGGCATATTTTACTAAATTAAAAAAACCTGTAACTTTCTGTAAAACCTTAACCCCAAAAGGCACTACACTAACATCGGGGTGTAGAGTTGGATGTTGATCCAAGGCACCAACAGGCTAAAGCTTTAACTGTTCCCAGGATGCCTTGCACCGCCTCCTCTATAACCCTGCCCAGTGGCGTAACTAGACCTTTGTGGGCCCCATAGCAAAATTCTGAATGGGCCCCCCAGCACTCAACAAGAATGAGTGGCGTTTGGGGTCAGAAAAGTAGAGGGGAAGGGGTCTGACAGAGTAGGGGGCAGGACATGAATGAATAGAAACTGAGGTGTCCATTATATAAAGAAATACAGTATGTGTGTCTGTGTGTATATCACACACACACATATAAGGGAAATTCAAATGCCCTCAATTATTGCGCCCATTACACTCTGGTTTAGGTGCACAAAGCACCTAAACCTGAATAAAGTAATGGGCGCGATCGTGAAAAGACACCGTTTGGTTGCCCAAATGGGTCTCTTTGCACACATTTCAGCTTGTTTCCCCTGGGGGTAGCGAGCTGAAATAAACATGTCGCACCCGTTGGCAGCAACATTAGAATAGCTGCTGACGGGCACGATTGAGGGAGGAAAGGGACATTTGAATCCAGCCCATAGATGCAATGTGAATATGTAATTTGTACCTTCCTATCTTAAAATGTATATAGTAGTGTATACACTAGAGGTCTTTCCGAACCCCCTAATCCTAACATTGTAATTTGCTTTAGGGCGCACCTCCAATTAGTCTAGTGTTTCGTATTTTCACATTAAATACTTTCTTGCATTGGTTGATTAAAGATTAAATCGTATATTTTTCTAGATATAGCTGTGCATAGTCTACAAGGCTACATGCTTCTCCCCTAACTAGAGATGTGCAGCGGGCATTTTTCGTGTTTCATGTTTTGGTTTTGGTTTCGGATCCGCAGTTGTGTTTTGGATACGGACGCGTTTTGGCAAAACCACCCTTTCGGGTTTTGGATTCGGGTGATTTTTTTTTAAAACCTCAAACAGCTAAAATCATAGAATTTGGGGGTAATTTTGATCCTATAGTATTAAGCTCAATAACCATAATTTCTACTCCTTTCCAGTCTATTCTGAACACCTCACACCTCCCAATATTATTTTTAGTCCTAAAATTTGCACCAAGGTCCCTGGATGACTAAGCTAAGCGACCCAAGTGGGCAGCACAAACACCTGGCCCATCTAGGAGTGGCACTGCAGTGTCAGACAGGATGGCACTTAAAAAAATAGCCCCAAACAGCACATGATGCAAAGATAAATAAAAAAAGAGGCGCAAGATGAAATTGTAGTGTGTCTCTCCTGCTCAGTGTCAGTTCTCAGTAGTATCCTCATCAGTGCTCAGTATCACTGCTCATTGTCTTGTGCTGCATTGTGGTGCTCAGTATACTAGAGTACATTACTAATAGTCCAGTGCTGCATCTTGCTGCTCAGTGTCAGTTCTAGTATCCTCATCAGTGCTCAGTATCACTGCTCATTGTTTTGTGCTGCATTGTGGTGCTCAGTATACTACAGAACATTACTAATAGTCCAGTGCTGCATCTGGCTGCTCAGTGTCAGTTCTAGTAATCTCATCAGTGCTCCGTATCACTGCTCATTGTCTTGTGGTGCTCAGTATACTACAGTACATTACTAATACTCCAGTGTCTTGTGCCGCATATGGCTGCTGTAGGGTGCTGTGGTAGTGTCCTGTCACTGTGCATATGTCATCATTCCAGTCACAGTGATATCTGGTATCTATCTAGTGGTATCTAATTCCAGACATTACCACCGTCTAATTCCAGATATATTACTGGCATATAATTCCACACATTAAAAAATGGAGAACAAAAAGGTGGAGGGTAAAATAGGGAAAGATCAAGATCCACTTCCACCTAGTGCTGAAGCTGCTGCCACTAGTCAAGGCAGAGACAATTCAATGCCATCAACATTATGTAATGATTATACGATACATTATATATCATATCATTGTATGGTTGTAAAATACAACTTAAAAACTTTAATGAATAAATACATAAAGTAGCTTTTATGTAACCTTTTTAAACCTATTAGCATAGACCGAATCTCATCGTGTGTATAGGCCTTTAGTTCAACAACAGCATGGGACCAGTTAGTGTGTTTTGACCACTGCACAGCACCTGGTGTTATATAGTAAGCACCACTATGGCATAGTATACAGCATTATGGGCCTGATATGAGTGTAACCAGCGGTGATGTGGAATGCAGTAGGAGGTGCTGTTTAGTAAGCACCACTTCTATATTCACCATGCAGTATATTGTGTGAATATAGAAGTGTTGGCTGTGTTATGTATTAGAGTAATTATTGCAGCTCCCAGCTAAAATTGCAACAATGTAATTTAGTGACAAGCTGCAGAGATTAACCCTTTCTGTGGCTGCTGCACAACCTCTATTCATATCGCTGAATTCAATTAGGGAGATGTTCTCACCCCGCGAGCAAGCACAGGTATATGCCACACTTATGGTAACATTGGATTTGCAGATATTTTCTTGCAGAGGTGTTTCTAAACAATTTGGCTTCAAATGCGTGCCCCCCGCCACCATTGGCATTAAAAATTGTGCCCCTCCCCCATATATATATATATATAAAAAAAACTATATTTGCGTGAGCGCTCCGGATGGGATGGGGGGGCGTGACCTTGCAAAAATGGGTATGGTCTCCATAAAATGGGCGTAGCCTTGCAGGCAAAGACTACCTTACACCCCAGTTCTTGACCCTGCACCAACAGACCTCGGCCACCACAGGGAAAAAAGTACAGTAATTTCCACCATGTTAAGCCCCACACATTAATGCCCTTTGGAACATATTATGTCACTCACCACAATATCTGTGATACACTATGCCCTACAGTAAAGCTTCTAATTACTTTTACAAAAACTGCTCAATGCCAAGAGTTTCACGTGCTGGGTGTCATGCTCATTGCCAGGGGTTTCACTCTCTGGGTGTCATGCTCATTGCCAGGGGGAACGCAGTAGGAGGTGTTATATAGTAAGCACCACTATGGCATAGTATATAGCATTATATATATTGTGAGCACTGGTGATGTTGAGTGCAGTAGAGCTGCTGCTGGGTAATTACAATTGACTACAACCACCAATATATTCTGCTGCACTATATATATGCAAAGCTAATTCTGCTGGGTAATTACAACTGACTACAACCACCAATATATTCTGCTGCACTAAATCTATATTTGCAAAGCTAATTCTGCTGGGTAATTACAATTGACTACAACCACCAATATATTCTGCTGCACTATATCTATATATGCAAAGCTAATTCTGCTGAGTAATTACAATTGACTACAACCACCAATATATTCTGCTGCACTATATCTATATATGCAAAGCTAATTCTGCTGGGTAATGCAAATTGAAACATTATTGCATAGTATGTGATTTTGAAGTACTTTTTTAAAGTTTTGAATGATATAGACCCAGTTTAATCTTTGTGGAATGCCTGGTTGTTGTTTTTAAGGTAATTTATTGCCTGGCATTTGAGGGGGTGGGGTGTGGTTACAGATTTCAATTATTGGTTTCACTTGTAATAGTCTTCTACTTAAGTCCAATGGTGTAGGCTGTGCAAAGCCGTTTGGCTGTGCATTTATTGATCTAAGCGTGCATTTTTATCAAAGCGTGATAAAATTGACACATAACAGCAGCGTTCAATCAGCGTTAATTTATCTTCAGCTGATATTGATTGTGAATTGACGTTTCTTCTCTTCTTGTCACCTACAGGTAATTACAATTGACTACAACCACCAATATATTCTGCTGCACTATATCTATATATGCAAAGCTAATTCTGCTGGGTTATGCAAATTGAAACATTATTGCATAGTATGTGATTTTGAAGTACTTTTTTAAAGTTTTGAATGATATAGACCCAGTTTAATCTTTGTGGAATGCCTGGTTGTTGTTTTTAAGGTAATTTATTGCCTGGCATTTGAGGGGGTGGGGTGTGGTTACAGATTTCAATTATTGGTTTCACTTATAATAGTCTTCTACTTATGTCCAATGGTGTAGGCTGTGCAAAGCCGTTTGGCTGTGCATTTATTGATCTAAGCGTGCATTTTTATCAAAGCGTGATAAAATTGACACATAACAGCAGTGTTCAATCAGCATTAATTTATCTTCAGCTGATATCGATTGTGAATTGACGTTTCTTCTCTTCTTGTCACCTACAGGTAATTACAATTGACTACAACCACCAATATATTCTGCTGCACTATATCTATATATGCAAAGCTAATTCTGCTGGGTAATGCAAATTGAAACATTATTGCATAGTATGTGATTTTGAAGTACTTTTTTAAAGTTTTGAATGATATAGACCCTGTTTAATCTTTGTGGAATGCCTGGTTGTTGTTTTTAAGGTAATTTATTGCCTGGCATTTGAGGGGGTGGGGTGTGGTTACAGATTTCAATTATTGGTTTCACTTGTAATAGTCTTCTACTTAAGTCCAATGGTGTAGGCTGTGCAAAGCCATTTGGCTGTGCATTTATTGATCTAAGCGTGCATTTTTATCAAAGCGTGATAAAATTGACACATAACAGCAGTGTTCAATCAGCGTTCAATCGAAGTGAAAAAGAAGGAAAACAGAAGCACACCAATCTAACAAAACAAAGAAAACTGAAGAACTAATAACAAATGTGAGTCACTTACTCCTCAGATCACTCACCTCCTGATTGTTGCATCTGATTACATAGCACAGAACTACCTTACTTGGACATTTCATAAACCATCCATTTCACCTACAAATGCCTGTATCTGTATTATTGTAATTTTGTTTTTTAAGCACAGCTGCACCAATGCAATTTTACCTGCAAACACTTAAAACATCTAACATAATTACCATTGCTTCTTAAACCTCTCACAATCCTTTCATTTCTTACACTCCAAATACTTTTCTGCACCCACTTTATCTACGCTTTTGACTCATTTCATACTAAATCTACACCCCTTGAGCCTACACTGCTTTTCTCACCTGCATTTCTGCAATTCTTCTGCTCGGATTGCCTTACAGTCTCCTCTCCTACTTCCACTTTCCCTCAACCTATTTACCTACTTAACACTATGTCAAGGTTTTCTTATACTCCCCACATCACTCAGTGTCTACCTAATAATGTATCTTTATCCTTCCCCCCTAGTCTCCTCCACCTCCTCCTCTCTCCCCTCCTCTGTCTCCCCTCCATCCCTCTGTTTCCTTCCCCCACCTTTCCTGTTACCCCACTTTCATTCACCTCTGCCCCATGGTCCTGCTACCCCACAACTCAGCCCTGCTCCCTCTCTCCCTTCCCTGTCACCTCCCCACACCCCCATCCACATCACACTGACCTCCCTCCCTGCCCACCTCCTGCAGTTTCCCCTCCTAGCTCAGGCACCCGTACCATCACTACTCTCTCATCATCCCTGCCCTCAAAGTTAATCCCACCTCATCGCTACAGCAACCCTGAAAATCTAATTCACATCTCTCCCACAAACTCATACCCCCTATCCTGTGCCCTCTGGAATGCCAGATCTGTTTATAACAAACTGGTCCCCACTCATGACCTTTTCATTTCCAACTCCCTACACCTACTAGCCATTACTGAAACTTGGATTACGCCCTCTGACACTACTTCTGCTGCTGCTCTCTCTGCTGGGGGCCTTACATTCACACACACACCCCGACCTGGGGGTCGCCATGGGGGTGGTGTTGGGGTCCTTTTACCTTCTAGTATCGGCGTACGAGGTTACTTCCAGAAAATGTGGAGAAGATGATGATCATCAAAATGAATTATAATCAATTCCTCCGTGGAGACATTTACCAGCAATTGCCTCCAGAAAGTACACAGGGATCTGAGATGGTGGATTCCAGTGGGGACGAATTAATAATATGTGAGGGGGGCGATGTACACAGTGAAAGGGGTGAGGAGTCGGAGGATGATGAGGTGGACATCTTGCCTCTGTAGAGCCAGTTTGTGCAAGGAGAGATTGATTGCTTCTTTTTTGGTGGGGGCCCAAACCAACCAGTCATTTCAGTCAGCCGTGTGGCAGACCCTGTTGCTGAAATGATGGGTTCGTCAATGTTTTTCTTTTCAATCTAAGCCCCTGCAGTTTTCTGTAAGAATCTGCTTCGCTATGATGATCAACAAGTCACAAGGGCAAACACTCAGGGCTGGAGGTGTAGATCTTAGGACCAGCTGCTACAAGCATGGCAAAGGTGTCACTATCATTGGTGACACCCAGAGAGGCAGCGAGGGAGATTGTAATGCAGTGCGCGCAGATAAGCAGCGCAATGGTAAAAAGGAGGCATGGTCTCATAGGTAGGGGTGTGGCCTGTTTTCCTGAATCTCCATTTTGTTGCTCCGGGTATCCCGGGGGTTGAGTGCTGCACCCGGGGACTAGTGTGTGAGTGGTGCTGGCTCCTGCACAGTGACAGAAACTGGGTGTTGCACGTAATGTTACAGTGAAACACCCATATTCTGTCACTGAAGAGGAGCCGGCACTTTGGTGTCACCCCCCTTGGCGGGTGACACTCGGGTGTGGGCCGCAACCCCGTTGTGATGCCACTGACCCATGGGAAGCTTTACGTGGCTTACCCATGTGTTAGTTGCCCCAAGCATCTTTTGTGTTAGTCCCTGAAGAAAAACTTCAAATATTTACAAATACATTTTGTAATCAATGGGCCTAATTCAGTAAGGATTGCAAATTGTGCTAAGTTACAGAATTTGCAATCCTTTGGTTCGCATGCTGGGGCCACCCAGCATGCCGCCTCCCTTCTTGACCACGCTGAAATTGCAGTCTCAGCGCAGTTCAGCGTGATCATAAAAAATGGGTTAGCCTCCTGTTGGTGCAGACTGTATGTGTGCGCAGGAAGCCGCCACCATTTTTGTGATCGCAGCTGCTGCATGTGATGTCATGCAGCAGCTCTGACCACGCCTCCTGTTTCTCCGTTGCCGACCCCATTTTGTAGCCCTGCCCATGCACCGCTCCATCTCCGACTTGGAAATGGATTGTTGCTGACCCCCAGCACCGATTGACAGTCAGAAGCGATCGCATTATCTGCGGGGTGCCGCAGAAAATGCAGGCGCATGCGTATGCTCTTAGCAATTTTTGCAGTTGGATTGCTTATTGCGATTGCAATCCAACCTGAATCAGGCTCTATTACCTATCACAATGCACTGCGGGTAGTACAAAATGGGGTTAATATAAGAGAAAACCCCCCCAGAGCTGTGCTCCTTAACTGTCCCTGGTGGCTAGTGGAGCGGCTGCCCAGTAATCAGTGTCCACGCCAGTGCGCACATGGCCCACCCCCTACAGCCACGCTGGATCACGGTATAGTGTGGGCACAGAAGTCCCTTACCTCCCTTTCATCAGCGGCCTCGTGATCCCGGAGGGCGGTGTGTGTGTGACTGACCTTAGGAAGAAACCGGAGCCTCCGCTGCAGTGACCCAGCAACCAGGGCACGGGAGTATACTGCGCCGCTGGGAGTGATGGAGCTGCAGTAAAGATGTCTATTAGACCTAACCTGCTGCAGCCCTTGTAGATTCTTATAAAAAAAAGTTCTTCTTTTCGTGTCAAAATTAATAGCTAAGAATAGGCTGCCCTGTTAAGTGGCCTGCTACTGAAGGCACCAACTACAAACTGAGCTCCCTGTTCATGGAAACGAGGTTATAGAGCAGGGGGCGCTGAGCATCTTGGGAACACCCAATGCTTTGTCCACCCAAGGGGAGGATTCCCATCGTAACCTATCCGTTGATGGGAAAGGATACGCCATAAGAATCCTTTTGGAAATCTGCAGGAGATTCCCAAGCTTTTTCACATAACTCGTTCAGCTCGTGTGAGGGGAAAAGGTTACCTCAGGCTTCTTTCCCTTGTACATATGTACCCTCTTGTCAGGGATAGGGGGCTCCTCTGTGATGTGCAAAACATCTTTTATTGCCATAATCATATATCAAATGTATTTTGCCAATTTTGGCTGTAACTTTGCATCATCGTAATCGACACTGGAGTCAGAATCCGTGTCGGTATCTGTGTCAACAATCTGGATAGTGGGCACTTATGAGACCCTGACAGTCCCTGCGACATAGGATCAGGCATGGGTTGAGACCCTGACTGTCCCAAAGCTTCAGCCTTGTCTAATCTCAGGCAGCCTATTCTGAGTATACTGCGCCGCTGGGAGTGATGGAGCTGCAGTAAAGATGTCTATTAGACCTAACCTGCTGCAGCCCTTGTAGATTCTTATAAAAAAAAGTTCTTCTTTTCTTGTCAAAATTAATAGCTAAGAATAGGCTGCCCTGTTAAGTGGCCTGCTACTGAAGGCACCAACTACAAACTGAGCTCCCTGTTCATGGAAACAAGGTTATAGAGCAGGGGGCGCTGAGCATCTTGGGAACAGTCAAAAGCTTTGAGCCTGTTGGTGCCTCAGATCAAGATCCTACTCTACACCCCAATGTGAATCCTTGTGGAGTCCAGTGTACCCCACAGAAGAAATGAATGTGTCACACCCATTGGCAGCAACATTAGAATAGCTGCTGATGGGCACAATTGAGAAAGGAAGGGGGGAAAACATTTGAATCCAGCACATATATGTAATTTGAATATGTCATTTGTACCTTCCTACTTTAAAATGTAATGGATGAACCTCACCCTGTGAGAACTATCTTCATGATCAAGAGATCTCATACGCAAGAAAAGCATGTATTGGGATAGGGCTGTGGAGGGCGGCTGCTCGAGCACACACCCGTCAAGTTAAGGAGATTCAACTAAGGAAGCACAAGGGAACTCTTGTCTGGGGACAACAACTGCAGGGAGACCACATCTTTTCAGATGAAAATGAGAGGGCGGAAGGCTGCCTAATACTGAAGCACCCTCAAACATCAAACCATATGCAACAACTAGTACAAGCATTCCTGGGGAAAGGGCTGCAGCAGACGGATTTGCATACGGTGATGTCATCCAAGCAGTGGGCCAAAGTTGGCTGGAACCCTCATCTGCATATGAAAAGAGAAAAGGGGCGCTTGGATGACCCCTAGTTCGCATTGAACACCCCCCACCCTCCTTTGGTGTGGGGCTCATGTTGGCCATGCCTCAGCCCCTGAAGCATTCAAGCTGATTTCTTGCAGCAGCTGGGCACTGTAACAGCTCCAGAGCTGCTCTGTAAGGCAAATAAAAGGGTGTGGGCCCTGCAACACCACCTGTAGTTCGCATTGTGCATTGGAAGGCACAAAGTAAGCAGACGGGAGAAGTCAGGATAGTGCGCAAGGGCATAGAAGGGAGGGGCTCAAGAAAAGAGAAGTGGAAACAGACAGCAAACTAGGCTGGAGAGAGACCTGAGACAATGAGATCTAAATTATACCAGAGCCAACCAGGGGAAAGCACAAATGCAGCCCCCCCCCCCCTACCACAAATTATGCAGTCGAGATTCCCACATTTGGGGAAATCACAGAGGTCAGCATACCCAGAATGCAATGAATGAACCTCACCCTGGGAAAACAATCTTCATGACCATGGTATCACCTAAGCAAAATAAGTATGATTTGAGATAGGGCTTGGGAGGGCCGCTGCTCAGGCACACCTCCGTCAAGTAAAGGAGATTCAACTGAGGCAGCACAAGGGAACTCTCATCTGGGGACAACAACTGCAGGGAGAACACATTTTCAGACGAATGTGTGAGGGCAGAAGGCTGCCTAATACTGAAGCACCCCCCAAACAACAAACCAAATGCAACAACTAGTGCAAGCATTCCTGGGGGAAGGCCTGCAGCAGATGGATTCGCATATGGTGATGTCATCCAAGCAATGGGTATAGTTGGCTGCAACCCTCGTCTGCATATGAAAAGAGAAAATGGTCACGCAGGGCATGGCGGCCTTTGTGGGGTTGCGCTTGGATGACCCCTAGATCGCTTTATACACCCCCATCAGTGTGGGGCTCATGTTGGCCATGCCACAGCCCCTGAAGCATTCAAGCTGATTTCTTGCAGCAGCTGGACCCAGTAACAGCTCCAGAGTTGCTCTACAAGACAAGTAAAAGGGTGTGAGCCATGCAGCAGCACCTGTAGTTTGCATACACACATATATAGGACAGCATCTCTTATATGCCCCAGGGGCAATAAAATAGTATCCTTATCTAGGGTATCCGTCCATGCCGCTACAGCACTACACATACACACCCAGGCCGACGCAATTGCCGGTCTGAGTAAGGTACCTGAATGTGTATAAATGGACTTCAGGGTAATCTCCTGTTTGCGGTCAGCAGACTCTTTGAGGGTAGCCGTATCCTGGGACGGGAGGGCTAACTTCTTGGATAAGCGTGTTAATGCTTTGTCCACCCAAGGGGAGGATTCCCATCGTAACCTATCCGTTGATGGGAAAGGATACGCCATAAGAATCCTTTTGGAAATCTGCAGGAGATTCCCAAGCTTTTTCACATAACTCGTTCAGCTCGTGTGAGGGGAAAAGGTTACCTCAGGCTTCTTTCCCTTGTACATATGTACCCTCTTGTCAGGGATAGGGGGCTCCTCTGTGATGTGCAAAACATCTTTTATTGCCATAATCATATATCAAATGTATTTTGCCAATTTTGGCTGTAACTTTGCATCATCGTAATCGACACTGGAGTCAGAATCCGTGTCGGTATCTGTGTCAACAATCTGGATAGTGGGCACTTATGAGACCCTGACAGTCCCTGCGACATAGGATCAGGCATGGGTTGAGACCCTGACTGTCCCAAAGCTTCAGCCTTGTCTAATCTTTTGTGCAATGAGTTTACACTAGCATTTAAAACACTCCACATATCCATCCAATCAGGTGTCGGCGGAGACACCACATTCATTTGCTCCCGCTCCTCTCTAATATAGCCTTCTTCCTCAGACATGTCGACACACGCGTACCGACACACCACACACACAGGGAATGCTTTTACTGAAGACATTTCCCCCACAAGGCCCTTTGGCAGAGCTGGCCCTAACCAATATGATGCCCTAGGCAAGATTTTGCCTGGTGCCCCCTAGCACCACCGCTGGTTCCGCCTCTGACCTTGCACCTCTTTCCCAGCACCATCAACCCTCACCCATAACAGTACTTATTTTGGTGTTTGTACCCCCTATATTTTAAACAGGAACAGTTCGCACATTTGGCGCACAGTCCAAAAAGGGGTGTGTTTTTGCTGGCAATGGGCATGTCCACACAATAGTACCCCCAATTAAAATTCCGCCACACAGTACTGCAATTTTATTCACATTTGATCACGCGATAGTGTCCATAATTCACATTACATCCCACAGTAGTATCACTTTACCTTATAAACGTTACTTCTCACAGTAGTGCTCCTTATTCACATTACATCACACTGAATTGCTCCTTATTTACATTACACCACACCCTATTGCTCTTTATTCACATTAGACGACACAGTAAATGCCCTTTCTATACGCAACGCTACATATTAGAGCACCTTATACACATAATGCCACACATTAGTAATGCATTTATACACATAATTCCACACAGTAATGCCCCTTACACATATGAGACACATCATTAATGTCCTTATAAACATAATGCGTCTTACACATTATGACAACCTTTATTAATGCCCTTTTACACATAATGGCCCTCATTCCGAGTTGTTAGCTCGCAAGCTGCTTTTAGCAGCATTGCACACGTTAAGCCGCCGCCTACTGGGAGTGAATCTTAGCTTATCAAAATTGCGAACGAAAGATTAGCAGAATTGCGAATAGACACTTCTCAGCAGTTTCTGAGTAGCTCCAGACTTACTCGACAACTGTGATCAGTTCAGTCAGTTTCGTTCCTGGTTTGACGTCACAAACACACCCAGCGTTCGCCCAGACACTCCCACGTTTCTTCAGACATTCCCGCGTTTTACCCAGAAACGGCAGCGTTTTTTCACACACACCCATAAAACGGCCAGTTTCCGCCCAGAAACACCCACTTCCTGTCAATCACACTACGATCAGCAGAACAAAGAAAAAACCTCGTAATGCCGTGAGTAAAATACCTAACTGCATAGCAAATTTACTTTGCGCAGTCGCAGAGCGAACATTGCGCATGCGCAATTAGCGGAAAATCGCTGCGATGCGAAGAAAATTACCGAGCGAACAACTCGGAATGACCACCCTTGCGCATGCGCAATTAGCGGAAAATCGCTGCGATGCGAAGAAAATTACAGAGCGAACAACTCGGAATGACCACCAATGTCCCTTACACATATGCCGCACATTATTAATGCCCTTATACACATAATGACACACATAGTGCCCCTTACACATATGTTGCACATTATTAATGCATAATTACATGACACACATAATGCTCCTTACTCATATTCCGAACACTACTGCACAATCAACCCACTCACATGCACACAGCACTCACACTGCCACTAACACTGTGACCTCTGCCTCTGCTTGGATACAGATGTGTCCTCATAAATCTTGCCTCAATGCTAACGTTGGGGCACCTTTTTTTTATTAAAATGCATCTTATTTGCATTGCTATGTTGTTAGGATGCACACGCAGCTTCTGCTGATTAAAATGATATGCAGCACGCCTATATACTGTGTGAGACTGTGGCTGTATCTGCATATGAAATGCTACACACAGAATATAGGCATGCCGCATATCATTTTAATCAGCAGAAGTTGCTGATGCCCCTAGGCATATCAAATGCCCTAGGCAATTGCCTAGTTTGCCTATGCCTATGGCCGGCTCTGCCCTTTGGAGAGACAGAGAGAGAGTATGCCAGCACATACCCCAGCGCTATATAACCCAGGAATAGCACAGTAACTTAATGTTTGCACAGTAGCGCTGCTGTATGTAATTTGCGCCAAATTATGTGCCCCCCCCCCCCTCTCTTTTCAACCCTCTTGTCTACCGTGGTATAAGCAGGGGAGAGTCCGGGGAGCTTCCTCTCAGCGGTGCTGTGGAGAAAAAATGGCGCTGGTGAGTGCTGAGGAAGAAGCCCCGCCCCCTCGGCGGCGGGCTTCTGTCCCGCTTAAACTGTACAATTGGCGGGGGCTCATACATATATACAGTGCCCAGCTGTATATATGTTATATTTCTGCCAAAAAGAGGTTTATATTGCAGCCCAGGGCGCCCCCCCTGCGCCCTGCACCCTTACAGTGACCGGAGTATGTGAGGTGTATGGGAGCAATGGCGCACAGCTGCAGTGCTGTGCGTTACCTCAATGAAGATCATGAAGTCCTCTGCCGCCTCTGAAGTCTTCTTTTCTTCTCATACTCACCCGGCTTCTATCTTCCGGCTCTGCGAGGGGGACGGCGGCGCGGCTCTGGGACGGACGGCGAGGGTGAGATCCTGCGTACCAATCCCTTTGGAGCTAATCCCTTTGGAGCTAATGGTGTCCAGTAGCTTAAGAAGCAGGACCTTGCAACTCGGAGAGTAGGGCTGCTTCTTTCCCCTCAGTCCCTCGATGCAGGGAGTCTGTTGCCAGCAGTGCTCCCTGAAAATTAAAAACCTAACAAAATACTTTCTGTCAGAAAGCTCAGGAGAGCTCCTGAAAAGCACCCAGTCTCCACTGGGCACAGTATCAAACTGAGGTATGGAGGAGGGGCATAGAGGGAGGAGCCAGTGCACACCCAGAACTAAAGTCTTTCTTAAAGTGCCCATGTCTCCTGCGGAGCCGTCTATCCCCATGGTCATTATGGAGTCCCCAGCATCCTCTAGGACGTTAGAGAAAATAGGATTTTAATACCTACCAGTAAATCCTTTTCTCTTAGTCCGTAGAGGATGCTGGGCACCCGTCCCAGTGCATACTGTGTCTGCAGTTATTAAATGGCCCTTAACTCCAGAACATTTATGTGGAGACAACTTTCCCGACTTGACCATCTTCCTTGGACGTTTTCCCCCTGTGTGACTGCTCCCCAGCCTCGGAGGGTTGCATCCATGGTCCCTAGGATCCAGTCCTGGATCCCGAACCTTCGCCCCTCTAGGAGGTGAGAACTGTGCAGCCACCAATGGAGTGAGATTCTGGTCTTGGAAGACAGGATTATCCTCCGGTGCGTGTGTAGGTGGGATCCGGACCACTTGTCCAACAGGTCCAACTGGAACACTCTGGCATGGAACCAGCCAAACTGAATGGGCTCGTAGGCCGCAACCATCTTACCAAGCAACCAAATGCATTGATGGATTAACACTCTTGCTGGTTTCAGAATTTGTTTGACCAGACTCTGGATCTCCAGAGCCTTTCCACTGGAAGAAAACCTCTTCTGTGTCCAGTATCACTCCCAAAAACAACAACCGCGTCATTGGGACCAACTGCGATTTTGGCATGTTTAGGAGCCAACTATGTTGTTGAAGAACTGTCAGGGAGAGTGCAATGTTTTGCACTAACTGGTCCCTGGATTTCGCCTTTATCAAAAGATCATCCAAGTAAGGGATAATTGTTACTCCTTGCTTGCGATCACCCTGGTTAAAATCCTCGGAGCCGTGGACAGACCAAACGGCAATGTCTGAAATTGGTAATGACAATACTGAATTGCAAACCTCAGGTAGCTTGATGCAGAGGCTAAATGGGAACATGTAAGTAGGCATCCTTTATGTCTACCAAAACCATGAAATCTCCTTCCTCTGGACTGGAGATCACTGCACTGAGAGATTCCATCTTGAAATTTAATTCAGATTTCAGATTGGTCTGACTGAGCTGTCCGGCTTAGGGACCACGAAGAGGCTTGAATAAAAACCTTCTCCCTGCTGACTAAAGCCGATTTGAACAATCGGTGAGGGGGAACGTCTTGAAACCCCAGTTTGTACCCTTGGGACACTATTTGTAAAACACACGAGTCCATGTCCGAATGAATCCAGAACTGACTGAAGAGTTTTAGACGTGCCCCCACTGGTGCGGGCTCCTGCAAGAGAGCCCCAGCGTCATGCGGTGGATTTGGCAGAAGCAGAGGATGATCTCTGCTCCTGCGATCTTGAAGAGGATGCAGACCTCTTCCCTCTTCTCCTTCCTCTACCTGCAAAGAAAGGGGAATCTTAACTTCTTGCATATCTATTGGGCCGAAATGACTGCATCAGATAATGATGCGTCTTCATCCGTTGGGAGGGAACATAGGGCAAGAAGGTTGACTTACCTGCGGGAGCTGCCGAGATCAAATTAACTAGGCAGTCACCAAACAACGCTTCACCTTCATAGGGAAGAGAATCCCTTTCTTCTTGGAGTCTGCATCAGCATTCTCTTGGTGAATCCACAATGCCCTCCTATCCGAGACTGCCATGAAATTGGCCCGTGAACTCAAGAGTCCTATATCCCTTGCAGTCTCACGTAAGTATGCTGCAGTGTCCTTGATATGATACAACGTAAGGAGTATCCCATCTCTCCAAGGTATCTATATCGGATGACAAGGTATTCGACCAATTCTTGAATACTACTACTCACCCATGCACATGTAATGGCAGGTATAAGTAATGTACCCTTGGTTACATAACTAGAAATAATGTAGCTTCCTGCATATGATCCGCTGGATTTGTGACAGGGCCCCGTGCAGAACAGGGGGTGACTCCCACTTTATTCTGTCCGCGGCGGGAAATGAATAAACAACCAGAATCCTTTTGGGGATTTGAAACCATCTTGTCGAGCTGGCCCAGACTTTCTCAAACAGAGATGGAGGAACGTTACATCAGCTTTCATTATATATCTATATATACATACATATAGACCCCTTTGTCAGGAACAGCAGGGTCTTCAGTGATTTTAATATGTCCTTAATATCCACAATCATGTACTGAATGCTCCTTGCCAATATTGGATCTAATCAGGAAACATTATGGTCGACATAGGAATCAGTATCCATGTCAGTATCAGTGTGTAGTAACTGGGCAAAATAACATTTTTGCGACCCCGCGGGGCCTGAGGGAAAAGAAACATAGCCATGAACATCACATCTATTCTCTACGTCTGTGTCTGGGACACAGATTTATCCAACCTTACTCTGATATTACTGAAACTTTTACCCAGTCAGTTATTGGTGGTGCCAACAGGGCCACCATCATATGTCTGCATTCCTAATATAGTTTCCTCTTGGGAAAAACATTCAGCCACCGACATGTTGACACACATGTACCAAGTACCCACAGACACATCGGCTTATGGGGGACAGACCGTCAGTAAATCTGTCAGAGGGACACAGAGGATTTTTCAGCTCACAATCCAGCGCCAAAAGTACACAGTCTGGGAAATAATAAACTCTATAGTGATAGACTTGTAATGCTCTAAAGATGTTCTGGTGAGGTGAGGAAGAAGCCCCGCTACTGTAATGGCGCGTATCTGTCCCGCTCAGAAATAATTAATTACGCTAGCGGGGTAAGGACAGTGCCCAGGCACTAATGTCCACTTTTTCCAGCCTTTTGTGAGGAATTTATGCTGCCCAGGGTGCCCCCCCCCCCGTGCCCTGCACCCTGCAGTGCCTGTGTTTGTGTGGGAGCATGGCGCGCAGCGTTCCGCTCGCTGCTCGGTACCTCAGAATGCCATCACTGGAGAAGAAGTCTTCTGTTCTTCTGCTACTCACCTGTCTTCTGGCTCTGTAAGGCGTACCCAGCGATCAGCACCCTCAGGAGCTAATGGTGTTCTGTCAGCCTGAAGCAGAGCCATTGAACTCACTAGAAGTTGGTCATACTTCTCTCCCCTAAGTCCCACGAAGCAGGGAGACTGTTGCCAGCAGCCTCCCTGAAAATAAAAAAAACTAACAAGTCTTTTCAGAGAAACTCAGTAGAGCTCCCCTGTAGTGCATCCAGTATCACTGCGCACAATACTAAAACTGGAGTCTGGAGGAGGGCCATAGAGGGAGGAGACAGTTCACACCCTTTGAAAGTCTTAAAGTGCCCATGTCTCCTGCAGATCCCGTCTATACCCCATGGTTCTTAATGTGACCCCAGCATCATCTAGGACGTATGAGAAAACAAATAACGCACACATGAGGAGGAGAGAACTAAGGAAGCTATAAGGAGAAGAGGGGAGGGAGGGGGGGTTGAAAGGTAAGGTAGTAAAGGCATATTGGATAAACTACAACCTTATACATATTCATTAATGTACCAGTAGTTAGAAGTAGAAGAGCTCTAACAGAAACCACAAAGCTTATCTAAAGCCACACCACACTGGATATGCCCAATCTCATTTGATTTTTGAAGCAAAGCAGTATTGGACTTTGTTAATACATGGATGGGAGACTGCTTGGTAGTATCAGATTCTTTAGGTGTTTTTAAACTACCAACACCATTTTCTTGGTACATTTAATTTTTACATGTATTCTTTTATGTACCAGAAGTTAGAAGTAGAAGAGCTGTAATAAAAACCACCAGCTCATCTACAGCCACAGCACACTGGATTTGCCCAATCTCTCCTGATCATGGAAGCTGAGCAGTGTTGGTCCTGGTTTTAGTACTTCGATGGGAGACCACCAGGAAATACCAGGAGCTGTGTGTATTTTTACAATACTAACACCGTTCTCTTGGGCCCTCATTCCGAGTGGTTCGCTCGGTAAAAATCTTCGTATCGCAGCGATTTTTCGCTTAATGCGCATGCGCAATGTCCGCACTGCGACTGCGCCAAGTAAATTTGCTATGCACTTAGTAATTTTACTCACGGCTTTTTCATCGTTCTGGCGATCGTAATGTGATTGACAGGAAATGGGTGTTACTGGGCGGAAACAGGCCGTTTTATGGGCGTGTGGGAAAAAACGCTACCGTTTCCGGAAAAAACGCAGGAGTGGCCGGAGAAACGGGGGAGTGTCTGGGTGAACGCTGGGTGTGTTTGTGACGTCAAACCAGGAACGACAAGCACTGAACTGATCGCAGATGCCGAGTAAGTCTGGAGCTACTCTGAAACTGCTACGAGGTGTGTAATCGCAATATTGCGAATACATCGTTAGCAATTTTAAGATGCTAAGATTCACTCCCAGTAGGCGGCGGCTTAGCATGAGCAAATCTGCTAAAATTCACTTGCGAGCGAACAACTCGGAATGAGGGCCTTGATGCATTCCATTTTGAAACATTGGGGCAGATCTATTAAGCCTGGTGAACTAATAAAGTGCAAGGTGATAAAGTACCAGCCAGTCAACTCCTAACTGTCATTTTTCAAACCCAGCCTGTGACATGGCAATTAGGAGCTGATTGGCTGGTACTTTATCACCATGCAAATTATCATTTCACCAGGTTTAATAAATCGTCCGCTTACTCATTTATGTACGAGTAGTTAGAAGTAGAAGAACTCTAACAGAAACCACTAAGCTCATCTACAGCCACACCACACTGTATATGCCCAATATCACCTGATTTTAGGCCTGGTTTGTTCTTGGATGTGAGACCACCTGGGAATATCAGGTGCTGTAGGTAGTTTTATACTACCAACACCGTTCTCTTGATGCATTCTATTTTGAAACTTATTCATTGATGTACCAGTAGTTAGAAGTAGAAGTTAGAAACAGCAAAAATCATCTACAGCCGCATCACACTGGATATGTCCAATCTCATCTGATGTTGGAAGCTAAGCAGTGTTGTGCCTGGTTAGTTTTTGGATTTCAGGTCCTGCCTTCTGGTTTGGCCACGGCACCTCGGAAATTCACCAAGGTCATGGCCGTGATGACGACCCTTCACCATCGGTGGACCAGGGAGGAATCTCTCCTCCCGATAAACATTCTGGAATTGCAGGCAGTGTTCAATTCATTGACACTGGCCCTGCCTCTAGTACAGAACAGGCCTGTTCAAGTACAATCGGACAACGCCACCACGGTAGTGTACACAAATCATCAAGGCGGCACTCGAAATTGCATAGCAAAGCTGGAAGTATCAAAAATCCTCAGTTGGGTAGAACGTCATCTGCCAGCAATATCGGCAGTGTTCATTCCCGGAGTCCTCAACTGGGAAGCGGATTTCCTCAGTCCTCAGGACGTTCACGCTGGAGAGTGGAGAGGCCGCAGCAGAAATGTCTGCACTGGTGTCAGTAGGTGACTGAGGCAGGGATGACTGGGAGATAGTGGGTGACTGAAGCATGTATGAGTGGGAGTTAGTGGGTGACTGAGGCCGGGGTGACTGGGAGATAGTCAGTGACTAAGGCAGGGGTGATAGGGATATAGTGGATGACTGTGGCAGGGGTGACAGGGACAGTAGGAGACTGAGGCAGGGGTGACAGGGATAGTGGGTGACTGAGGCAGGGGTGATATGGAGATAGTGGTTGACTGAGGAAGGGGTGACAGAGATAGTGGGTGACTAAAGCAGGGGTGACTGGTATAGTGGGTGACTGAGGCAGGGGTCGCAGGTATAGTGGTTAACTGAGGCAGCGGTGACTGGGAGATAGTGGGTAACTGGGGCAGGGGTGACAGGGAAAGTGTGTGACTCAGGCAGGGGTGATAGGGAGAAAGTGGGCAGCAGATCACTGCCTTGCTGACAGCAGCACATCCCTGCTTCACTGACAGCAGCACATCCCTGCCTCATTGACAGCAGCACATACCTGCCTCACTTATAGCAGCACATCCCTGCCTTACTGACAGCAGCAGATCACTGCCTCACTGACAGCAGCAGATCACTGCTTCACTGACAGCAGCACATCCCTGCCTCACTGGCAGCAGCAGATCCCTGCCTCACTGGCAGCAGCAGATCCCTGCCTCACTGGCAGCAGCAGATCCCTGCCTTACTGACAGCTGTATATAGGGCCTAATTCAGACCTGATCTCTGCTGTGCATATTCACACAACAGGAGATCAGGTCTGAAGTGTGTGTGTGTGCTGGTGCCGCAGTGCACCGGCACATGCCAGAGATGCGATCAGCATCTCTGCCCAGTGAGCGCCTCTGCCAACACATACTTATCTTGCATATCAGATCTCTTGATCATAAAGATAGTTCTCACAGGGTGAGGTTCATCCATTACATTTTAAAGTAGGAAGGTACAAATTACATATTCAAATTACATATATGTGCTGGATTCAAATGTTTTCCCCCCTTCCTTTCTCAATTTTGCCCATCAGCAGCTATTCTAATGTTGCTGCCAATGGGTGTGACACATTCATTTCTTCTGTGGGGTACACTGGACTCCACAAGGATTCACATTGGGGTGTAGAGTAGGATCTTGATCTGAGGCACCAACAGGCTCAAAGCTTTTGACTGTTCCCAAGATGCTCAGCGCCCCCTGCTCTATAACCTCGCTTCCATGTACAGGGAGCTCAGTTTGTAGTTGGTGCCTTCAGTAGCAGGCCACTTAACAGGGGGCTGCCTCAGGCAGCCTATTCTTAGCTATTAATTTTGACAAGAAAAGAAGAACTTTTTTTATAAGAATCTACAAGGGCTGCAGCAGGCTAGGTCTAATAGACATCTTTACTGCAGCTCCATCACTCCCAGCGGCGCAGTATACTCCCGTGCCCTGGTTGCTGGGTCACTGCAGCGGAGGCTCCGGTTTCTTCCTAAGGTCAGTCACACACACACCGCCCTCCGGGATCATGAGGCCGCTGATGAAAGGGAGGTAAGGGGCTTCTGTGCCCACACTATACCGAGATCCAGCGTGGCTGTAGGGGGCGGGCCGTGTGCGCACTGGCGTGGACACTGATTACTGGGCAGCTGCTCCACTAGCCACCAGGGACAGTTAAGGAGCACTGCTCTGGGGGTTTTTCTCCTATATTAACCCCATTTTGTACTACCTGCAGTGCATTGTGATAGGTAATAGAGCCTGATTCAGGTTGGATTGTAATCGCAATAAGCAATCCAACTGCAAAAATTGCTAAGAGCATACGCATGCGCCTGCATTTTCTGTGGCACCCCGCAGATAATGCGATCACCTCTGACTGTCAATCGGTGCGGGGGGGGGGGGGGGTCAGCAACAATCCATTTCAAAGTCGGAGATGGAGCGGTGCAGGGGCAGGGCTACAAAATGGGGTCGGCAACGGAGAAACAGGAGGCGTGGTCAGAGCGGCTGCATGACATCACATGCAGCCGCTGCGATCACAAAAATGGTGGCGGCTTCCTGCGCACACGTACAGTCTGCACCAACAGGAGGCTAACCCATTTTTTATGATCACGCTGAACTGCACTGAGACTGCAATTTCAGCGTGGTCAAGAAGGGAGGCGGCATGCTGGGTGGCCATGCCCTGTGATGGGTGGCCCCAGCATGCGAACCAAAGGATTGCAAATTCTGTTACTTAGCAGAATTTGCAATCCTTACTGAATTAGGCCCATTGATTACAAAATTGTAAACAATATTTGAAGTTTTTCTTCAGGGACTAACACAAAAGATGCTTGGGGCTACTAACACATGGGTAAGCCACGTAAAGCTTCCCATGGGTCAGTGGCATCACAACAGGGTTGCGGCACACACCCGAGTGTCACCCGCCAAGGGGGGTGACACCAAAGTGCCGGCTCTTCTTCAGTGACAGAATATGGGTGTTTCACTGTGACATTACGTGCAACACCCAGTTTCTGTCACTGTGCAGGAGCCAGCACCACTCACACACTAGTCCCCGGGTGCAGCCCCCAACCCCCGGGATACCCGGAGCAACAAAATGGTGATTCAGGCCACGCCCCTACCTATGAGACCATGCCTCCTTTTTACCATTGCGCTGCTTATCTGCGCGCACTGCATTACAATCTCCTTCGCCACCTCTCTGGGTGTCACTAGTGATAGTGACACCTCTGCCATGCTTGTAGCAGCTGGTCCTAAGATCTACGCCTCCAGCCCTGAGTGTTTGCCCATGTGATTTGTTGATCATCATAGCGAAGCAGATGCTTACAGAAAACTGCAGGGGCTTAGATTGAAAAGAAAAACATTGATGAACCCATCATTTCAGCGACAGGGTCTGCCACACGACTGACTGAAATGACTGGTTGGTTTGTGCCCCCACCAAAAAAGAATCAATCAATCAATCTCTCCTTGCACAAACTGGCTCTACAGAGGCAAGATGTCCACCTCATCATCCTCCGATTCCTCACCCCTTTCACTGTGTACATCCCCCTCCTCACAGATTATTAATTCGTCCCCACTGGAATCCACCATCTCAGATCCCTGTGTACTTTCTGGAGGCAATTGCTGGTGAATGTCTCCACGGAGGAATTGATTATAATTCATTTTGATGATCATCATCTTCTCCACATTTTCTGGAAGTAACCTCGTACGCCGATTGCTGACAAGGTGAGCGGCTGCACTAAACACTCTTTTGGAGTACACACTGGAGGGAGGGCAACTTAGGTAGAATAAAGCCATTTTGTGCAAGGGCCTCCAAATTGCCTCTTTTTCCTGCCAGTATACATACTGACGTGCCTACCTGGATGCAGTCACTCATATAATTCTCCACCATTCTTTCAAAGGTGACAGAATCATATGCAGTGACAGTAGACGACATGTCAGTAATCGTTGCCAGGTCCTTCAGTCCGGACCAGATGTCAGCACTCACTCCAGACTGCCCTGCATCACCGCCAGTGGGTGGGCTCGGAATTCTTAGCCTTTTCCTCGCACCCCCACTTGCGGGAGAATGTGAAGGAGGAGCTGTTGACGGGTCACGTTCCGCTTGACTTGACAATTTTCTCACCAGCAGGTCTTTGAACCTCTGCAGACTTGTGTCTGCCGGAAAGAGAGATACAATGTAGGTTTTAAATCTAGGATCGAGCACGGTGGCCAAAATGTAGTGCTCTGATTTCAACAGATTGAATCCTGGTTAAGTGAATTAAGGGCTCCATCCACAAGTCCCACATGCCTAGCGGAATCGCTCTGTTTTAGCTCCTCCTTCAATGTCTCCAGCTTCTTCTGCAAAAGCCTGATGAGGGGAATGACCTGACTCAGGCTGGCAGTGTCTGAACTGACTTCACGTGTGGCAAGTTCAAAGGGTTGCAGAACCTTGCACAACGTTGAAATCATTCTCCACTGCGCTTGAGTCAGGTGCACTCCCCCTCCTTTGCCTATTTAGTGGGCAGATGTATAGGCTTGAATGGCCTTTTGCTGCTCCTCCATCCTCTGAAGCATATAGAGGGTTGAATTCCACCTCGTTACCACCTCTTGCTTCAGATGATGGCAGGACAGGTTCAGGAATGTTTGGTGGTGCTCCAGTCTTCGACATGCGGTGGCTGAAGGCAGAAAGTGGCCCGCAATTCTTCGGGCCACCGACAGCATCTCTTGCACGCCCCTGTTGTTTTTTAAATAATTCTGCACCACCAAATTAAATGTATGTGCAAAACATGGGACGTGCTGGAATTTGCCCAGATGTAATGCACGCACAATATTGGTGGCGTTGTCCGATGTCACAAATCCCCAGGAGAGTCCAATTGGGGTAAGCCATTCTGCGATGATGTTCCTCAGTTTCCGTAAGAGGTTGTCAGCTGTGTGCCTCTTATGGAAAGCGGTGATACAAAGCGTAGCCTGCCTAGGAACGAGTTGGCAATTGCGAGATGCTGCTACTGGTGCCGCCGCTGCTGTTCTTGCTGCGGGGGGCAATACATCTACCCAGTGGGCTGTCACAGTCATATAGTCCTGAGTCTGCCCTGCTCCACTTAACCACAGACAAGTGGACATTGGGTACAACTGCATTTTTTAGGACACTGGTGACTCTTTTTCTGAGGTCTGTGTACATTTTCGGTATCGCCTGCCTAGAGAAATGGAACCTAGAGGGTATTTGGTACCGGGGACACAGTACCTCAATCAAGTCTCTAGTTGCCTGTAAATTAACGATGGATACCGGAACCACGTTTCTCACCACCCAGGCTGACAAGACCTGAGTTATCCGCTTTGCAGCAGGATGACTGCTGTGATATTTCATCTTCCTCGCAAAGGACTGTTGGACAGTCAATTGCTTACTGGAAGTAGTACAAGTGGTCTTCCGACTTCCCCTCTGGGATGACGATCGACTCCCAGCAGCAACAACAGCAGCGCCAGCAGCAGTAGGCGTTACACTCAAGGATGCATCGGAGGAATCCCAGGCAGGAGAGGACTCGTCAGACTTGCCAGTGACATGGCCTGCAGGACTATTGGCTCTCCTGTCTAAGGAGGAAATTGACACTGAGGGAGTTGGTGGTGTGGTTTGCAGGAGCTTGGTTACAAGAGGAAGGGATTTAGTGGTCAGTGGACTGCTTCCGCTGTCATCCAAAGTTTTTGAACTTGTCACTGACTTATGATGAATGCGCTGCAGGTGTCGTATAAGGGAGGATGTTCCGAGGTGGTTAACGTCCTTATCCCTACTTATTACAGCTTGACAAAGGCAACACACGGCTTGACACCTGTTGTCCGCATTTGTGTACAGGATGCATACCTTCATGTCCCCATTTATCCACCTCATCAGGCGACCTCAGATTTGCGGTACAGGACTGTCATTGCCAATTTCAGACGTTGCTGTTTGGTCTCTCCATGGCCCTGAGAATTTTCACCAAGGTAATGGCGGAAATGATGGTGCTCCTGTGCAAGCAAGGTGTCACAATTATCCCGTACTTGGGCGATCTCATAAAAGCGAGATCAAGAGAGCAGTTGCTGAACAGCAGGGCAGGCTGTCTGCCGTTATGTGAAAAAAATGTATGCTGTCTGCCGCTATGTGTAACAAGGGCACGCTGTCTGCCGTTGTGTAAAAAAGGGGGATGCTGTCTGCCGTAATGTGTAAAAAGGGGACGCTGTCTGCTGTAATGTGTAAAAAGAGGACGCTGTCTGCTGTAATGTGTAAAAAGAGGAATCTGTCCGCCGTAAGGTGTAAAAGGGTCTCTACCTGGTGTAGTGGTGCTACTGTGCGGCGTAATTTGAATAATGGAGAGTACTGTGCACCGTTTTATGAATTGGTATTATTTTGTGGCCACACCCCTTAACCACGAAGCCACGCCACTATGTTTTTTGGCGTTGTGGTGTGGCTGTAGATGAGCTCAGAGCCGGATTAAGGGGGGGGCCCGGGGGATACGTACCCCGGGCCCCCCTTTCCAAAAGGGCCCCCTGCTACACCGCAGATCGGATCTCTCTTCCGATCCGGTTGTGCGTCTACTTCTACAGCAGTAGCTGTAGACGCCCTAGTGACACCGTGGGTGTTCCGGTCGGTCTATGTATTTCCTCCTCTTCCTCTCATACCCAAGGTGTTGAGGATAACAAGACAAAGAAAAGTGAGAACAATCCTCATTGTTCCAGATTGGCCACGGAGGACCTGGTATCCGGATCTGCAGGAAATGCTCACAGAAGATCTGTGGCCTCTCCCTCTAAGACAGGACCTGTTGCATCAGGGGCCCTGTCTGTTCCAAGACTTACCGCGGCTGCGTTTGACGGCATGGCGGTTGAATGCCGGATCCTAGCATTCCGGTTGAGGTCATCCCTACGCTGATAAAGGCTAGGAAGGATGTAACGTTAAAACATTACACCGTATATGGCGAAATTATGTTTCTTGGTGTGAGGCCAGGAATGCTCCTACGGAAGAATTCCATCTGGGCCGTTTCCTTCACTTCCTACAAACTGGAGTGAATTTGGGCCTACAATTAGGCTCTATTAAGGTCCAGATTTCGGCCTTATCCATTTTCTTTCAAAAAGAATTGGCTTCTCCTCCAGAAGTTCAGACTTTTGTAAAAGGAGTGCTGCATATTCAGCCTCCTTTTGTGCCTCCGGTGGCACCTTGGGACCTTAACGTGGTGTTAAGTTTTCTAAAATCACACTGGTTTGAACCACTTAAAACAGTGGAGTTAAATTATCTCACGTGGAAGGTGGTCATGTTATTAACCTTGGCTTCGGCTAGGCGAGTGTCGGAATTAGCGGCTTTGTCACATAAAAGCCCATATTTGGTATTCCATGTGGATAGAGCGGAATTGCGGACCCGTCCTCAATTCCTACCAAAAGTGGTCTCATCTTTTCATATGAACCAACCTATTGTGGTGCCTGTGGCTACGCGTGACTTGGAGGATTCCGAGTTACTTGATGTGGTCAGGGCTTTGAAAATTTACGTGGCCAGGACGGCTAGAGTCAGGAAAACTGAAGCGCTGTTTGTCCTGTATGCAACCAACAAGATTGGTGCCCCTGCTTCAAAGCAGGCTATTGCTCGCCGGATTTGTAACACGATTCAGCAAGCGCATTCTATGGCTGGATTGCAGTTACTGAAATCGGTCAAGGCCCATCCCCACTCTCCCGGATGTAGGTCGTGTCTGCTGAGGAAGTCTGCTTCCCAGTTGTCCACTCCCAGAATGAACACTGCTGACAGTGCGCTTGCGTGATTCTCCACCCAGCGAAGAATTCTGGTGGCTTGTGCCATCGCCACTCTGCTCCTTGTGCCGCCTTGGCGGTTTACATGAGCCACTGCGGTGACGTTGTCTGACTGGATCAGAACCGGTTGGTTGCGAAGTAAGGTCTCCGCTTGACGTAGGGCATTGTATATGGCCCCTAGTTTCAGGATGTTGATGTGAAGACAAGTCTCTTGACTTGACCAAAGACCTTGGATATTTCTTCCCTGTGTGACTGCTCCCCAACCTTGGAGGCTTGCCTCTGTGGTCACCAGGATCCAGTCCTGAATGCCGAATCTGCGTCACTCGAGAAGGTGAGCACTCTGCAGCCACCACAGGAGTGATACCCTGACCCTGGGGGACAGAATGATC
Source organism: Pseudophryne corroboree (assembly GCF_028390025.1). NCBI lineage: Eukaryota > Metazoa > Chordata > Amphibia > Anura > Myobatrachidae > Pseudophryne > Pseudophryne corroboree. The sequence continues at coordinate 85,037 of NW_026970197.1, read as the reverse complement.
AACCAATGCATCTGCAAATGTGACCCAGACCACTTGTCCAGCAGGTCCCATTGGAAAGTCCTCGCATGGAACCTGCCGAATGGAATGGCTTCGTATGATGCCACCATCTTTCCCAGGACTCGAGTGCAGTGATGCACTGACACAAGTTTTGGTTTCAATAGGTTCCTGACAAGAGTCATGAGTTCCTGGGCCTTTCCTATCGGGAGATAAACTCTCTTCTGGTCTGTGTCCAGAATCATGCCCAAGAAAGACAGACGAGTCGTAGAAACAAACTGCGACTTTGGGATATTGAAAATCCAGCCGTGTTGCTGTAACACTTTCAGTGAAAGTGATACGCTGTTCAGCAACTGCTCTCTTGATCTCGCTTTTATGAGATCGCTCAAGTACGGGATAATTGTGACACCTTGCTTACGCAGGAGAACCATCATTTCCGCCATTACCTTGGTGAAAATTCTCTGGGCCGTGGAGAGACCAAACAGCAACGTCTGAAATTGGCAATGACAGTCCTGTACCGCAAATCTGAGGTACGCCTGATGAGATGGATAAATGGGGACATGAAGGTATGCATCCTGTACACAAATGCGGACAACAGGTGTCAAGCCATGTGTTGCCTTTGTCAAGCTGTAATAAGTAGGGGTAAGGACGTTAACCACCTCAGAACATCCTCCCTTATACGTCACCTGCAGCGCATTAATCATAAGTCAGTGACAAGTTCAAAAACTTTGGATGACAGCGGAAGCAGTCCACTGACCACTAAATCCCTTCCTCTTGTAACCAAGCTCCTGCAAACCACACCACCAACTCCCTCAGTGTCAATTTCCTCCTTAGACAGGAAAGCCAATAGTCCTGCAGGCCATGTCACTGGCAAGTCTGACGAGTCCTCTCCTGCCTGGGATTCCTCCGATGCATCCTTGAGTGTAACGCCTACTGCTGCTGGCGCTGCTGTTGTTGCTGCTGGGAGTCGATCGTCATCCCAGAGGGGAAGTCGGAAGACCACTTGTACTACTTCCAGTAGGCAATTGACTGTCCAACAGTCCTTTGTGAGGAAGATGAAATATCACAGCAGTCATCCTGCTGCAAAGCGGATAACTCAGGTCTTGTCAGCCTGGGTGCTGAGAAACGTGGTTCCGGTATCCATCGTTAATTCAGAGGCAACTAGAGACTTGATTGAGGTACTGTGTCCCCGGTACCAAATGCCATCTAGGTTCCATTTCTCTAGGCAGGCGATACCGAAAATGTACACAGACCTCAGAAAAAGAGTCACCAGTGTCCTAAAAAATGCAGTTGTACCCAAGGTCCACTAGTCCACATGTCCGTGGTTAAGTGGAGCAGGGCAGACTCAGGACTATATGACTGTGACAGCCCACTGGGTAGATGTATTGCCTCCCGCAGCAAGAACAGCAGCGGCGGCACCAGTAGCAGCATCTCACAAATGCCAACTCATTCCTAGGCAGACTACGCTTTGTATCACCGCTTTCCATAAGAGGCATACAGCTGACAACCTCTTACGGAAACTGAGGAACATCATCGCAGAATGGCTTACCCCACTTGGACTCTCCTGGGGATTTGTGACATCGGACAATGCCACCAATATTGTGCGTGCATTACATCTGGGCAAATTCCAGCACGTCCCATGTTTTGCACATACATTGAATTTGGTGGTGCAGAATTATTTAAAAAAACGACAGGGGCGTGCAAGAGATGCTGTCGGTGGCCCGAAGAATTGCGGGCCACTTTCTGCATTCAGCCACCGCGTGCCGAAGACTGGAGCACCACCAAACATTCCTGAACCTGCCCTGCCATCCTCTGAAGCAAGAGGTGGTAACGAGGTGGAATTCAACCCTCTATATGCTTCAGAGGATGGAGGAGCAGCAAAAGGCCATTCAAGCCTATACATCTACCCACGATATAGACAAAGGAGGGGGAATGCACCTGACTCAAGCGCAGTGGAGAATGATTTCAACGTTGTGCAAGGTTCTGCAACCCTTTGAACTTGCCACACGTGAAGTCAGTTCAGACACTGCCAGCCTGAGTCAGGTCATTCCCCTCATCAGGCTTTTGCAGAAGAAGCTGGAGACATTGAAGGAGGAGCTAAAACAGAGCGATTCCGCTAGGCATGTGGGACTTGTGGATGGAGCCCTTAATTCGCTTAACCAGGATTCAATCTGTTGAAATCAGAGCACTACATTTTGGCCACCGTGCTCGATCCTAGATTTAAAACCTACATTGTATCTCTCTTTCCGGCAGACACAAGTCTGCAGAGGTTCAAAGACCTGCTGGTGAGAAAATTGTCAAGTCAAGCGGAACGTGACACGTCAACAGCTCCTCCTTCACATTCTCCCGCAACTGGGGGTGCAAGGAAAAGGCTAAGAATTCCGAGCCCACCCGCTGGCGGTGATGCAGGGCAGTTTGGAGTGAGTGCTGACATCTGGTCCGGACTGAAGGACCTGGCAACGATTACTGACATGTCGTCTACTGTCACTACATATGATTCTGTCACCTTTGAAAGAATGGTGGAGGATTATATGAGTGACCGCATCCAGGTAGGCACGTCAGACAGTCCGTATGTATACTGGCAGGAAAAAGAGGCAATTTGGAGGCCCTTGCACAAACTGGCTTTATTCTACCTAAGTTGCCCTCCCTCCAGTGTGTACTCCAAAAGAGTGTTTAGTGCAGCCGCTAACCTTGTCAGCAATCGGCGTACGAGGTTACTTCCAGAAAATGTGGAGAAGATGATGATCATCAAAATGAATTATAATCAATTCCTCCGTGGAGACATTTACCAGCAATTACCTCCAGAAAGTACACAGGGATCTGAGATGGTGGATTCCAGTGGGGACGAATTAATAATATGTGAGGGGGGCGATGTACACAGTGAAAGGGTTGAGGAATCGGAGGATGATGAGGTGGACATCTTGCCTCTGTAGAGCCAGTTTGTGCAAGGAGAGATTGATTGCTTCTTTTTTGGTGGGGGCCCAAACCAACCAGTCATTTCAGTCAGCCGTGTGGCAGACCCTGTTGCTGAAATGATGGGTTCGTCAATGTTTTTCTTTTCAATCTAAGCCCCTGCAGTTTTCTGTAAGAATCTGCTTCGCTATGATGATCAACAAGTCACAAGGGCAAACACTCAGGGCTGGAGGCGTAGATCTTAGGACCAGCTGCTACAAGCATGGCAAAGGTGTCACTATCATTGGTGACACCCAGAGAGGCAGCGAGGGAGATTGTAATGCAGTGCGCGCAGATAAGCAGCGCAACGGTAAAAAGGAGGCATGGTCTCATAGGTAGGGGTGTGGCCTGTTTTCCTGAATCTCCATTTTGTTGCTCCGGGTATCCCGGGGGTTGAGTGCTGCACCCAGGGACTAGTGTGTGAGTGGTGCTGGCTCCTGCACAGTGACAGAAACTGGGTGTTGCACGTAATGTTACAGTGAAACACCCATATTCTGTCACTGAAGAGGAGCCGGCACTTTGGTGTCACCCCCCTTGGCGGGTGACACTCGGGTGTGGGCCGCCACCCCGTTGTGATGCCACTGACCCATGGGAAGCTTTACGTGGCTTACCCATGTGTTAGTAGCCCCAAGCATCTTTTGTGTTAGTCCCTGAAGAAAAACTTCAAATATTTACAAATACATTTTGTAATCAATGGGCCTAATTCAGTAAGGATTGCAAATTCTGCTAAGTAACAGAATTTGCAATCCTTTGGTTCGCATGCTGGGGCCACCCAGCATGCCGCCTCCCTTCTTGACCACGCTGAAATTGCAGTCTCAGCGCAGTTCAGCGTGATCATAAAAAATGGGTTAGCCTCCTGTTGGTGCAGACTGTATGTGTGCGCAGGAAGCCGCCACCATTTTTGTGATCGCAGCTGCTGCATGTGATGTCATGCAGCAGCTCTGACCACGCCTCCTGTTTCTCCGTTGCCGACCCCATTTTGTAGCCCTGCCCATGCACCGCTCCATCTCCGACTTGGAAATGGATTGTTGCTGACCCCCCCCCCCCAGCACCGATTGACAATCAGAAGCGATCGCATTATCTGCGGGGTGCCGCAGAAAATGCAGGCACATGCGTATGCTCTTAGCAATTTTTGCAGTTGGATTGCTTATTGCGATTGCAATCCAACCTGAATCAGGCTCTATTACCTATCACAATGCACTGCGGGTAGTACAAAATGGGGTTAATATAAGAGAAAACCCCCCCAGAGCTGTGCTCCTTAACTGTCCCTGGTGGCTAGTGGAGCGGCTGCCCAGTAATCAGTGTCCACGCCAGTGCGCACATGGCCCACCCCCTACAGCCACGCTGGATCACGGTATAGTGTGGGCACAGAAGTCCCTTACCTCCCTTTCATCAGCGGCCTCGTGATCCCGGAGGGCGGTGTGTGTGTGACTGACCTTAGGAAGAAACCGGAGCCTCCGCTGCAGTGACCCAGCAACCAGGGCACGGGAGTATACTGCGCCGCTGGGAGTGATGGAGCTGCAGTAAAGATGTCTATTAGACCTAACCTGCTGCAGCCCTTGTAGATTCTTATAAAAAAAAGTTCTTCTTTTCTTGTCAAAATTAATAGCTAAGAATAGGCTGCCTGAGGCAGCCCCCTGTTAAGTGGCCTGCTACTGAAGGCACCAACTACAAACTGAGCTCCCTGTTCATGGAAGCGAGGTTATAGAGCAGGGGGCGCTGAGCATCTTGGGAACAGTCAAAAGCTTTGAGCCTGTTGGTGCCTCAGATCAAGATCCTACTCTACACCCCAATGTGAATCCTTGTGGAGTCCAGTGTACCCCACAGAAGAAATGAATGTGTCACACCAATTGGCAGCAACATTAGAATAGCTGCTGATGGGCACAATTGAGAAAGGAAGGGGGGAAAACATTTGAATCCAGCACATATATGTAATTTGAATATGTAATTTGTACCTTCCTACTTTAAAATGTAATGGATGAACCTCACCCTGTGAGAACTATCTTCATGATCAAGAGATCTCATACGCAAGAAAAGCATGTGTTGGGATAGGGCTGTGGAGGGCGGCTGCTCGAGCACACCCCCGTCAAGTTAAGGAGATTCAACTGAGGAAGCACAAGGGAACTCTTGTCTGGGGACAACAACTGCAGGGAGACCACATCTTTTCAGATGAAAATGAGAGGGCGGAAGGCTGCCTAATACTGAAGCACCCTCAAACATCAAACCATATGCAACAACTAGTACAAGCATTCCTGGGGAAAGGGCTGCAGCAGACGGATTTGCATACGGTGATGTCATCCAAGCAGTGGGCCAAAGTTGGCTGGAAACCTCATCTGCATATGAAAAGAGAAAAGGGGCGCTTGGATGACCCCTAGTTCGCATTGAACACCCCCCACCCTCCTTTGGTGTGGGGCTCATGTTGGCCATGCCCCAGCCCCTGAAGCATTCAAGCTGATTTCTTGCAGCAGCTGGGCACTGTAACAGCTCCAGAGCTGCTCTGTAAGGCAAATAAAAGGGTGTGGGCCCTGCAACACCACCTGTAGTTCGCATTGTGCGTTGGAAGGCACAAAGTAAGCAGACGGGAGAAGTCAGGATAGTGCGCAAGGGCATAGAAGGGAGGGGCTCAAGAAAAGAGAAGTGGAAACAGACAGCAAACTAGGCTGGAGAGAGACCTGAGACAATGAGATCTAAATTATACCAGAGCCAACCAGGGGAAAGCACAAATGCAGTCCCCCCCCTACCACAAATTATGCAGTCGAGATTCCCACATTTGGGGAAATCACAGAGGTCAGCATACCCAGAATGCAATGAATGAACCTCACCCTGGGAAAACAATCTTCATGACCATGGTATCACCTAAGCAAAATAAGTATGATTTGAGATAGGGCTGGGGAGGGCCGCTGCTCAGGCACACCTCCGTCAAGTAAAGGAGATTCAACTGAGGCAGCACAAGGGAACTCTCATCTGGGGACAACAACTGCAGGGAGAACACATTTTCAGACGAATGTGTGAGGGCAGAAGGCTGCCTAATACTGAAGCACCCCCCAAACAACAAACCAAATGCAACAACTAGTGCAAGCATTCCTGGGGGAAGGCCTGCAGCAGATGGATTCGCATATGGTGATGTCATCCAAGCAATGGGTATAGTTGGCTGCAACCCTCGTCTGCATATGAAAAGAGAAAATGGTCACGCAGGGCATGGCGGCCTTTGTGGGGTTGCGCTTGGATGACCCCTAGATCGCTTTATACACCCCCATCAGTGTGGGGCTCATGTTGGCCATGCCCCAGCCCCTGAAGCATTCAAGCTGATTTCTTGCAGCAGCTGGACCCAGTAACAGCTCCAGAGTTGCTCTACAAGACAAGTAAAAGGGTGTGAGCCATGCAGCACCACCTGTAGTTTGCATACACACATATATAGGACAGCATCTCTTATATGCCCCAGGGGCAATAAAATAGTATCCTTATCTAGGGTATCCGTCCATGCCGCTACAGCACTACACATACACACCCAGGCAGACGCAATTGCCGGTCTGAGTAAGGTACCTGAATGTGTATAAATGGACTTCAGGGTAATCTCCTGTTTGCGGTCAGCAGACTCTTTGAGGGTAGCCGTATCCTGGGACGGGAGGGCTAACTTCTTGGATAAGCGTGTTAATGCTTTGTCCACCCAAGGGGAGGATTCCCATCGTAACCTATCCGTTGATGGGAAAGGATACGCCATAAGAATCCTTTTGGAAATCTGCAGGAGATTCCCAAGCTTTTTCACATAACTCGTTCAGCTCGTGTGAGGGGAAAAGGTTACCTCAGGCTTCTTTCCCTTGTACATATGTACCCTCTTGTCAGGGATAGGGAGCTCCTCTGTGATGTGCAAAACATCTTTTATTGCCATAATCATATATCAAATGTATTTTGCCAATTTTGGCTGTAACTTTGCATCATCGTAATCGACACTGGAGTCAGAATCCGTGTCGGTATCTGTGTCAACAATCTGGATAGTGGGCACTTATGAGACCCTGACAGTCCCTGCGACATAGGATCAGGCATGGGTTGAGACCCTGACTGTCCCAAAGCTTCAGCCTTGTCTAATCTTTTGTGCAATGAGTTTACACTAGCATTTAAAACATTCCACATATCCATCCAATCAGGTGTCGGCGGAGACACCACATTCATTTGCTCCCGCTCCTCTCTAATATAGCCTTCTTCCTCAGACATGTCGACACACGCGTACCGACACACCACACACACAGGGAATGCTTTTACTGAAGACATTTCCCCCACAAGGCCCTTGGCAGAGCTGGCCCTAACCAATATGATGCCCTAGGCAAGATTTTGCCTGGTGCCCTCTAGCACCACCGCTGGTTCCGCCTCTGACCTTGCACCTCTTTCCCAGCACCATCAACCCTCACCCATAACAGTACTTATTTTGGTGTTTGTACCCCCTATATTTTAAACAGGAACAGTTCGCACATTTGGCGCACAGTCCAAAAAGGGGTGTGTTTTTGCTGGCAATGGGCATGTCCACACAATAGTACCCCCAATTAAAATTCCGCCACACAGTACTGCAATTTTATTCACATTTGATCACGCGATAGTGTCCATAATTCACATTACATCCCACAGTAGTATCACTTTACCTTATAAACGTTACTTCTCACAGTAGTGCTCCTTATTCACATTACATCACACTGAATTGCTCCTTATTTACATTACACCACACCCTATTGCTCTTTATTCACATTAGACGACACAGTAAATGCCCTTTCTATACGCAACGCTACATATTAGAGCACCTTATACACATAATGCCACACATTAGTAATGCATTTATACACATAATTCCACACAGTAATGCCCCTTACACATATGAGACACATCATTAATGTCCTTATAAACATAATGCGTCTTACACATTATGACAACCTTTATTAATGCCCTTTTACACATAATGGCCCTCATTCCGAGTTGTTAGCTCGCAAGCTGCTTTTAGCAGCATTGCACACGCTAAGCCGCCGCCTACTGGGAGTGAATCTTAGCTTATCAAAATTGCGAACGAAAGATTAGCAGAATTGCGAATAGACACTTCTCAGCAGTTTCTGAGTAGCTCCAGACTTACTCGACAACTGCGATCAGTTCAGTCAGTTTCGTTCCTGGTTTGACGTCACAAACACACCCAGCGTTCGCCCAGACACTCCCCCGTTTCTTCAGACACTCCCGCGTTTTACCCAGAAACGGCAGCGTTTTTTCACACACACCCATAAAACGGCCAGTTTCCGCCCAAAAACACCCACTTCCTGTCAATCACACTACGATCAGCAGAACAAAGAAAAAACCTCGTAATGCCGTGAGTAAAATACCTAACTGCATAGCAAATTTACTTTGCGCAGTCGCAGAGCGAACATTGCGCATGCGCAATTAGCGGAAAATCGCTGCGATGCGAAGAAAATTACCGAGCGAACAACTCGGAATGACCACCCTTGCGCATGCGCAATTAGCGGAAAATCGCTGCGATGCGAAGAAAATTACCGAGCGAACAACTCGGAATGACCACCAATGTCCCTTACACATATGCCGCACATTATTAATGCCCTTATACACATAATGACACACATAGTGCCCCTTACACATATGTTGCACATTATTAATGCATTTTTACATGACACACATAATGCTCCTTACTCATATTCCGAACACTACTGCACAATCAACCCACTCACATGCACACAGCACTCACACTGCCACTAACACTGTGACCTCTGCCTCTGCTTGGGTACAGATGTGTCCTCATAAATCTTGCCTCAATGCTAACGTTGGGGCACCTTTTTTTTATTAAAATGCATCTTATTTGCATTGCTATGTTGTTAGGATGCACACGCAGCTTCTGCTGATTAAAATGATATGCAGCACGCCTATATACTGTGTGAGACTGTGGCTGTATCTGCATATGAAATGCTACACACAGAATATAGGCATGCCGCATATCATTTTAATCAGCAGAAGTTGCTGATGCCCCTAGACATATCAAATGCCCTAGGCAATTGCCTAGTTTGCCTATGCCTATGACCGGCTCTGCCCTTTGGAGAGACAGAGAGAGAGTATGCCAGCACATACCCCAGCGCTATATAACCCAGGAATAGCACAGTAACTTAATGTTTGCACAGTAGCGCTGCTGTATGTAATTTGCGCCAAATTATGTGCCCCCCCCCTCTCTTTTCAACCCTCTTGTCTACCGTGGTATAAGCAGGGGAGAGTCCGAGGAGCTTCCTCTCAGCGGTGCTGTGGAGAAAAAATGGAGCAGGTGAGTGCTGAGGGAGAAGCCCCGCCCCCTCGGCGGCGGGCTTCTGTCCCGCTTAAACTGTACAATTGGCTGGGGCTCATACATATATACAGTGCCCAGCTGTATATATGTTATATTTCTGCCAAAAAGAGGTTTATATTGCAGCCCAGGGCGCCCCCCCTGCGCCCTGCACCCTTACAGTGACCGGAGTATGTGAGGTGTATGGGAGCAATGGCGCACAGCTGCAGTGCTGTGCGTTACCTCAATGAAGATCATGAAGTCCTCTGCCGCCTCTGAAGTCTTCTTTTCTTCTCATACTCACCCGGCTTCTATCTTCCGGCTCTGCGAGGGGGACGGCGGCGCGGCTCTGGGACGGACGGCGAGGGTGAGATCCTGCGTACCAATCCCTTTGGAGCTAATCCCTTTGGAGCTAATGGTGTCCAGTAGCTTAAGAAGCAGGACCTTGCAACTCGGAGAGTAGGGCTGCTTCTCTCCCCTCAGTCCCTCGATGCAGGGAGTCTGTTACCAGCAGTGCTCCCTGAAAATTAAAAACCTAACAAAATACTTTCTGTCAGAAAGCTCAGTAGAGCTCCTGAAAAGCACCCAGTCTCCACTGGGCACAGTATCAAACTGAGGTATGGAGGAGGGGCATAGAGGGAGGAGCCAGTGCACACCCAGAACTAAAGTCTTTCTTAAAGTGCCCATGTCTCCTGCGGAGCCGTCTATCCCCATGGTCCTTACGGAGTCCCCAGCATCCTCTAGGACGTTAGTGAAAATAGGATTTTAATACCTACCGGTAAATCCTTTTCTCTTAGTCCGTAGAGGATGCTGGGCACCCGTCCCAGTGCGTACTGTGTCTACAGTTATTAAATGGCCCATAACTCCAGAACATTTATGTGGAGACAACTTTCCCGACTTGACCATCTTCCTTGGACGTTTTCCCCCTGTGTGACTGCTCCCCAGCCTCGGAGGGTTGCATCCATGGTCCCTAGGATCCAGTCCTGGATCCCGAACCTTCGCCCCTCTAGGAGGTGAGAACTGTGCAGCCACCAATGGAGTGAGATTCTGGTCTTGGAAGACAGGATTATCCTCCGGTGCGTGTGTAGGTGGGATCCGGACCACTTGTCCAACAGGTCCCACTGGAACACTCTGGCATGGAACCAGCCAAACTGAATGGGCTCGTAGGCCGCAACCATCTTACCCAGCAACCAAATGCATTGATGGATTAACACTCTTGCTGGTTTCAGAATTTGTTTGACCAGACTCTGGATCTCCAGAGCCTTTCCACTGGAAGAAAACCTCTTCTGTGTCCAGTATCACTCCCAAAAACAACAACCGCGTCATTGGGACCAACTGCGATTTTGGCAAGTTTAGGAGCCAACTATGTTGTTGAAGAACTGTCAGGGAGAGTGCAATGTTTTGCACTAACTGGTCCCTGGATTTCGCCTTTATCAAAAGATCATCCAAGTAAGGGATAATTGTTACTCCTTGCTTGCGATCACCCTGGTGAAAATCCTCTGAGCCGTGGACAGACCAAACGGCAATGTCTGAAATTGGTAATGACAATACTGAATTGCAAACCTCAGGCAGCTTGAGGCAGAGGCTAAATGGGAACATGTAAGTAGGCATCCTTTATGTCTACCAAAACCATGAAATCTCCTTCCTCCGGACTGGAGATCACTGCACTGAGAGATTCCATCTTGAAATTTAATTTCCTTAGGTAGAAATTGAGGGATTTCAGATTTCAGATTGGTCTGACTGAGCTGTCCGGCTTAGGGACCACGAAGAGGCTTGAATAAAAACCTTCTCCCTGCTGACTAAAGCCGATTTGAACAATCGGTGAGGGGGAACGTCTTGAAACCCCAGTTTGTACCCTTGGGACACTATTTGTAAAACACACGAGTCCATGTCTGAATGAATCCTGAACTGACTGAAGAGTTTTAGACGTGCCCCCACTGGTGCGGGCTCCTGCAAGAGAGCCCCAGCGTCATGCGGTGGATTTGGCAGAAGCAGAGGATGATCTCTGCTCCTGCGATCTTGAAGAGGATGCAGACCTCTTCCCTCTTCTCCTTCCTCTACCTGCAAAGAAAGGGGAATCTTAACTTCTTGCATATCTATTGGGCCGAAATGACTGCATCAGATAATGATGCGTCTTCATCCGTTGGGAGGGAACATAGGGCAAGAAGGTTGACTTACCTGCGGGAGCTGCCGAGATCAAACAACGCTTCACCTTCATAGGGAAGAGACTCCCTTTCTTCTTGGAGTCAGCATCAGCATTCTCTTGGTGAATCCACAATGCCCTCCTATCCGAGACTGCCATGAAATTGGCCCGTGAACTCAAGAGTCCTATATCCCTTGCAGTCTCACGTAAGTATGCTGCAGTGTCCTTGATATGATACAACGTAAGGAGTATCCCATCTCTCCAAGGTATCTATATCGGATGACAAGGTATTCGACCAATTCTTGAATACTACTACTCACCCATGCACATGTAATGGCAGGTATAAGTAATGTACCCTTGGTTACATAACTAGAAATAATGTAGCTTCCTGCATACGATCCGCTGGATTTGTGACAGGGCCCCGTGCAGAACAGGGGGTGACTCCCACTTTATTCTGTCCGCGGCGGGAAATGAATAAACAACCAGAATCCTTTTGGGGATTTGAAACCATCTTGTCGAGCTGGCCCAGACTTTCTCAAACAGAGATGGAGGAACGTTACATCAGCTTTCATTATATATCTATATATACATACATATAGACCCCTTTGTCAGGAACAGCAGGGTCTTCAGTGATTTTAATATGTCCTTAATATCCACAATCATGTACTGAATGCTCCTTGCCAATATTGGATCTAATCAGGAAACATTATGGTCGACATAGGAATCAGTATCCGTGTCAGTATCAGTGTGTAGTAACTGGGCAAAATAACATTTTTGCGACCCCGCGGGGCATGAGGGAAAAGAAACATAGCCATGAACATCACATCTATTCTCTACGTCTGTGTCTGGGACACAGATTTATCCAACCTTACTCTGATATTACTGAAACTTTTACCCAGTCAGTTATTGGTGGTGCCAACAGGGCCACCATCATATGTCTGCATTCCTAATATAGTTTCCTCTTGGGAAAAACATTCAGCCACCGACATGTTGACACACATGTACCAAGTACCCACAGACACATCGGCTTATGGGGGACAGACCGTCAGTAAATCTGTCAGAGGGACACAGAGGATTTTTCAGCTCACAATCCAGCGCCAAAAGTACACAGTCTGGGAAATAATAAACTATATAGTGATAGACTTGTAATGCTCTAAAGATGTTCTGGTGAGGTGAGGAAGAAGCCCCGCTACTGTAATGGCGCGTATCTGTCCCGCTCAGAAATAATTAATTACGCTAGCGGGGTAAGGACAGTGCCCAGGCACTAATGTCCACTTTTTCCAGCCTTTTGTGAGGAATTTATGCTGCCCAGGGTGCCCCCCCCCCGTGCCCTGCACCCTGCAGTGCCTGTGTTTGTGTGGGAGCATGGCGCGCAGCGTTCCGCTCGCTGCTCGGTACCTCAGAATGCCATCACTGGAGAAGAAGTCTTCTGTTCTTCTGCTACTCACCTGTCTTCTGGCTCTGTAAGGGGGTGACGGCAGGCTGCGGGAGTGTGCATCTAGGCGTACCCAGCGATCAGCACCCTCAGGAGCTAATGGTGTCCTGTCAGCCTGAAGCAGAGCCATTGAACTCACTAGAAGTTGGTCATACTTCTCTCCCCTAAGTCCCACGAAGCAGGGAGACTGTTGCCAGCAGCCTCCCTGAAAATAAAAAAAACTAACAAGTCTTTTCAGAGAAACTCAGTAGAGCTCCCCTGTAGTGCATCCAGTATCACTGCGCACAATACTAAAACTGGAGTCTAGAGGAGGGGCATAGAGGGAGGAGACAGTTCACACCCTTTGAAAGTCTTAAAGTGCCCATGTCTCCTGCGGATCCCGTCTATACCCCATGGTTCTTAATGTGACCCCAGCATCATCTAGGACGTATGAGAAAACAAATAACGCACACATGAGGAGGAGAGAACTAAGGAAGCTATAAGGAGAAGAGGGGAGGGAGGGGGGGTTGAAAGGTAAGGTAGTAAAGGCATATTGGATAAACTACAACCTTATACATATTCATTAATGTACCAGTAGTTAGAAGTAGAAGAGCTCTAACAGAAACCACAAAGCTTATCTAAAGCCACACCACACTGGATATGCCCAATCTCATTTGATTTTTGAAGCAAAGCAGTATTGGACTTTGTTAATACATGGATGGGAGACTGCTTGGTAGTATCAGATTCTTTAGGTGTTTTTAAACTACCAACACCATTTTCTTGGTACATTTAATTTTTACATGTATTCTTTTATGTACCAGAAGTTAGAAGTAGAAGAGCTGTAATAAAAACCACCAGCTCATCTACAGCCACAGCACACTGGATTTGCCCAATCTCTCCTGATCATGGAAGCTGAGCAGTGTTGGTCCTGGTTTTAGTACTTGGATGGGAGACCACCAGGAAATACCAGGAGCTGTGTGTATTTTTACAATACTAACAACGTTCTCTTGATGCATTCCATTTTGAAACATTGGGGCAGATCTATTAAGCCTGGTGAACTGATAAAGTGCAAGGTGATAAAGTACCAGCCAGTCAGCTCCTAACTGTCATTTTTCAAACCCAGTCTGTGACATGGCAATTAAGAGCTTATTGGCTGGTACTTTATCACCATGCAAATTATCATTTCACCAGGTTTAATAAATCGTCCGCTTACTCATTTATGTACGAGTAGTTAGAAGTAGAAGAACTCTAACAGAAACCACTAAGCTCATCTACAGCCACACCACACTGTATATGCCCAATATCACCTGATCTTAGGCCTGGTTTGTTCTTGGATGTGAGACCACCTGGGAATACCAGGTGCTGTAGGTAGTTTTATACTACCAACACCGTTCTCTTGATGCATTCTATTTTGAAACTTATTCATTGATGTACCAGTAGTTAGAAGTAGAAGTTAGAAACAGCAAAAATCATCTACAGCCGCATCACACTGGATATGTCCAATCTCATCTGATGTTGGAAGCTAAGCAGTGTTGTGCCTGGTTAGTTTTTGGATTTCAGGTCCTGCCTTCTGGTTTGGCCACGGCACCTCGGAAATTCACCAAGGTCATGGCCGTGATGACGACCCTTCACCATCGGTGGACCAGGGAGGAATCTCTCCTCCCGATAAACATTCTGGAATTGCAGGCAGTGTTCAATTCATTGACACTGGCCCTGCCTCTAGTACAGAACAGGCCTGTTCAAGTACAATCGGACAACGCCACCACGGTAGTGTACACAAATCATCAAGGCGGCACTCGAAATTGCATAGCAAAGCTGGAAGTATCAAAAATCCTCAGTTGGGTAGAACGTCATCTGCCAGCAATATCGGCAGTGTTCATTCCCGGAGTCCTCAACTGGGAAGCGGATTTCCTCAGTCGTCAGGACGTTCACGCTGGAGAGTGGAGAGGCCGCAGCAGAAATGTCTGCACTGGTGTCAGTAGGTGACTGAGGCAGGGATGACTGGGAGATAGTGGGTAACTGAAGCATGTATGAGTGGGAGATAGTGGGTGACTGAGGCCGGGGTGACTGGGAGATAGTCAGTGACTAAGGCAGGGGTAATAGGGTGATTTGACTGTTCCCAAGATGCTCAGCGCCCCCTGCTCTATAACCTCGCTTCCATGAACAGGGAGCTCAGTTTGTAGTTGGTGCCTTCAGTAGCAGGCCACTTAACAGGGGGCTGCCTGAGGCAGCCTATTCTTAGCTATTAATTTTGACAAGAAAAGAAGAACTTTTTTTTATAAGAATCTACAAGGGCTGCAGCAGGCTAGGTCTAATAGACATATTTACTGCAGCTCCATCACTCCCAGCGGCGCAGTATACTCCCGTGCCCTGGTTGCTGGGTCACTGCAGCGGAGGCTCCGGTTTCTTCCTAAGGTCAGTCACACACACACCGCCCTCCGGGATCACGAGGCCGCTGATGAAAGGGAGGTAAGGGGCTTCTGTGCCCACACTATACCGAGATCCAGCGTGGCTGTAGGGGGCGGGCCGTGTGCGCACTGGCGTGGACACTGATTACTGGGCAGCCACCAGGGACAGTTAAGGAGCACAGCTCTGGGGGGTTTTCTCCTATATTAGCCCCATTTTGTACTACCTGCAGTGCATTGTGATAGGTAATAGAGCCTGATTCAGGTTGGATTGTAATCGCAATAAGCAATCCAACTGCAAAAATTGCTAAGAGCATACGCATGCGCCTGCATTTTCTGTGGCACCCCGCAGATAATGCGATCACCTCTGACTGTCAATCGGTGCGGGGGGGGGGGTCAGCAACAATCCATTTCAAAGTCGGAGATGGAGCGGTGCAGGGGCAGGGCTACAAAATGGGGTCGGCAACGGAGAAACAGGAGGCGTGGTTAGAGCGGCTGCATGACATCACATGCAGCCGCTGCGATCACAAAAATGGTGGCGGCTTCCTGCGCACACGTACAGTCTGCACCAACAGGAGGCTAACCCATTTTTTATGATCACGCTGAACTGCACTGAGACTGCAATTTCAGCGTGGTCAAGAAGGGAGGCAGCATGCTGGGTGGCCATGCCCTGTGATGGGTGGCCCCGGCATGCGAACCATAGGATTGCAAATTCTGTTACTTAGCAGAATTTGCTATCCTTACTGAATTAGGCCCATTGATTACAAAATTGTAAACAATATTTGAAGTTTTTCTTCAGGGACTAACACAAAAGATGCTTGGGGCTACTAACACATGGGTAAGCCACGTAAAGCTTCCCATGGGTCAGTGGCATCACAACAGGGTTGCGGCACACACCCGAGTGTCACCCGCCAAGGGGGGTGACACCAAAGTGCCGGCTCTTCTTCAGTGACAGAATATGGGTGTTTCACTGTGACATTACGTGCAACACCCAGTTTCTGTCACTGTGCAGGAGCCAGCACCACTCACACACTAGTCCCCGGGTGCAGCCCCCAACCCCCGGGATACCCGGAGCTACAAAATGGTGATTCAGGCCACGCCCCTACCTATGAGACCATGTCTCCTTTTTACCATTGCGCTGCTTATCTGCGCGCACTGCATTACAATCTCCTTCGCCACCTCTCTGGGTGTCACCAGTGATAGTGACACCTCTGCCATGCTTGTAGCAGCTGGTCCTAAGATCTACGCCTCCAGCCCTGAGTGTTTGCCCATGTGACTTGTTGATCATCATAGCGAAGCAGATGCTTACAGAAAACTGCAGGGGCTTAGATTGAAAAGAAAAACATTGATGAACCCATCATTTCAGCGACAGGGTCTGCCACACGACTGACTGAAATGACTGGTTGGTTTGTGCCCCCACCAAAAAAGAATCAATCAATCAATCAATCAAACTCTCCTTGCACAAACTGGCTCTACAGAGGCAAGATGTCCACCTCATCATCCTCCGATTCCTCACCCCTTTCACTGTGTACATCCCCCTCCTCACAGATTATTAATTCGTCCCCACTGGAATCCACCATCTCAGATCCCTGTGTACTTTCTGGAGGCAATTGCTGGTGAATGTCTCCACGGAGGAATTGATTATAATTCATTTTGATGATCATCATCTTCTCCACATTTTCTGGAAGTAACCTCGTACGCCGATTGCTGACAAGGTGAGCGGCTGCACTAAACACTCTTTTGGAGTACACACTGGAGGCAGGGCAACTTAGGTAGAATAAAGCCAGTTTGTGCAAGGGCCTCCAAATTGCCTCTTTATCCTGCCAGTATACATACTGACGTGCCTACCTGGATGCAGTCACTCATATAATTCTCCACCATTCTTTCAAAGGTGACAGAATCATATGCAGTGACAGTAGACGACATGTCAGTAATCGTTGCCAGGTCCTTCAGTCCGGACCAGATGTCAGCACTCACTCCAGACTGCCCTGCATCACCGCCAGCGGGTGGGCTCGGAATTCTTAGCCTTTTCCTCGCACCCCCAGTTGCGGGAGAATGTGAAGGAGGAGCTGTTGACGGGTCACGTTCCGCTTGACTTGACAATTTTCTCACCAGCAGGTCTTTGAACCTCTGCAGACTTGTGTCTGCCGGAAAGAGAGATACAATGTAGGTTTTAAATCTAGGATCGAGCACGGTGGCCAAAATGTAGTGCTCTGATTTCAACAGATTGAATCCTGGTTAAGCGAATTAAGGGCTCCACCCACAAGTCCCACATGCCTAGCGGAATCGCTCTGTTTTAGCTCCTCCTTCAATGTCTCCAGCTTCTTCTGCAAAAGCCTGATGAGGGGAATGACCTGACTCAGGCTGGCAGTGTCTGAACTGACTTCACGTGTGGCAAGTTCAAAGGGTTGCAGAACCTTGCACAACGTTGAAATCATTCTCCACTGCGCTTGAGTCAGGTGCATTCCCCCTCCTTTGCCTATTTCGTGGGCAGATGTATAGGCTTGAATGGCCTTTTGCTGCTCCTCCATCCTCTGAAGCATATAGAGGGTTGAATTCCACCTCGTTACCACCTCTTGCTTCAGATGATGGCAGGACAGGTTCAGGAATGTTTGGTGGTGCTCCAGTCTTCGACATGCGGTGGCTGAAGGCAGAAAGTGGCCCGCAATTCTTCGGGCCACCGACAGCATCTCTTGCACGCCCCTGTCATTTTTTAAATAATTCTGCACCACCAAATTAAATGTATGTGCAAAACATGGGACGTGCTGGAATTTGCCCAGATGTAATGCACGCACAATATTGGTGGCGTTGTCCGATGTCACAAATCCCCAGAAGAGTCCAATTGGGGTAAGCCATTCTGCGATGATGTTCCTCAGTTTCCGTAAGAGGTTGTCAGCTGTGTGCCTCTTATGGAAAGCGGTGATACAAAGCGTAGCCTGCCTAGGAACGAGTTGGCATTTGCGAGATGCTGCTACTGGTGCCGCCGCTGCTGTTCTTGCTGCGGGGGGCAATACATCTACCCAGTGGGCTGTCACAGTCATATAGTCCTGAGTCTGCCCTGCTCCACTTAACCACAGACAAGTGGACATTGGGTACAACTGAATTTTTTAGGACACTGGTGACTCTTTTTCTGAGGTCTGTGTACATTTTCGGTATCGCCTGCCTAGAGAAATGGAACCTAGAGGGTATTTGGTACCGGGGACACAGTACCTCAATCAAGTCTCTAGTTGCCTCTAAATTAACGATGGATACTGGAACCACGTTTCTCACCACCCAGGCTGACAAGACCTGAGTTATCCGCTTTGCAGCAGGATGACTGCTGTGATATTTCATCTTCCTCGCAAAGGACTGTTGGACAGTCAATTGCTTACTGGAAGTAGTACAAGTGGTCTTCCGAATTCCCCTCTGGGATGACGATCGACTCCCAGCAGCAACAACAGCAGCGCCAGCAGCAGTAGGCGTTACACTCAAGGATGCATCGGAGGAATCCCAGGCAGGAGAGGACTCGTCAGACTTGCCAGTGACATGGCCTGCAGGACTATTGGCTCTCCTGTCTAAGGAGGAAATTGACACTGAGGGAGTTGGTGGTGTGGTTTGCAGGAGCTTGGTTACAAGAGGAAGGGATTTAGTGGTCAGTGGACTGCTTCCGCTGTCATCCAAAGTTTTTGAACTTGTCACTGACTTATGATGAATGCGCTGCAGGTGTCGTATAAGAGGGAGAACACATATTTTCAGATGAACATGGGAGGGCAGAAGGCTGCCTAATACTGAAGCACCCCCAAACAACAAACCAAATGCAACAACTAGTGCAAGCATTCCTGGGGGAAGGCCTGCAGCAGATGGATTTGCATATGGTGATGTCATCCAAGCAGTGGGTCAAAGTTGGCTTCAACCCTCGTCTGCATATGAAAAGAAAAAAGGGATGTGCAGGGCATGGCGGCCTTTTGCGGCGCTTGGATGACCCCTAATTCACATTAAACACCTCCACCCTCCTTCGGTGTGGGGCTCATGTTGGCTATGCCCCAACCCCTGAAGCATTCAAGCTGATTTCTTGCAGCAGCTGGGCACTGTAACAGCTCCAGAGCTGCTCTGTAAAGCATGTAAAAGGGTGAGGGCCCTGCAGCACTACCTGTAGTTTGCATTGACGTTGGAAGGCACAAAGTAAGCAGACAGGAGAGGTCATAATAGTGCGCAAGGGCATAGAAGGGAGCGGCTCAAGAAAAGAGAAGTGGAAACAGACAGCAAACTAGGCTGGAGAGAGACCTGAGACAAAGAGATCTGAATTATACGAGAGCCGACCAGGGGAAACACAAATTATGCAGTCAAGTTTCTTACATTTGGGGAAATCGCAAGAGCAGCACACCCAGAGTGCAATGGGTGAGCCTTGCCCTGGGAGAAGCACCTTCATGATCATAGTATCTCACCTGGCAGGTAAGTAGGAGTTGGGCTAGAGCTGGGTAGGGTCGCTGCTCGGGCACTTCCCTGTCAAGTGAAGGAGATCCAACTGAGTCAGCACAAGGGAACTCTCGAAAGAAGAACAAGGCTAGAGGAAGATCTGAGACAAAGAAATCTGACTTTTACCAGAGCTGACCAGAGGAAAGCACAAACACAGTCCCCCACTACCACAAATAATGAAGTCGAGTTTCCCACATTTGGGGAAATCACAGGGGTCAGCATACCCAGAATGCAATGAATGAACCTCACCCTGGGATAACAGTCTTCATTACCATGATATCTCCTATGCAAAATAAGTATGATTTGGGATAGGGCTGGGGAGGGCCGCTGCTCAGGCACATCTCTGTCAAGTAAAGGAGATTCAACTGAGGCAGCACAAGGGAACTCTCATCTGGGGACAACAACTGCAGGGAGAACACATATTTTCAGATGAACATGGGAGGGCAGAAGGCTGCCTAATACTGAAGCACCCCCAAACAACAAACCAAATGCAACAACTAGTACAAGCATTCCTGGGGGAAGGTCTGCAGAAGACGGATTTGCATACAGTGATGTCATCCAAGCAGTGGGCAAAAGTTGGCTGGAACCCTCATCTGCATATGAAAAGAGAAAAGGGGTATGCAGGGAATGGCGGCCTTTTGCGGCGCTTGGATGACCCTTAGTTCGCATTAAACACCCCCACCCTCCTTCGGTGTGGGGCTCATGTTGGCAATGCCCCAGCCCCTGAAGCATTCAAGCTGATTTCTTGCAGCAGCTTGGCACTGTAACAGCTCCAGAGCTGCTCTGTAATGCAAGTAAAAGTTTGTGGGCCCTGCAGCACTACCTGTAGTTTGCATTGTGCATTGGAAGGCACAAAGTAAGCAGACAGGAGGAGAAGTCAGGATAGTGCACAAGGGTATAGAAGGGAGGGGCTCAAAAAAAAAGAAGTGGAAACAGACTGCAAACTAGGCTGGAGAGAGACCTGAGACAAAGAGATCTGAATTATATGAAAGCCGACCAGTGGAAACACAAATTATGCAGTCAAGTTTCCCACATTTGGGGAAATCACAGGGGCAGCACACCCAGAGTGCAATGGGTGAGCCTTGCCCTGGGAGAAGCACCTTCATGATCATAGTATCTCACCTGGCAGGTAAGTAGGAGTTGGGCTAGAGCTGGGGAGGGTCGCTGCTTGGGCACCCCCCTGTCAAGTAAAGGAGATCCAACTGAGGCAGCACAAGGGAACTCTCGAAAGAAGAACAAGGCTAGAGGAAGATCTGAGACAAAGAAATCTGACTTTTACCAGAGCTGACCAGAGGAAAGCACAAACACAGTCCCCCACTACCACAAATAATGCAGTCAAGTTTCCCACATTTGGGGAAATCACAGGGGTCAGCATACCCAGAATGCAATGAATGAACCTCACCCTGGGAGAACAATCTTCATGACCATGGTATCTCCTATGCAAAATAAGTATGATTTGGGATAGGGCTGGGGAGGGCCGCTGCTCAGGCACATCTCTGTCAAGTAAAGAAGATTCAACTGAGGCAGCACAAGGGAACTCTCATCTGGGGACAACAACTGCAGGGAGAACACATATTTTCAGATGAACATGGGAGGGCAGAAGGCTGCCTAATACTGAAGCACCCCCAAACAACAAACCAAAAGCAACAACTAGTGCAAGCATTCCTGGGGGAAGGCCTGCAGCAGATGGATTTGCATATGGTGATGTCATCCAAGCAGTGGGTCAAAGTTGGCTTCAACCCTAGTCTGCATATGAAAAGAGAAAAGGGGCGTGCAGGGCATGGCGGCCTTTTGCGGCGCTTGGATGACCCCGAGTTCGCATTAAACACCTCCACCCTCCTTCGGTGTGGGGCTCATGTTGGCTATGCCCCAGCCCCTGAAGCATTCAAGCTGATTTCTTGCAGAAGCTGGGCACTGTAACAGCTCCAGAGCTGCTCTGTATGGCAAGTAAAAGGGTGTGGGCCCTGCAGCACTACCTGTAGTTCGCATTGTGCGTTGGAAGGCACAAAGTAAGCAGATGAGAGAAGTCAGGATAGTGCGCAAGGGCATAGAAGGGAGCGGCTCAAGAAAAGAGAAGTGGAAACAGACAGCAAACTAGGCTGGAGAGCTCTTCTGTCTATATTTTGCAAACCTGCTCTTGTCCTCTCCAGCTGCTCCATGTAGATTTGACGTCTGGAAAGGTGCATAACCCACTGACAAGCAGGCACACTCCTGCATGAGTTTTCTCTCTCACTAGCTGGATGATACACAATCATTTGCATGTGCTCCACCTCCGACACACCACCCACCCAACCACCCAGTGAACAGAGCCACCCACAAGCCAACTGGCTCCGTGATTTAATTTGCACAGTGTAGTCATCCAGGCAGCATGTCCTTCTCAATGGAAGGATCTCTGGTTCCATGGAATCTTCCACATTGGAATGCTGCGGAATAAAAAGGATTTAAATATTCAGCTTGCTAGCATTCAATGTACCTGCGGCTTGGCTTTAGCACATTGGTCTTCATCCTGTGGCCCTCCAGCTGCTGTGAAACTACACATCCCAGCATGCCCTGCCACATTTTTGCTATTAAGGTATGCTAAAACTGAGGCAGGGCATGCTGGGATGTGTAGTTCCACAGCAGCTGGAGGGTCGCAGGTTGAAGACCCATGTTCTAGCATGCCTGTTCTATGATGCATGTACCGTGATGTCACAATCAGCTTGGAATGGGGTGTCTAGCAGGCATTTGCTGACAGCCACTTGAGGTAGACACACATCAGGAGATGCAGCATATCGGAGGTCTTCGATGCCTTTCCAGCAAATGCACACCACCTGCTGCTGGTCTGGACACAAAACAATGCCCACAATCGAAGTCCCAAAATGCCAAACTACAGGATTCATGTAAGTAGTGAATTTAGGAATGAATTTAGAAGTAGGAAATTAAGTTAGTTCACAAGTACATTCAAATTCAGATCTAAAGTCTAGGTAGGCCTCACGTCCTGGCAGCCCCCAGCACTTAAAAATGCCTTGATTAGAGGTAGAGAATTAAATGTAGATAAAAAGTAGACACAAAATAAGACTCCACAGAGCAGTTATCAGGTGTCTTTATCAATTGTTGCATTTAAAAAATCAAGCAATTAGGGAACACAATGTTGCAACAATGTAACCCTATTTGCAAAATAGTACTAAATAAGTTTGTCGATGTAAGACATTTGCAAAGGCGCATCCAAAACACGCTGGAAAATGCAACTGAATCTGTTTTTGGAGGCTAGAATAGGAAATGTGCATCGGTCCTACAGGTACTGAAAGCTCTTCTACCATCTCCCTTTTCTGAAAAGCCATTTAATATATGGTTCCCAGATAGGGGACATATCAGATATTGCCTTTCAAAAGCAGCAAATATCATACCACTTCTATTGCCATCAAAGATAAACATTGATTGTTTTCAGATATTGGATTGAAAGAGCAGTCTTTATTGACATAAAGAAGCAAAAAAACATACATAAACATTACACACATAAGTACTGTGTTGTAGCACAGATAAAACACAATACAAATGCTGTCGGTATAGTACAGTTCAAGAACTACAGCACAGGCCAGCCTACACTATAAATCATGAACTGCACTATACATTTAAACAATACAATAATACAACAGTTAATAAGGCTATGGGTGTGGAGTGTAAGAGGGTGAGGGAATCACAAGCCCGAAGCTTTATTGAAAGACAGACACATATAAAGGGAGGATTAATAAATACAAAGATATCCTTTACTATAGAATGTAGTCCAATCAGGTCTTTCAACTCTTCCACAACTCAAAAACGGATAGTGTTCCCAAGCCTTCCATCCTGGAATATCTTCAGTCTCTCGCCAATGAAGAAAACAATCCCTCCAGCAGACTCTTCAACCACGATACAAGATCACAGCCAAAAGGGCGAGAAGAAACTACACTTGCGTTTAACCAAAATAGCTAAAACTTAGTGGAGGAAAGTGCAGTGCACCAAAACATAAGCTGACACAATCATGGAGAATGCCCAGCATATATGCTCTTCTATCTATATTTTACAAACCTGCTCTTGTCCCCTCCAGCTGCAACATGTAGATTTGACGTCTGGCAAGGTGCATAACCCACTGACAAGCAGGCACACTCCTGCATGAGTTTTCACTCTCACTAGCTGGATGATACACATTCATTTGCATGTGCTCCACCTCCGACACACTGCCCACCCAACCACCCAGTCACCAGAGCCACCCACAAGCCAACTGGCTCCGTGACTTAATTTGCACAGTGCAGTCATCCAGGCAGCATGTCCTTCTCAATGGAATAATCTCTGGTTCCATGGAATCTTCCGCATTGGAATGCTGCGGAACAAAAAGGATTTAAACATTCAGCTTGCTAGCATTCAATGTACCTGCGGCTTGGCTCTAGCACATGGGTCTTCATCCTGTGGCCCTCCAGCTGCTGTGAAACTACACATCCCAGCATGCCCTGCCACAGTTTTGCTATTAAGGTATGCTAAAACTGAGGCAGGGCATGCTGGGATGTGTAGTTCCACAGCAGCTGGAGGGTCGCAGGTTGAAGACCCATGTTCTAGCATGCCTGTTCTATGATGCATGTACCGTGATGTCACAATCAGCTTGGAATGGGGTATCTAGCAGGCATTTGCTGACAGCCACTTGAGGTAGACACACATCAGGAGATGCAGCATATCGGAGGTCTTCGATGCCTTTCCAGCAAATGCACACCACCTGCTGCTGGTCTGGACACAAAACAATGCCCACAATCGAAGTCCCAAAATGCCCAACTACAGGATTCATGTAAGTAGTGAATTTAGGAATGAATTTAGAAGTAGGAAATTAAGTTAGTTCACAAGTACATTCAAATTCAGATCTAAAGTCTAGGTAGGCCTCACGTCCTGGCAGCCCCCAGCATTTAAAAATGCCTTGATTAGAGGTAGGGAATTAAATGTAGATAAGAAGTAGACGCAAAATAAGACTCCACAGAGCAGTTATCATGTGTCTTTATCAATTGTTGCATTTAAAAAATCAAGCAATTAGGGAACACAATGTTGCAACAATGTAACCCTATTTGCAAAATAGTACTAAATAAGTTTGTCGATGTAAGACATTTGCAAAGGCGCATTTAAAACACACTGGAAAATGCAACTGAATCTGTTTTTGGAGGCTAGAATAGGAAATGTGCATCGGTCCAACAAGTACTGAAAGCTCTTCTACCATCTTCCTTTTCTGAAAAGCCATTTAATATATGGTTCCCAGATAGGGGACATATCAGATATTGCCTTTCAAAAGCAGCAAATATCATACCACTTCTATTGCCATCAAAGATAAACATTGATTGTTTTCAGATATTGGATTGAAAAAGCAGTCTTTATTGACATAAAGAAGCAAAAAAACATACATAAACATTACACACATAAGTACTGTGTTGCAGCACAGCCAAAACACAATACAAATGCTGTCGGTATAGTACAGTTCAAGAACTACAGCACAGGCCAGCCTACACTATAAATCATGAACTGCACTATACATTTAAACTATACAATAATACAACAGTTAATAAGGCTATGTGTGTGGAGTGTAAGAGGGTGAGGGAATCACAAGACCGAAGCTTTATTGTAACACAGACACATATATGGGGAGGGGCAATAAATAGAAAGGTATCCTTTACTATAGAATGTAGTCCAATCCGACCTCTGTGCTCTTCCACAACTGAAAAACGGATAGTGTTCCCAAGCCTTCCATCCTGGAATATCTTTGGTCTTTCGCCAATGAAGAAAACAATCCCTCCCTCCAGCAGACCCTTCAACCACGATACAAGATCACAGCCAAAGGGCCGAGAAGCAACTATACTTGAGCTTAACAAAAATGGCTAAAACTTAGTGGAGGAAAGTGCAGTGCACCAAAACATAAGCTGACACAATCATGGAGAATGTGCCAGCATATATGCTCTTCTATCTATATTTTGCAAACCTGCTCTTGTCCCCTCCAGCTGCTCTATGTAGATTTGACGTCTGGCAAGGTGCATAACCCACTGACAAGCAGGCACACTCCTGCATGAGTTTTCTCTCTCACTAGCTGGATGATACACAATCATTTGCATGTGCTCCACCTCCGACACACCACCCACCCAACCACCCAGTCACCAGAGCCACCCACAAACCAACTGGCTCCGTGATTTAATTTGCACAGTGTAGTCATCCAGGCAGCATGTCCTTCTCAATGGAAGGATCTCTGGTTCCATGGACTCTTCCACATTGGAATGCTGCGGAACAAAAAGGATTTAAATATTCAGCTTGCTAGCATTCAATGTACCTGCGGCTTGGCTCTAGCACATGGGTCTTCATCCTGTGGCCCTCCAGCTGCTGTGAAACTACACATCCCAGCATGCCCTGCCACAGTTTTGCTATTAAGGTATGCTAAAACTGAGGCAGGGCATGCTGGGATGTGTAGTTCCACAGCAGCTGGAGGGTCGCAGGTTGAAGACCCATGTTCTAGCATGCCTGTTCTATGATGCATGTACCGTGATGTCACAATCAGCTTGGAATGGGGTGTCTAGCAGGCATTTGCTGACAGACACTTGAGGGAGACACACATCAGGAGATGCAGCATATCGGAGGTCTTCGATGCCTTTCCAGCAAATGCACACCACCTGCTGCTGGTCTGGACACAAAACAATGCCCACAATCTAAGTCCCAAAATGCCCAACTACAGGATTCATGTAAGTAGTGAATTTAGGAATGAATTTAGAAGTAGGAAATTAAGTTAGTTCACAAGTACATTCAAATTCAGATCTAAAGTCTAGGTAGGCCTCACGTCCTGGCAGCCCCCAGCATTTAAAAATGCCTTGATTAGAGGTAGAGAATTAAATGTAGATAAGAAGTAGACACAAAATAAGACTCCACAGAGCAGTTATCAGGTGTCTTTATCAATTGTTGCATTTAAAAAATCAAGCAATTAGGGAACACAATGTTGCAACAATGTAACCCTATTTGCAAAATAGTACTAAATAAGTTTGTCGATGTAAGACATTTGCAATGGCGCATCCAAAACACGCTGGAAAATGCAACTGAATCTGTTTTTGGAGGCTAGAATAGGAAATGAGCATCGGTCCTACAAGTACTGAAAGCTCTTCTCCCTTCTCCCTTTTCTGAAAAGCCATTTAATATATGGTTCCCAGATAGGGGACATATCAGATATTGCCTTTCAAAAGCAGCAAATATCATACCACTTCTATTGCCATCAAAGATAAACATTGATTGTTTTCAGATATTGGATTGAAAAAGCAGTCTTTATTGACATAAAGAAGCAAAAAAACATACATAAACATTACACACATAAGTACCGTGTTGCAGCACAGCCAAAACACAATACAAATGCTGTCGGTATAGTACAGTTCAAGAACTACAGCACAGGCCAGCCTACACTATAAATCATGAACTGCACTATACATTTAAACAATACAATAATACAACAGTTAATAAGGCTATGGGTGTGGAGTGTAAGAGGGTGAGGGAATCACAAGCCCGAAGCTTTATTGAAAGACAGACACATATAAAGGGAGGATTAATAAATACAAAGATATCCTTTACTATAGAATGTAGTCCAATCCGGTCTTTCAACTCTTCCACAACTGAAAAACGGATAGTGTTCCCAAGCCTTCCATCCTGGAATATCTTCAGTCTCTCGCCAATGAAGAAAACAATCCCTCCAGCAGACTCTTCAACCACGATACAAGATCACAGCCAAAAGGGCGAGAAGCAACTACACTTGCGTTTAACCAAAATGGCTAAAACTTAGTGAAGGAAAGTGCAGTGCACCAAAACATAAGCTGACACAATCATGGAGAATGCGCCAGCATATATGCTCTTCTATCTATATTTTGCAAACCTGCTCTTGTCCCCTCCAGCTGCTCTATGTAGATTTGACGTCTGGCAAGGTGCATAACCCACTGACAAGCAGGCACACTCCTGCATGAGTTTTCTCTCTCACTAGCTGGATGATACACAATCATTTGCATGTGCTCCACCTCCGACACACCACCCACCCAACCACCCAGTCACCAGAGCCACCCACAAACCAACTGGCTCCGTGATTTAATTTGCACAGTGTAGTCATCCAGGCAGCATGTCCTTCTCAATGGAAGGATCTCTGGTTCCATGGACTCTTCCACATTGGAATGCTGCGGAACAAAAAGGATTTAAATATTCAGCTTGCTAGCATTCAATGTACCTGCGGCTTGGCTCTAGCACATGGGTCTTCATCCTGTGGCCCTCCAGCTGCTGTGAAACTACACATCCCAGCATGCCCTGCCACAGTTTTGCTATTAAGGTATGCTAAAACTGAGGCAGGGCATGCTGGGATGTGTAGTTCCACAGCAGCTGGAGGGTCGCAGGTTGAAGACCCCTATTCTAGCATGCCTGTTCTATGATGCATGTTCCGTGATGTCACAATCAGCTTGGAATGGGGGGTCTAGCATGCATTTGCTGACAGCCACTTGAGGGAGACACACATCAGGAGATGCAGCATATCGGAGGTCTTCGATGCCTTTCCAGCAAATGCACACCACCAGCTGCTGGTCTGGACACAAAACAATGCCCACAATTGAAGGCTCAAAATGCCCAACTACAGGATTAATGTAAGTAGTGAATTTAGGAATGAATTTAGAAGTAGGAAATTAAGTTAGTTCACAAGTACATTCAAATTCAGATCTAAAGTCTAGGTAGGCCTCACGTCCTGGCAGCCCCCAGCATTTAAAAATGCCTTGATTAGAGGTAGGGAATTAAATGTAGATAAGAAGTAGACACAAAATAAGACTCCACAGAGCAATTATCAGGTGTCTTTATCAATTGTTGCATTTAAAAAAATCAAGCAATTAGGGAACACAATGTTGCGACAATGTAACCCTATTTGCAAAATAGTACTAAATAAGTTTGTCGATGTAAGACATTTGCAAAGGCGCAAACAAAACACGCTGGAAAATGCAACTGAATCTGTTTTTGGAGGTTAGAATAGATGCAGGATCAAGTAGCTCAATGGGTAGGGTATTTGATTAGAATTCAACAGGTTATAGGTTTGAATCCTGGGTATGATAGTTTGAGGTGTTATTTAATAAAGTATGTTTATATATTAGTCACACATGGCTTACTTGTACAAATGGCATGTCACCAGTTAGTGCTGACTGCTGATATGCCATTTGCACAAACACGCCATGTGTGACTGTATATGCATTTAAGGAAGGCACCCCGGCAATACCACAAACCATTGAGTGTCAAGTATACTAGATATATCTTCATATCTCATGTGCTTTCTCTGAGACCAATCTTGTTATGCCCCTTCCCCACAAGGCATGCGCCTTTTGTCCATATTGCAAAAATGGGGAGGGGGGGGGGCATATAATTATCTGTCACAGGGCACCAAAAAGTCTAGTTATGGCTCTGGTATGCATTATGTAATCTGGCAAGCCATATCTCCAACACTGGCTGGTTGGAAAAGAAATCCGGTTATCTATGTGAGCAAATGACCATCAACGATTTACTCTCAAACACTAGAAAATGGACAAAAATGGTCCCCTAAACAAATTGGTTAAATTTTGGGTTTAACCAATTTGTGTAATGACCATTTTTGACCACTTTTCTAGTGTTTGGGAGCAACTGGTTAATTGACATTTGCTCCTATACATTACCAGATTTTCATTCCATCCATCCAGACTGGATAGATAGCCTGACAGATAATTGTGTAGTGTACGCCCAGGATAACTGTCAGTTGTGCTTTCTTTTATGACGGCACATAAATGGGTGGGCAGATCCAGAGCAAGCACTGCCCACTCATGCATAGTTGTCAACTGATGTGAAGTTCCAGGGGGCAATCTCAGTTATAAAGAAAAGTATCTGGAAATTGTCCCTAGTTTAAAAAAAAATAAAAAAAAAATTGATCAACTCCATTTATTTAGTATGATATCCCAGGTGATAGGATGCCGGCAGTCAGAACAACATACTTTATTAAATAACACATCTCAAACTACCATACCCAGGATTCAAACCTATAACCTGTTGAATTCTAATCAAACACCCTACCTATTGAGCTATTTGATCCTGCATAAAAATTGTGAACATTATATGAAGCTATTGGTACTTTGAAAAAAAAAGTATCAGCATTACAACGCAGCAGATCCATGCAGTTTGCAGCCACACACTACATGTATCTGCTCAGCCACAATGCTGATTATTTCTTCACAAAGTACAAGGTGAGCTCCAAACAGAATTCTCTAGCTTAGAATTATGCCAAACCTAGAAGTCGGGCCCCCCACCCTGGGATCCCCCGGAGGGAGGCCTGCACCGTCATGCGGCAGGCTTGTCCGTTTTGGAAGCAGGCTGATGGGCAGCCCAGGCTTGCTTCAGTCTGGGCTTGGCAGGTCTGGAAGCATGAGCTTGCTTTGGGTATGCCTGACCTTGGGTACGCTTTACCTTGAGGATGAAAGGGCCAAGGGAAAGTACTTTTAGCCTTCTGCGTGGTAGGAGTCATACTAGGTTGGCAAGCTGTTTTAGCAGTAGCCAGATCAGCTACAATCTTATTGAGGTCTTCTCCAAAGAGAGTGTCTCCCTTGAAAGGAAGCACCTCCAGGGTTTTCTTGGAATCCATATCCACCGACCAGGATCTCAACCAGCTGTATAAAGTATTACCTTGGAACTGGCTCTCCACTCCCCATTATCTGGTTATCATGGCTTCCTCCGCCAGTGTCCAGACTCGCTTACTGAAGCTCGGCCACTTCTTCCTAGCAGCAGGCTCCTGGATCACTGGGCAGCAGAGGTGCTTGGGAGCCGGAAGGGGGCGGAGCAATCAGGCAGGCAGTTGCAGTGCTGCCCAGCTATCTGTGGTGTGAGAAGAAGCAGGGGCACCCCACCGCTGGCAGTGCTGCAGCTAGCGGTGGTGGCAGCGGCGAGGCTGCTGGGCTGGGTCTTGAAAAAGGTGGAAAGAAGGGTGTTACGGCATGGAATGTACAAACTGCGAGACCCTGCTGGTAGCGCCTTTGTCTATTTAGTAGGAAGGGCACGTAACAGCCGGAGGGCAATGGAGGATGCCCCTTTAGGGCTGGAGCCCGGCGGCAACTGACTCCGTTGTCTCTGGCAGTTCCGCCCCTGGACTAGAGGAATGGTCAAGAACATGGCAACATTTAATGCCAAAAAATGCAAAATCATACACGTCTCAAAAATACAAAGGCTAACTATAATATTAAGGGCATTATAATGGCAAGAGGAAAGCTATCTAAGTATTACTATTTCAGGTGAGCAATGTAACAAAGCAATAGGAAAGGCAAGTCAGATGCTTGTTTGCATAGGTAAAGAACCAGTAGCAGAAAAAAGTAATACAGGTTGAGTATCCCATATCCAAAAATTCCGAAATACGGAATATTCCGAAATACGGACTTTTTTGAGTGAGACTGAGATAGTGAAACCTTTGTTTTTTGATGGCTCAGTGTACACAAACTTTGTTTAATACTCCAAGTTATTAAAAATATTGTATTAAATGAACTTCAGACTGTGTGTATAAGGTGTATATGACACATAAATGAATTCTGTGAATGTACACACACTTTGTTTAATGCACAAAGTTATAAAAAATATTGGCTAAAATGACCTTCAGGCTGTGTGTATATGGTATATATGAAACATAAATGCATTCTGTGCTTAGATTTAGGTCCCATCACCATAATATCTCGTTATGGTATGCAATTATTCCAAAATACAGAAAAATCCGATATCCAAAATTCCTCTGGTCCCAAGCATTTTGGATAAGGGATACTCAACCTGTAATGCCACTGTATAGGTCCTTGGTACAGCCACATTTAGAATCCTGTGTTCAGTTCCAGAAGCCATATCTCAAGCGCCTTGAGTCCTGTTGGAGAAAGAGCACTATATAAATAAATAGTATCAAAATTTGTTTCACGGCACCCCTAGGCCAAAGTTGTTTTTATTGAGAAATTCAGAAAAAAATATAAAATTAAGTAAATTGTGTTTATAGCATGTCATCCTCAGGTTCAGTTATGTTGTGAGGGAATGGTTTTGCCAATTTAATAAAGTATAAAATAAGAATTTACTTACCGATAATTCTATTTCTCATAGTCCGTAGTGGATGCCGGGGACTCCGTAAGGACCATGGGGAATAGCGGCTCCGCAGGAGACTGGGCACATCTAAAGAAAGCTTTAGGACTAACTGGTGTGCACTGGCTCCTCCCCCTATGACCCTCCTCCAAGCCTCAGTTAGGATACTGTGCCTGGACGAGCGTACACAATAAGGAAGGATTTTGAATCCCGGGTAAGACTCATACCAGCCACACCAATCACACCGTATAACTTGTGATCTGAACCCAGTTAACAGTATGATAACAAAAGGAGCCTCTGAAAAGATGGCTCCCAACAATAATAACCCGATTTTTGTAACAATAACTATGTACAAGTATTGCAGACAATCCGCACTTGGGATGGGCGCCCAGCATCCACTACGGACTATGAGAAATAGAATTATCGGTAAGTAAATTCTTATTTTCTCTAACGTCCTAAGTGGATGCTGGGGACTCCGTAAGGACCATGGGGATTATACCAAAGCTCCCAAACGGGCGGGAGAGTGCGGATGACTCTGCAGCACCGAATGAGAGAACTCCAGGTCCTCCTCAGCCAGGGTATCAAATTTGTAGAATTTAGCAAACGTGTTTGCCCCTGACCAAGTAGCTGCTCGGCAAAGTTGTAAAGCCGAGACCCATCGGGCAGCCGCCCAAGATGAGCCCACTTTCCTTGTGGAACGGGCTTTTACAGATTTTAGCTGTGGCAGGCCTGCCACAGAATGTGCAAGCTGAATTATACTACAAATCCAACGAGCAATAGTCTGCTTAGAAGCAGGAGCACCCAGCTTGTTGGGTGCATACAGGAGAAACAGCGAGTCAGATTTCCTGACTCCAGCCGTCCTGGAAACATATTTTCAGGGCCCTGACAACATCCAGCAACTTGGATTCCTCCAAGTCCCTAGTAGCCGCAGGCACCACAATAGGTTGGTTCAGGTGAAAACGCTGGAACCACCTTAGGGAGAAACTGAGGACGAGTCCTCAATTCCGCCCTGTCCGAATGGAAAATCAGATAAGGGCTTTTACAGGATAAAGCCGCCAATTCTGACACGCGCCTGGCCCAGGCCAGGGCCAACAGCATGACCACTTTCCATGTGAGATATTTTAACTCCACAGATTTAAGTGGTTCAAACCAATGTGACTTTTGGAACCCAAACTACATTGAGATCCCAAATTGCCACTGTAGGCACAAAAGGAGGCTGTATATGCAGTACCCCTTTTACAAACGTCTAAACTTCAGGGACTGAAGCTAGTTCTTTTTTGGAAGAAAATTGACAGGGCCGAAATCTGAACCTTAATGGACCCCAATTTCAGGCCCATAGACACTCCTGTTTGCAGGAAATGTAGGAATCGACCCAGTTGAATTTCCTCCGTCGGGCCTTACTGGCCTCGCACTACGCAACATATTTTCGCCAATTGCGGTGATAATGTTTTTGCGGTTACATCCTTCCTGGCTTTAGATCAGGATATGGATGACTTCATCCGGAATGCCTTTTTTCCTTCAGGATCCGGTGTTCAACCGGCATGCCGTCAAACGCAGCCGCGGTAAGTCTTGGAACAGACAGGGTCCTTGCTGGAGCAGGTCCCTTCTTAGAGGTAGAGGCCACGGATCCTCCGTGAGCATCTCTTGAAGTTCCGGTTACCAAGTCCTTCTTGGCCAATCCGGAGCCGCGAATATAGTGCTTTCTCCTCTCCATCTTATCAATCTCAGTACCTTGGGTATGAGAGGCAGAGGAGGGAACACATACACTGACTGGTACACCCACGGTGTTACCAGAGCGTCTACAACTATTGCCTGAGGGTCTCTTGACCTGGCGCAATACCTGTCGAGTTTTTTAATCATGTGGACGACTTCTGGGTGAAGTCCCCACTCTTCCGGGTGGAGGTCGTGCTGAGGAAGTCTGCTTCCCAGTTGTCCACTCCCGGAATGAATACTGTTGACAGTGCTATCACATGATTTTCCGCCCAGCGAAGAATCCCTGCAGCTTCTGCCATTGCCCTCCTGCTTCTTGTGCCACCCTGTCTGTTTACGTGGGTGACTGCCATGATGTTGTCCGACTGGATCAACACCGGCTGACCTTGAAGCAGAGGTCTTGCTAAGCTTAGAGCATTGTAAATGGCCCTTAGCTTCAGGATATTTATGTGAAGTGATGTATCCAGGCTTGACCCTAAGCCCTGGATATTCCTTCCCTGTGTGACTGCTCCCCAGCCTCGCAGGCTGGCATCCGTGGTCACCAGGACCCAGTCCTGAATGCCGAATCTGCGGCCCTCTAGAAGATGAGCACTCTGCAACCACCACAGGATGGATACCCTTGTCCTTGGTGACAGGGTTATCCGCTGATGCATCTGAAAATGCGACCCGGACCATTTTTCCAGTAGGTTCCACTGGAAAGTTCTTGCGTGGAATCTAACGAATGGGATTGCTTCGTAGGAAGCCACCATTTTTACCCAGAACCCTTGTGCATTGATGCACTGAGACTTGGTTCGGTTTTAGGAGGTTCCTGACTAGCTCGGATAACTCCCTGGCTTTCTCTTCCGGGAGAAACACCTTTTTTCTGGACTGTGTCCAGGAACATCCCTAGGAAACAGAAGACAAGTCGTCGGAACCAGCTGCGATTTTGGAATATTGAGAATCCAATCGTGCTGCCGCAACACTACCTGAGATAGTGCTACACCGACTTCCAACTGTTCCCTGGATCTTACCCTTATCAGGGAATCGTCCAAGTAAGGGATAACTAAAATTCCCTTCCTTCGAAGGGATATCATTTCGGCCATTACCTTGGTAAAGACCCGGGGTGCCGTGGACCATCCCTACAGCAGCGTCTGAACTGATAGTGACAGTTCTGTACCATAACCTGAGGTACCCTTGGTGAGAAGGGTAAATTTTGACATGAAGGTAAGCATCCTTGATGTCCCGAGACATCATGTAGTCCCCTTCTTCCAGGTTCGCAATCACTGCTCTGAGTGACTCAATCTTGAATTTGAACCTCTGTATGTAAGTGTTCAAAGATTTTAGATTTTAGATTTAGAATCGGTCTCACCGAGCCGTCTGGCTTCGGTACCACAATAGTGTGGAATAATACCCCGTTCCCTGTTGCAGGAGGGGTACCTTGATTATCACCTGCTGGGAATACAGCTTGTGAATGGCTTCCAAAACTGCCTCCCTGTCAGAGGGAGACGTCGGTAAAGCCGACTTTTGGAAACGGCGAGGGGGAGACGTCTCGAATTCCAATATGTACCCTTGAGATATTACCTGAAGGATCCAGGGGTCTACTTGCGAGTGAGCCCACTGCGCACTGAAATTCATTGAGAACGGGCCCCCACCGTGCCTGAGCTTGTAAGGCCCTAGCGTCATACTGAGGGCTTGGCAGAGGCGGGAAAGGGTTTCTGTTCCTGGGAACTGGCTAATCTCTTCAGCCTTTTCCTCTCCCTCTGTCACGAGCAGAAAAGAGGAACCTTTTGTCCGCTTGCCAACAAAGGACTGCGCCTGATAATACGGCGTCTTATTTTGAGAGGCGACCTGGGGTACAAACGTGGATTTCCCAGTTGTTGCCGTGGCCACCATGTCTAAAAGACCGACCCCAAATGTCCCCTTTCAAAGGCAATACTTCCAAATGCCGTTTGGAATCCGCATCACCTGACCATTTTACTGGTAGAATTGGACAACGCACTTATACTTGATGCCAGTCGGCAAATATTCCGCTGTGCATCATGCATATATAGAAATGCATCTTTTAAATGCTCTATAGGCAATAATATACTATCCTTATCTAGGATATCAATATTTCCAGTCAGGGAATCCGACCATGCCAACCCAGCACTGCACCTCCAGGCTGAGGCGATTGCTGGTCGCAGTATAACACCAGTATGTGTGTGAATACATTTTTGGATACCCTCCTGCTTTCTATCAGCAGGATCATTAAGGGCGGCCATCTCATGAGAGGGTAGAGCCCTTGTTCTTACAAGCGTGTGAGCGCCTTATCCCCCCTAGGGGGTGTTTCCCAACGCACCCTAACCTCTGGCGGGAAAGGGTATACAGCCAATACTTTTTAAGAAATTATCAATTGTTATCGGGGGGAAACCCACGCATCATCACACACCTCATTTTATTTCTCAGATTCAGGAAAACTACAGGTAGTTTTTCCCTCACCGAACATAATACCCCTTTTTGGTGGTACTCGTATTATCAGAAATGTATAAAACATTTTCCATTGTCTCAATCATGTAACGTGTGGCCCTACTGGAAATCACGGTTGTCTCTTCACCGTCGACACAGGAGTCAGTATCCGTGTCGGCGTCTGTATCTGCCATCTGAGGTAACGGGCGCTTTAGAGCCCCTGACGGCCTATGAGACGTCTGGACAGGCACAAGCTGAGTAGCCGGCTGTCTCATGTCAGCCACTGTTTTTTTTTATACAGAGCTGACACTGTCACGTAATTTTCAACAGTACATCCACTCAGGTGTCGACCCCCTAGGTGGTGACATCACTGTTACAGACACTCTGCTCCGTCTCCACATAATTTTTCTCCTCATACATGTCGACACAAACGTACCGACACACATCACACACACAGGGAATGCTCTGATAGAGGACAGGACCCCACTAGCCCTTTGGGGAGACAGAGGGAGAGTATGCCAGCACACACCAGAGCGCTATATATATATACAGGGATAACCTTATATAAGTGTTTTTCCCCTTATAGCTGCTGTATGTTTTAATACTGAGCCTAATTAGTGCCCCCCTCTCTTTTTTTAACCCTTTCTGTAGTGTAGTGACTGCAGGGAAGAGCCAGGGAGCTTCCCTCCAACTGAGCTGTGAGGGAAAATGGCGCCAGTGTGCTGAGGAGATAGGCTCCGCCCCCTTTTCGGCGGCCTTATCTCCCGTTTTTCTGTATATTCTGGCAGGGGTTAAATGCATCCATATAGCCCAGGAGCTATATGTGATGTATTTTTTGCCATGTAAGGTATTTTTATCGTGTTTTATTGCGTCTCAGGGCGCCAGCGCCCTGCACCCTCAGTGACCGGAGTATGAAGTGTGCTGAGAGCAATGGCGCACAGCTGCAGTGCTGTGCGCTACCTTATTGAAGACAGGAACGTCTTCTGCCGCCGATTTTTCCGGACCTCTTCGCTCTTCTGGCTCTGTAAGGGGGCCGGCGGCGCGGCTCCGGGACCCATCCAGGCTGGGCCTGTGATCGTCCCTCTGGAGCTAATGTCCAGTAGCCAAGAAGCCCAATCCACTCTGCACGCAGGTGAGTTCGCTTCTTCTCCCCTTAGTCCCTCGATGCAGTGAGCCTGTTGCCAGCAGGTCTCACTGAAAATAACAAACCTAAACTAAAACTTTCACTAAGAAGCTCAGGAGAGCCCCTAGTGTGCACCCTTCTCGTCGGGCACAGAAATCTAACTGAGGCTTGGAGGAGGGTCATAGGGGGAGGAGCCAGTGCACACCAGTTAGTCCTAAAGCTTTCTTTAGATGTGCCCAGTCTCCTGCGGAGCCGCTATTCCCCATGGTCCTTACGGAGTCCCCAGCATCCACTTAGGACGTTAGAGAAATAATTTTAATTGGTCCTGGACCACCAAACTATGCTACCAGTGCAAGAACCCCAGTTTGGAAACTACTGCCATAAAATAAACCTTTTTTGTTTTTTTTAAACTACATGTAATACACCTTAGATCTCAGTTCCTAAATGGTTTTAAACCCTTGCATACAGTAAACTACACATATTTAAAAATCCTACACCGGGCACAAGTGCTCACGGGCCAATTTCATGGCAGTCTCGGATAGGAGGGCATTGTGGATTCACCAAGGGAATGCTGATGCTGACTCCAAGAAGCCTCTTCAAGATCGCAGGAGCAAAGTCCTCTGCTTCTGCCAAATCCACTGCATGACGCTGGGGCTCTCCTGCAGGAGCCCACACCAGGGGCGGAACTACTGGCAGGGCAGGCAGTGCATTGCACTGGGGCCCCGCCGCACTCAAGGGCCCACAGCCGCCGGCATTACAATGAGTCACAATGACTCATTGTATCATGCCGCAGCCGCACACCAGCGCTCCCGTCGGGTCTGCGTCCTGCGACTCCCGCCGCCCGCCCGTCGTAACGAACAGATCAGGCCAGGGCACTATGGGCAGCAGCCGCAGCACCAGACACGCTGCCGCCTCTGTAACACACGAAGAGGGAGGAGGGTCGCTTGGAGATGAGAGGAGCAGCGGCACGGGGGGGAGGAGGAGGAGGAGGGAGGTGAAGGAAGGAGCCGCAGTAGCGCTTTGTTACTGGTGGAGGCGCTGCTGCTGCCCCTCTGCTTCACTATAGGCTGTCTTCCGAGAACAGCCTATAGTGAAGCAGAGGGGCAGCAGCTGCAGCGCCTCCACCAATAACACAGCGCTGCTGCGGCTCCCTCCTCCACCTCCCTCCTCCTCCTTCTCTACTGCCCGGGAATCGTCAAGCTGCACGAGGAGCCTGAGCCAGCGGAGAGGGTAAGTATAATTCTTCTTTCTTTCTTTCTTTCTTTCTTTCTTTCTTTCTTTCTTTCTTTCTTTCTTTCTTTCTTTCTTTCTTTCTTTCTTTCGTCTCTTTCTTTCTTTGTTGGGACTGCCTGCCGCTATGTGTAAAAAGGGGGAATCTGCCTGCCGCTATGTGTAAAAAGGGGGAATCTGCCTGCCGCTATGTGTAAAAAGGGGGAATCTGCCTGCCGCTATGTGTAAAAAGGGGGAATCTGCCTGCAGCTATGTGTAAAAGGGGGGAATCTGCCTGCAGCTATGTGTTAAAAGGGGGAATCTGCCTGCAGCTATGTGTAAAAAGGGGGACTGCCTGCCGCAATGTGTAAAAAGGGGGAATCTGCCTGCCGCTATGTGTAAAAAGGGGGAATCTGGCTGCAGCTATGTGTAAAAAGGGGGACTGCCTGCCGCAATGTGTAAAAAGGGGGAATCTGCCTGCCGCAATGTGTAAAAAGGGGGAAGCTGCTTGCCGCAATGTGTAAAAAGGGGGAATCTGCTTGCCGCAATGTGTAACAAGGGGGAATCTGCCTGCCGTAATGTGTAACAAGGGGGATGCTGTCTGCCGTAATGTGTAACAAGGGCACGCTGTCTGCCATAATGTGTAACAAGGGCAAGCTGTCTGCTGTAATGTGTAACAAGGGCAAGCTGTCTGCTGTAATGTGTAAAAAGTGTACGATGTCTGCCATTATGTGTAACAAGGGCAGGCTGACTGCTGTTATGTGAAAAAAGTGTACGCTGTCTGCCGCTATGTTTAACAAGGGCAGGCTGTCTGCCGTTATGTGTAAAAAGTGTACGCTGTCTGCCGCTATGTTTAACAAGGGCAGGCTGTCTGCCGTTATGTGAAAAAAATGTACGCTGTCTGCCGCTATGTGTAACAAGGGCACGCTGTCTGCCGTTGTGTAAAAAAGGGGGATGCTGTCTGCCGTAATGTGTAAAAAGGGGACGCTGTCTGCTGTAATGTGTAAAAAGAGGACGCTGTCTGCTGTAATGTGTAAAAAGAGGAATCTGTCCGCCGTAAGGTGTAAAAGGGTCTCTACCTAGTGTAGTGGTGCTACTGTGCGGCGTAATTTGAATAATGGAGACTACTGTGCACCGTTTTATGAATTGGTATTATTTTGTGGCCACACCCCTTAACCACGAAGCCACGCCACTATGTTTTTTTGCGCGCGCCTACGGCGCGCACTGCCCCTGTTTTGCATGCAGGGGTGGGGCTCCAATGCCGTTTCTTGCACACACTGCTAAAATGTCTAGTTACGGCACTGTTGCTAGGTATCCACTTCCCTGAGCAGGCCCCCCTCACCAGATCCTCTCCAGGGGTGAGGGGGTGGACTTGGATGGGATGGGATGGGGGGGGGGGGGGGGCAAGCCATTTTGTCGCACATGGGCCCACTGCTCGCTAGTTCCGCCACTGGGGGGCACGTCTAAAACTCTTCAGTCAGTTCTGGATTCATTCGGACCTGGACTCGAGGGTTTTACAAATAGTGTCCAAAGGGTACAAACTGGGGTTTCAAGAAGTTCCCCCTCACCGATTGTTCAAATCAGCCTTAGTCAGCAGATAGAAGGTTTTTATTCAAGCCTCTTCGTGGTCCCGAAGCCGGACGGCTCAGTCAGACCAATCTTAAATCTGAAATCCCTTAATTTCTACCTAAAGAAATTCAATTTCAAGATGGAATCTCTCAGGGTAGTGATCTCCAGTCCGGGGGATAAAGGAGATTTCATGGTTTTGGTAGACATAAAGGATGCCTACTTACATGTTCCCATTTAGCCACTGCATCAAGCTACCTGAGGTTTGCAATTCAGGATTGTCATTACCAATTTCAGACGTTGCCGTTTAGACCAGGGTGATGGCGGAAATGATGGTTCTCCTTCGCAAGCAAGGAGTCACAATTATCCCGTACTTGGATGATCTCCTGATAAAGGCGAGATCCAGGTACCAGTTGGTGCAAAACATCTACTCTCCCTGACAGTTCTTTAACAACATGGTTGGCTCCTAAACTTGCCAAAATCGCAGTTGGTCCTAATGACGCGGTTGTTGTTTTTGGGAGTGATACTGGACACAGAAGAGGTTTTCTTCTAGTGGAATGGCTCTGGAGATCCAGAGTCTGGTCAAACAAATTCTGAAACCAGCAAGAGTGTTAATCCATCAATGCATTCGGTTGCTGGGGAAGATGGTTGCGGCCTACGAGGCCATTCAGTTTGGCAGGCTCCATGCCAGAGTGTTCCAGTGGGACCTGTTGGACAAGTGGTCCGGATCCCACCTACACATGCACCGGAGGATAATCCTGTCTTCCAAGACCAGAATCTCACTCCATTGGTGGCTGCACAGTTCTCACCACCTAGAGGGGCGATGGTTTGGGATCCAGGACGAGATCCTAGGGACCACGGATGCAACCCTCCGAGGCTGGGGAGCAGTCACACAGGGGGAAAACATCCAAGGAAGATGGTCAAGTCAGGAAAGTTGTCTCCACATAAATGTTCTGGAGTTAAGCGCCATTTAATAACTGCAGACACAGTACGCACTGGGACGGGTGCCCAGCATCCTCTACGGACTAAGAGAAAAGGATTTACCAGTAGGTATTAAAATCCTATTTTCTCTAAAGTCCTAGAGGATGCTGGGGACTCCGTAAGGACCATGGGGATAGACGGGCTCCGCAGGAGACATGGGCACTTTAAGAAAGACTTTAGTTCTGGGTGTGCACTGGCTCCTCCCTCTATGCCCCTCCTCCAGACCTCAGTTTGATACTGTGCCCAGTGGAGACTGGGTGCTTTTCAGGAGCTCTCCTGAGCTTTCTGACAGAAAGTATTTTGTTAGGTTTTTAATTTTCAGGGAGCACTGCTGGCAACAGACTCCCTCATCGAGGGACTGAGGGGAGAGAAGCAGCCCTACTCTCTGAGTTGCAAGGTCCTGCTTCTTAGGCTACTGGACACCTTTAGCTCCAGAGGGATTGGTACGCAGGATCTCACCCTCGCCGTCCGTCCCAGAGCCGCGCCTCCGTCCCCCTCGCAGAGCCGGAAGATAGAAGCCGGGTGAGTATGAGAAGAAAAGAAGACTTCAGAGGCGGCAGAAGACTCCATGATCTTCACTGAGGTAACGCACAGCACTGCAGCTGTGTGCCTTTGCTCCCATACACCTCACATACTCCGGTCACTGTAAGGGTGCAGGGCACAGGGGGGGCGCCCTGGGCAGCAATATAAACCTCTTTCGCAAAAATATAACATATATACAGCTGGGCACTGTATATATGTATGAGCCCCCACCAATTTTACAGTTTAAGCTGGACAGAAGCCCGCCTCCGAGGGGGTGGGGCTTCTCCCTCAGCACTCACCAGCGCCATTTTTTCTCCAAAGCACCGCTGAGAGGAAGCTCCCCGGACTCTACCCTGCTTATACCACGTTAGACAAGAGGGTTGAAAAGAGGGGGGGGGGGGCACATAATTCGCAAATTACATACAGCAATACTACTGGGCAAACATTAAGTTACTGTTTTATTCCTGGGTTATATAGCGCTGGGGTGTGTGCTGGCATACTCCCTCTCTGTCTCTCCAAAGGGCCTTGTGGGGAAACTGTCTTCAGAAAAAGCATTCACTGTGTGTGTGTGGTGTGTCGGTACACGTGTGTCGACATGTCTGAGGAAGAAGGCTATATTTGAGAGGAGCGGGAGCAAATGAATGTGGTGTCTCCGCCGACAGCTGATTGGATGGATATGTGGAATGTTTTAAATGCTAGTGTAAACTCATTGCACAAAAGATTAGACAAGGCAGAAGCTTTGGGACAGTCAGGGTCTCAACCCATGCCTGATCCTATGTTGCAGGGACTGTCAGGGTCTCATAAGCGCCCACTATCCCAGTTTGTTGACACAGATACCGACACGGATTCTGACTCCAGTGTCGATTACGATGATGCAAAGTTACAGCCAAAATTGGCAAAATCCATTCGATTTATGATTATGGCAATAAAAGATGTTTTGCACATCACAGAGTAACCCCCTGTCGCTGACAAGAGGGTACATATGTACAAGGGAAAGAAGCCTGAGGTAACCTTTCCCCCCTCACACGAGCTGAACGAGTTATGTGAAAAAGCTTGGAAATCTCCAGATAAAAGACTGCAGATTTCAAAAAGGATTCTTATGGCGTATCCTTTCCCATCAACGGATAGGTTACGATGGGAATCCTCCCCTAGGGTGGACAAAGCATTAACACGCTTATCCAAGAAGGTAGCCCTCCCGTCCCAGGATACGGCTACCCTCAAAGAGTGTGCTGACCGCAAACAGGAGATTACCCTGAAGTCCATTTATACACATTCAGGTACCTTACTCAGACCGGCAATTGCGTCGACCTGGGTGTGTAGTGCTGTAGCGGCATGGACAAATGCCTTATCTGAGGGGATGGATAGCCTAGACAAGGATACTATTTTATTGACCCTGGGGCATATAAGAGATGCTGTCCTATATATGTGTGTATGCAAACTACCGGTGGTGCTGCAGGGCCCACACCCTTTTACTTGTCTTGTAGAGCAGCTCTGAAGCTGTTACAGTGCCCAGCTGCTGCAAGAAATCAGCTTGAATGCTTCCGGGGCTTGGGCATGGCCAACATGAGCCCCACACCGAAGGAGGGTGGGGGTGTTTAATGCAAACTTGGGGTTATCCAAGCGCCGCAAAAGACCGCCATGCCCCGCATGCCCCTTTTCTCTTTTCATATACATATGAGGGTTCCAGCCAACTTTGGCCCACTGCTTGGATGACATCACCGAATGCAAATCCGTCTGCTGCAGACCTTCCCCCAGGAATGCTTGCAATAGTTGTTGCATATGGTTTAATGTCTGAGGGTGCTTCAGTATTAGGCAGCCTTCCGCCCTCCCATGTTCATCTGAAAAGATGTGGTCTCCCTGCAGTTGTTGTCCCCAGACGAGAGTTCCCTTGTGCTTCCTCAGTTAAATCTCCTTAACTTGACGAGGGTGTGCCCGAGCAGCCGCCCTCCCCAGCCCTTTCCCAACACATACTTATCTTGCATATGAGATCTCTTGATCATGAAGATAGTTCTCACAGGTTGAGGTTCATCCTGGCCCCGCTCCCCGCTGGAGAGCGCTGATGAGGACAGCAGCGGGGCTTCAGCAGCAGGGTGAGTATGTGTGGCCAGAGACCTCCCTTCCCATGTGCAGGTCTGCAGAGTGTGCCGCGCAGGATGGGGCATGTGACACTCTCCCTCCCTGGGGCTCTTCCAGATGTAGCTCCTCAGCAGTATTTTTCCCAGGCTGCGCGGCGCTCTCCCCGACTGGCATCCGCCCTGGAGCACTGCCTTCCTCAACGCAACATCAGCAGGGGCCCCGGGCCTCATCACCATCCCAGGTCTTTCTCATGTATGTATCATGTATGTGTGTGTGATATATGTATGAATCATATATGTTTGTGATATCTATCTATCTATCTATCTATCTATCTATCTATCTATCGTATGTGTGTATATATGTATCTATCATGTATGTATGTATGTATGTATCTATCTTGTATGTATGTGTTCTATCTATCTATCTATCTATCTATCGTGTGTGTGATATATGTATGTATCTAT
Source organism: Pseudophryne corroboree (assembly GCF_028390025.1). Taxonomy (NCBI): domain Eukaryota; kingdom Metazoa; phylum Chordata; class Amphibia; order Anura; family Myobatrachidae; genus Pseudophryne; species Pseudophryne corroboree. The sequence continues at coordinate 41,211 of NW_026970197.1, read as the reverse complement.
CATGTATGTGTTATATGTATGTATCACACCTTCCTCTATACATATACATACATACATACACACACCTATATCTGTACGTACACTGACATACACACACCAACATCTACACATAAACACGCTGACCCCTAAACGTACACCAACGTACCCACATGTGAATCTATACATACATGTGCTGACACCTGGACATACACTGATGTACCCACACCTAACATCTATACATACACATGCTAACAACTGGACGTATACAGACGTACCCACATTTGCATCCATGCATATATAGATGTAGGTGTGTGTACGTCAGTGTACGTCCAGGTGTCAACGCGTGTATGTATAGATGCAGGTGTGGGTACGTCTGTGTATGTCCAGGTGTCAGAATGTGTATGTATAGATGCAGGTGTGGGAACGTCAGTGTAGGTTCAGGTGTCAGCGCGTGTATGTATAGATGCAGGTGCTTGTATGTCCAGATGTCAGTGCATGTATGTATAGATGCAAGTGTGGGTACGTCGGTGTATGTCCATTTGTCAGCGCGTGTATATATAGATGCAGGTGCTTGTATGTTGGTGTATGTCCAGGTGTCAGCATGTGTATGTATAGATGCAGGTGTGGGAATGTTGGTGTATGTCCAGGTGTCAGGGCGTGTATGTATGGATATTAGGTGTGGGTACATCAGTGTATGTCCAGGTGTTAGCGCATGTATGTATAGATGCAGGATAATAATCGCACAGCGTGCCCCCCGCCAACCACAAACCTCCCCCACCCCCCTGTATGACATAAACACAGCTAATTCCACTTACACACAATAATTTCAGTTTGCGACCAGGAGCCGGCAATGTATGTGCACCCAAATGAAGCCACTGTACATGCCCTGCAGGCTGCTATGTACTGCACAGGTGCAACTAATTTAAATGCCCTATCTTTAAAATGGGGCATATTTTACTAAATTAAAAAAACCTGTAACTTTCTGTAAAACCTTAACCCCAAAAGGCACTACACTAACATCGGGGTGTAGAGTTGGATGTTGATCCAAGGCACCAACAGGCTAAAGCTTTGACTGTTCCCAGGATGCCTTGCACCGCCTCCTCTATAACCCTGCCCAGTGGCGTAACTAGACCTTTGTGGTAGAGATGAGCGCCTGAAATTTTTCGGGTTTTGTGTTTTGGTTTTGGGTTCGGTTCCGCGGCCGTGTTTTGGGTTCGAACGCGTTTTGGCAAAACCTCACCGAATATTTTTTGTCGGATTCGGGTGTGTTTTGGATTCGGGTGTTTTTTTCAAAAAACACTAAAAAACAGCTTAAATCATAGAATTTGGGGGTCATTTTGATCCCAAAGTATTATTAACCTCAAAAACCATAATTTACACTCATTTTCAGTCTATTCTGAATACCTCACACCTCACAATATTATTTTTAGTCCTAAAATTTGCACCGAGGTCGCTGTGTGAGTAAGATAAGCGACCCTAGTGGCCGACACAAACACCGGGCCCATCTAGGAGTGGCACTGCAGTGTCACGCAGGATGTCCCTTCCAAAAAACCCTCCCCAAACAGCACATGACGCAAAGAAAAAAAGAGGCGCAATGAGGTAGCTGTGTGAGTAAGATTAGCGACCCTAGTGGCCGACACAAACACCGGGCCCATCTAGGAGTGGCACTGCAGTGTCACGCAGGATGGCCCTTCCAAAAAACCCTCCCCAAACAGCACATGACGCAAAGAAAAAAAGAGGCGCAATGAGGTAGCTGTGTGAGTAAGATTAGCGACCCTAGTGGCCGACACAAACACCGGGCCCATCTAGGAGTGGCACTGCAGTGTCACGCAGGATGTCCCTTCCAAAAAACCCTCCCCAAACAGCACATGACGCAAAGAAAAAAAGAGGCGCAATGAGGTAGCTGTGTGAGTAAGATTAGCGACCCTAGTGGCCGACACAAACACCGGGCCCATCTAGGAGTGGCACTGCAGTGTCACGCAGGATGTCCCTTCCAAAAAACCCTCCCCAATCAGCACATGATGCAAAGAAAAAGAAAAGAAAAAAGAGGTGCAAGATGGAATTGTCCTTGGGCCCTCCCACCCACCCTTATGTTGTATAAACAAAACAGGACATGCACACTTTAACCAACCCATCATTTCAGTGACAGGGTCTGCCACACGACTGTGACTGATATGACGGGTTGGTTTGGACCCCCCCCAAAAAAGAAGCAATTAATCTCTCCTTGCACAAACTGGCTCTACAGAGGCAAGATGTCCACCTCATCTTCACCCTCCGATATATCACCGTGTACATCCCCCTCCTCACAGATTATCAATTCGTCCCCACTGGAATCCACCATCTCAGCTCCCTGTGTACTTTGTGGAGGCAATTGCTGCTGGTCAATGTCTCCGCGGAGGAATTGATTATAATTCATTTTAATGAACATCATCTTCTCCACATTTTCTGGATGTAACCTCGTACGCCGATTGCTGACAAGGTGAGCGGCGGCACTAAACACTCTTTCGGAGTACACACTTGTGGGAGGGCAACTTAGGTAGAATAAAGCCAGTTTGTGCAAGGGCCTCCAAATTGCCTCTTTTTCCTGCCAGTATAAGTACGGACTGTGTGACGTGCCTACTTGGATGCGGTCACTCATATAATCCTCCACCATTCTATCAATGTTGAGAGAATCATATGCAGTGACAGTAGACGACATGTCCGTAATCGTTGTCAGGTCCTTCAGTCCGGACCAGATGTCAGCATCAGCAGTCGCTCCAGACTGCCCTGCATCACCGCCAGCGGGTGGGCTCGGAATTCTGAGCCTTTTCCTCGCACCCCCAGTTGCGGGAGAATGTGAAGGAGGAGATGTTGACAGGTCGCGTTCCGCTTGACTTGACAATTTTGTCACCAGCAGGTCTTTCAACCCCAGCAGACCTGTGTCTGCCAGAAAGAGAGATCCAAGGTAGGCTTTAAATCTAGGATCGAGCACGGTGGCCAAAATGTAGTGCTCTGATTTCAACAGATTGACCACCCGTGAATCCTTGTTAAGCGAATTAAGGGCTGCATCCACAAGTCCCACATGCCTAGCGGAATCGCTCCCTTTTAGCTCCTTCTTCAATGCCTCCAGCTTCTTCTGCAAAAGCCTGATGAGGGGAATGACCTGACTCAGGCTGGCAGTGTCTGAACTGACTTCACGTGTGGCAAGTTCAAAGGGCATCAGAACCTTGCACAACATTGAAATCATTCTCCACTGCACTTGAGACAGGTGCATTCCACCTCCTATATCGTGCTCAATTGTATAGGCTTGAATGGCCTTTTGCTGCTCCTCCAACCTCTGAAGCATATAGAGGGTTGAATTCCACCTCGTTACCACTTCTTGCTTCAGATGATGGCAGGGCAGGTTCAGTAGTTTTTGGTGGTGCTCCAGTCTTCTGTACGTGGTGCCTGTACGCCGAAAGTGTCCCGCAATTTTTCTGGCCACCGACAGCATCTCTTGCACGCCCCTGTCGTTTTTTAAAAAATTCTGCACCACCAAATTCAAGGTATGTGCAAAACATGGGACGTGCTGGAATTTGCCCATATTTAATGCACACACAATATTGCTGGCGTTGTCCGATGCCACAAATCCACAGGAGAGTCCAATTGGGGTAAGCCATTCCGCGATGATCTTCCTCAGTTGCCGTAAGAGGTTTTCAGCTGTGTGTGTATTCTGGAAAGCGGTGATACAAAGCGTAGCCTGCCTAGGAAAGAGTTGGCGTTTGCGAGATGCTGCTACTGGTGCCGCCGCTGCTGTTCTTGCGGCGGGAGTCCATACATCTACCCAGTGGGCTGTCACAGTCATATAGTCCTGACCCTGCCCTGCTCCACTTGTCCACATGTCCGTGGTTAAGTGGACATTGGGTACAACTGCATTTTTTAGGACACTGGTGAGTCTTTTTCTGACGTCCGTGTACATTCTCGGTATCGCCTGCCTAGAGAAGTGGAACCTAGATGGTATTTGGTAACGGGCGCACACTGCCTCAATAAATTGTCTAGTTCCCTGTGAACTAACGGCGGATACCGGACGCACGTCTAACACCAACATAGTTGTCAAGGACTCAGTTATCCGCTTTGCAGTAGGATGACTGCTGTGATATTTCATCTTCCTCGCAAAGGACTGTTGAACAGTCAATTGCTTACTGGAAGTAGTACAAGTGGGCTTACGACTTCCCCTCTGGGATGACCATCGACTCCCAGCGGCAACAACAGCAGCGCCAGCAGCAGTAGGCGTTACACGCAAGGATGCATCGGAGGAATCCCAGGCAGGAGAGGACTCGTCAGAATTGCCAGTGACATGGCCTGCAGGACTATTGGCATTCCTGGGGAAGGAGGAAATTGACACTGAGGGAGTTGGTGGGGTGGTTTGCGTGAGCTTGGTTACAAGAGGAAGGGATTTACTGGTCAGTGGACTGCTTCCGCTGTCACCCAAAGTTTTTGAACTTGTCACTGACTTATTATGAATGCGCTGCAGGTGACGTATAAGGGAGGATGTTCCGAGGTGGTTAACGTCCTTACCCCTACTTATTACAGCTTGACAAAGGGAACACACGGCTTGACACCTGTTGTCCGCATTTCTGGTGAAATACCTCCACATCGAAGAGCTGATTTTTTGGGTATTTTCACCTGGCATGTCAACGGCCATATTCCTCCCACGGACAACAGGTGTCTCCCCGGGTGCCTGACTTAAACAAACCACCTCACCATCAGAATCCTCCTGGTCAATTTCCTCCCCAGCGCCAGCAACACCCATATCCTCCTCATCCTGGTGTACTTCAACACTGACATCTTCAATCTGACTATCAGGAACTGGACTGCGGGTGCTCCTTCCAGCACTTGCAGGGGGCGTGCAAATGGTGGAAGGCGCATGCTCTTCACGTCCAGTGTTGGGAAGGTCAGGCATCGCAACCGACACAATTGGACTCTCCTTGTGGATTTGGGATTTCGAAGAATGCACAGTTCTTTGCTGTGCTGCTTTTGCCAGCTTGAGTCTTTTCATTTTTCTAGCGAGAGGCTGAGTGCTTCCATCCTCATGTGAAGCTGAACCACTAGCCATGAACATAGGCCAGGGCCTCAGCCGTTCCTTGCCACTCCGTGTGGTAAATGGCATATTGGCAAGTTTACGCTTCTCCTCCGACAATTTTATTTTAGGTTTTGGAGTCCTTTTTTTACTGATATTTGGTGTTTTGGATTTGACATGCTCTGTACTATGACATTGGGCATCGGCCTTGGCAGACGACGTTGCTGGCATTTCATCGTCTCGGCCATGACTAGTGGCAGCAGCTTCAGCACGAGGTGGAAGTGGATCTTGATCTTTCCCTAATTTTGGAACCTCAACATTTTTGTTCTCCATATTTTAATAGGCACAACTAAAAGGCACCTCAGGTAAACAATGGAGATGGATGGATTGGATACTAGTATACAATTATGGACGGGCTGCCGAGTGCCGACACAGAGGTAGCCACAGCCGTGAACTACCGCACTGTACTGTGTCTGCTGCTAATATATAGACTGGTTGATAAAGAGATAGTATACTCGTAACTAGTATGTATGTATAAAGAAAGAAAAAAAAACCACGGTTAGGTGGTATATACAATTATGGACGGGCTGCCGAGTGCCGACACAGAGGTAGCCACAGCCGTGAACTACCGCACTGTACTGTGTCTGCTGCTAATATATAGACTGGTTGATAAAGAGATAGTATACTCGTAACTAGTATGTATGTATAAAGAAAGAAAAAAAAACCACGGTTAGGTGGTATATACAATTATGGACGGGCTGCCGAGTGCCGACACAGAGGTAGCCACAGCCGTAAACTACCGCACTGTACTGTGTCTGCTGCTAATATATAGACTGGTTGATAAAGAGATAGTATACTCGTAACTAGTATGTATGTATAAAGAAAGAAAAAAAAACCACGGTTAGGTGGTATATACAATTATGGACGGGCTGCCGAGTGCCGACACAGAGGTAGCCACAGCCGTGAACTACCGCACTGTACTGTGTCTGCTGCTAATATATAGACTGGTTGATAAAGAGATAGTATACTCGTAACTAGTATGTATGTATAAAGAAAGAAAAAAAAACCACGGTTAGGTGGTATATACAATTATGGACGGGCTGCCGAGTGCCGACACAGAGGTAGCCACAGCCGTGAACTACCGCACTGTACTGTGTCTGCTGCTAATATAGACTGGTTGATAAAGAGATAGTATACTCGTAACTAGTATGTATGTATAAAGAAAGAAAAAAAAACCACGGTTAGGTGGTATATACAATTATGGACGGGCTGCCGAGTGCCGACAAAGAGGTAGCCACAGCCGTGAACTACCGCACTGTACTGTGTCTGCTGCTAATATATAGACTGGTTGATAAAGAGATAGTATACTCGTAACTAGTATGTATGTATAAAGAAAGAAAAAAAAACCACGGTTAGGTGGTATATACAATTATGGACGGGCTGCCGAGTGCCGACACAGAGGTAGCCACAGCCGTGAACTACCGCACTGTACTGTGTCTGCTGCTAATATAGACTGGTTGATAAAGAGATAGTATACTCGTAACTAGTATGTATGTATAAAGAAAGAAAAAAAAACCACGGTTAGGTGGTATATACAATTATGGACGGGCTGCCGAGTGCCGACACAGAGGTAGCCACAGCCGTGAACTACCGCACTGTACTGTGTCTGCTGCTAATATATAGACTGGTTGATAAAGAGATAGTATACTCGTAACTAGTATGTATGTATAAAGAAAGAAAAAAAAACCACGGTTAGGTGGTATATACAATTATGGACGGGCTGCCGAGTGCCGACACAGAGGTAGCCACAGCCGTGAACTACCGCACTGTACTGTGTCTGCTGCTAATATATAGACTGGTTGATAAAGAGATAGTATACTCGTAACTAGTATGTATGTATAAAGAAAGAAAAAAAAACCACGGTTAGGTGGTATATACAATTATGGACGGGCTGCCGAGTGCCGACACAGAGGTAGCCACAGCCGTGAACTACCGCACTGTACTGTGTCTGCTGCTAATATAGACTGGTTGATAAAGAGATAGTATACTACTAATATTATATATACTGGTGGTCAGGTCACTGGTCACTAGTCACACTGGCAGTGGCACTCCTGCAGCAAAAGTGTGCACTGTTTAATTTTAATATAATATTATGTACTCCTGGCTCCTGCTATAACCTATAACTGGCACTGCAGTAGTGCTCCCCAGTCTCCCCCACAATTATAAGCTGTGTGAGCTGAGCAGTCAGACAGATATATAATATATATATAGATGATGCAGCACACTGGCCTGAGCCTGAGCAGTGCACACAGATATGGTATGTGACTGACTGAGTCACTGTGTGTATCGCTTTTTTCAGGCAGAGAACGGATATATTAAATAAACTGCACTGTGTGTCTGGTGGTCACTCACTATATAATATATTATGTACTCCTGGCTCCTGCTATAACCTATAACTGGCACTGCAGTAGTGCTCCCCTGTCTCCCCCACAATTATAAGCTGTGTGAGCTGAGCAGTCAGACAGATATATATAATATTATATATAGATAATAGATGATGCAGCACACTGGCCTGAGCCTGAGCAGTGCACACAGATATGGTATGTGACTGAGTCACTGTGTGCTGTGTATCGCTTTTTTCAGGCAGAGAACGGATTATAAAGTAAACTGCACTGTCCTCACTAGTAAACTCTCTCCACTCAGTCTCTACACTTCTACAGTAACAGTACTCCTCCTAGTCAGCTCCAGTAAATCTCTCTCAGTCTCTTATAATCTAAATGGAGAGGACGCCAGCCACGTCCTCTCCCTATCAATCTCAATGCACGTGTGAAAATGGCGGCGACGCGCGGCTCCTTATATAGAATCCGAGTCTCGCGATAGAATCCGAGCCTCGCGAGAATCCGACAGCGTCATGATGACGTTCGGGCGCGCTCGGGTTAACCGAGCAAGGCGGGAAGATCCGAGTCGCTCGGACCCGTGAAAAAAAACATGAAGTTCTGGCGGGTTCGGATTCAGAGAAACCGAACCCGCTCATCTCTACTTTGTGGGCCCCATAGCAAAATTCTGAATGGGCCCACCAGCACTCAACAAGAATGAGTGGCGTTTGGGGTCAGAAAAGTAGAGGGGAAGGGGTCTGACAGAGTAGGGGGCAGGACATGAATGAATAGAAACTGAGGTGTCCATTATATAAAGAAATACAGTATGTGTGTCTGTGTGTATATCACACACACACATATAAGGGAAATTCAAATGCCCTCAATTATTGCGCCCATTACACTCTGGTTTAGGTGCACAAAGCACCTAAACCTGAATAAAGTAATGGGCGCGATCGTGAAAAGACACCGTTTGGTTGCCCAAATGGGTCTCTTTGCACACATTTCAGCTTGTTTCCCCTGGGGGTAGCGAGCTGAAATAAACATGTCGCACCCGTTGGCAGCAACATTAGAATAGCTGCTGACGGGCACGATTGAGGGAGGAAAGGGACATTTGAATCCAGCCCATAGATGCAATGTGAATATGTAATTTGTACCTTCCTATCTTAAAATGTATATAGTAGTGTATACACTAGAGGTCTTTCCGAACCCCCTAATCCTAACATTGTAATTTGCTTTAGGGCGCACCTCCAATTAGTCTAGTGTTTCGTATTTTCACATTAAATACTTTCTTGCATTGGTTGGTTAAAGATTAGATCGTATATTTTTCTAGATATAGCTGTGCATAGTCTACAAGGCTACATGCTTCTCCCCTAACTAGAGATGTGCAGCGGGCATTTTTCGTGTTTCATGTTTTGGTTTCGGATCCGCAGTTGTGTTTTGGATACGGACGCGTTTTGGCAAAACCACCCTTTCGGGTTTTGGATTCGGGTGATTTTTTTTTAAAACCTCAAACAGCTAAAATCATAGAATTTGGGGGTAATTTTGATCCTATAGTATTAAGCTCAATAACCATAATTTCTACTCCTTTCCAGTCTATTCTGAACACCTCACACCTCCCAATATTATTTTTAGTCCTAAAATTTGCATCAAGGTCCCTGGATGACTAAGCTAAACGACCCAAGTGGGCAGCACAAACACCTGGCCCATCTAGGAGTGGCACTGCAGTGTCAGACAGGATGGCACTTAAAAAAATAGCCCCAAACAGCACATGATGCAAAGATAAATAAAAAAAGAGGCGCAAGATGAAATTGTAGTGTGTCTCTCCTGCTCAGTGTCAGTTCTCAGTAGTATCCTCATCAGTGCTCAGTATCACTGCTCATTGTCTTGTGCTGCATTGTGGTGCTCAGTATACTAGAGTACATTACTAATAGTCCAGTGCTGCATCTTGCTGCTCAGTGTCAGTTCTAGTATCCTCATCAGTGCTCAGTATCACTGCTCATTGTTTTGTGCTGCATTGTGGTGCTCAGTATACTACAGAACATTACTAATAGTCCAGTGCTGCATCTGGCTGCTCAGTGTCAGTTCTAGTAATCTCATCAGTGCTCCGTATCACTGCTCATTGTCTTGTGGTGCTCAGTATACTACAGTACATTACTAATACTCCAGTGTCTTGTGCCGCATATGGCTGCTGTAGGGTGCTGTGGTAGTGTCCTGTCACTGTGCATATGTCATCATTCCAGTCACAGTGACATACCCTCCAACTGTACCTTTTTAATAGGTACAGTACCTTTTTTTCATGGTCTGTACCTATTTTTGGCTCTCCAAACTTCCATTGAAAGTATAGGAAAAGGGGCGTGACCACGCCCCCCCCACTTTACCCGTGACCACGCCCCTTTTTCTAATTTGTACCGATTTTTGTGTGTAAAATGTTGGAGGGTATGCAGTGATATCTGGTATCTATCTAGTGGTATCTAATTCCAGACATTACCACCGTCTAATTCCAGATATATTACTGGCTTATAATTCTACACATTAAAAAATGGAGAACAAAAAGGTGGAGGGTAAAATAGGGAAAGATCAAGATCCACTTCCACCTAGTGCTGAAGCTGCTGCCACTAGTCAAGGCAGAGACAATTCAATGCCATCAACATTATGTAATGATTATACGATACATTATATATCATATCATTGTATGGTTGTAAAATACAACTTAAAAACTTTAATGAATAAATACATAAAGTAGCTTTTATGTAACCTTTTTAAACCTATTAGCATAGACCGAATCTCATTGTGTGTATAGGCCTTTAGTTCAACAACAGCATGGGACCAGTTAGTGTGTTTTGACCACTGCACAGCACCTGGTGTTATATAGTAAGCACCACTATGGCATAGTATACAGCATTATGGGCCTGATATGAGTGTGACCAGCGGTGATGTGGAATGCAGTAGGAGGTGCTGTTTAGTAAGCACCACTTCTATATTCACCATGCAGTATATTGTGTGAATATAGAAGTGTTGGCTGTGTTATATATTAGAGTAATTATTGCAGCTCCCAGCTAAAATTGCAACAATGTAATTTAGTGACAAGCTGCAGAGATTAACCCTTTCTGTGGCTGCTGCACAACCTCTATTCATATCGCTGAATTCAATTAGGGAGATGTTCTCACCCCGTGAGCAAGCGCAGGTATATGCCACACTTATGGTAACATTAGATTTGCAGATATTTTCTTGCAGGGGTGTTTCTAAACAATTTGGCTTCAAATGCGTGCCCCCCGCCACCATTGGCATTAAAAATTGTGCCCCTCCCCCATATATATATATATTCCATAGACAAAAAACCTTACGGTTTCACATGTCCCATTAAGGCTTCTTAGACATGATCGAAATTTCAGAAACCTGTTGTAACTCTTCCACTCAAACTCCAAAAAGCAATGAAATTCCGATCATTAAGGCTGACGCCTTAATGGACGTGTTCCTAGCGCAATACAGATATGGTATGCCATCACAGCCTGTGGGTAAGTGCAGATTCAGCACTCTCACAGAGTGACATTGCTGTCACTCACACAATGGTGGAGCTGCTAATTCACAGATTTGTGTGCTCATTGGAATACACACATGCAGTCTATGCAACTGAAGGTCTGAGCAGTTATGTGGTGCTCCCATCCCACACAGTCCTCACAACCATCCCATTCAGTCACCACAACAATCCCACCTTGTTACAACATCCTTCTAACTCCATACATCCATCTCATTTAGAATACACATTTAGCTCCCTCAAACATCTTGGTTAATTGCTAAAACTATAATACCCCATCTACGGTCTATGCATCTACACTTACTTCCCCTATACACCCCCATGCTGCTCTGTCTTCCCCAATCCCTACTGCTGTGTTCTCCCATCTGTGCTAGTCTGTACTAATTTATCTGTACCATCTGTCTTTCCCCACCTGTGCCTTGTCTGTACCACCGTTTCCTTCTCTCTGTGCTGCTCAGGGTTTCCCTCTTCAACGTCACTCTGCCTCCTCCAATACATAGCACACTGTCTTCTCTCCCATCTGCACCAGCTTTCTACCCATCCGTGCCAGTGTTTTCAACCCATCTGCACCGATGTCTCCCTTCCCATACTTGCTGCTTGATCTACCCCCTATCCACACCACTCTTACCCTATTCATATAGCTGTCATCCTGAAGGTAAGTTTCGTGGGTCACTATTGGGGTGGGAGGGGGGTTGCCCTATACAACCCACCCAAGGATTAGGCCTAGCTGCCACCCCCCAAGGGAAGGTAAAAATACTTATCTCCTCCAATGTTGGGACTGTATTCCCCTCATCCATGCTGCTCTGCCTTCCTCATCCATGCCGTTTCTTTCCATCTATACTGCTCTTTCCCCTCCCACATCTGTGCTGCTTTTTCCCCCTCATCCACACGGCACTGTCCACCCATCCATGCAGCTGTCTCCCCACCATCTGTGCCACTGTCTTTCCCCCATCTGTCTTACCTCCCCCCCATCTGTGGGGGTAATTCAGAGTTGATTGTAGATGTGCCAAATTTAGCACATCTACAATCATTTACTCTGACATGCGGCGGGATGCCCAGCACAGGGATAGTCCGCCCCGCATGTCAGGCCCTCCCCCCACTGGGCTCCCGGGTACGCACGCACAGTGCAGCCATTGCGCATTCGCACCCCACAAACTAATTCAGACTGCGATCGCTGCAGTCTGAATTATCCCGTGTTTCTTTGTCACCACCCATCAATGCTGCTTAGTCTTCCCTCTAGCCACACACTTTTGTTCCCCCATCCACAATGCTGTCTCCTCCCTCCAACCAACAACACTCTTACCTCATCCGAGCAGCTTTGTCTTCCGCTCAGACCTTCAGTTGCATAGACTGCATGTGTGTATTCCAATGAGCACACAAATCTGTGAATTAGCAGCTCCACCATTGTGTGAGTGACAGCAATGTCACTCTGTGAGAGTGCTGAATCTGCACTTACCCACAGGCTGTGATGGCATACCATATCTGTATTGCGCAAGGAACACGTCCATTAAGGCGTCAGCCTTAATGATCGGAATTTCATTGCTTTTTGGAGTTTGAGTGGAAGAGTTACAACAGGTTTCTGAAATTTCGATCATGTCTAAGAAGCCTTAATGGGACATGTGAAACCGTAAGGTTTTTTGTCTATGGAATTTCATTGCTTGTTTTAAATTTATTTTTTTTATTCAGAAATGTAAAATTTCACTGTAAGAATAAACATTTGATTTTTTAAACGTTCAATGAAAATGTTCGTATAACATCACTGTTCTGTGCAAAATTATTTTATTAACCAAACCGAATTGTTTAAGGTCCGTACACACTTAACAATTTAATGAGCGACGTCGCTCATTCTCCCCCTCCATGAGCGACGTCGCTCGTTTTATCGTTAAGTGTGTATGCCGCCAGCGACAAACGATGCGCGGCCCAGCGGGTTGGCAACAATCGTCGCTGTCGGTAGGGCATGCATGAAGGATGTGGACTGTCGTACACGACCTTCATGCAGGGCTGGCGGGGGCGTGACGTCACTGAGCGATTTGAGCGGTCATATCACTCAGTGTGTACAGTCGGCCGCTGGCCAACCGGCCCGGGAGGGGGAAACATTAGACGATGTCGCTCACAGAGCGACATCGTTTAATGTGTATGGGCCTTTAGACTTCGGTCAAAATATTTTGCTGACTTTGCAGCTGATGCAGGGAGGGGGGTAGGTGGCAGCAGCCTGTGACTGAGGCTGGAGGTAGGCGTGAAATGCATTGCTTGTACGTGTGAGTGCGTGGTGTCAGGTGCTGTGCGTGTATATGTGTGTGTGTCAGGTGCTGCCTGTGTATGTGTGTGTCAGGTCCTGTGTGTGTGTGTGTATGTGTGTGTCAGGTGCTGCATGTTTATATGAGTGTGTCTGATGGTGCGTGTGTATGCGTCAGCTGCCGCACGTGTGTGTGCGTCAGGTGTTGCGGGTGTATATGTGTGTGAGTATCAGGTGCTCCGCGTGTGTACAAGTGTATGTCTGGTGCTGTGCATGAATACGTATGTCTGTGTCAGGTACTGCGCGTGTACATGAGTGTGCGTCAGGTGCTGCGCGTGTACATGAGTGTGCATTAGGTGCTGCGCGTGCACATGAGTGTGCGTCAGGTGCTGCGTGTGTACATGAGTGTGCATTAGGTGCTGCGCGTGTACATGAGTGTGCGTCAGGTGCTGCACGTATACATGAGTGTGCGTCAGGTGCTGCGTGTGTACATGAGTGTGTAAGGTGCTGCATGTGTCAGGTGCTGCGTGTGTATATTAGTGTGTCTGATGGTGTGCGTGTATATGTATGTGTCAGGTGCTGCGTGTATATGTATGTGTCAGGTGCTGCGTGTGTATGTATGTGTCAGGTGCTGCATGTTTATTTTATTGTGTCTGATGCTACGTGTGTGTGTGTCAGGTGCCGCACGTGTATATGTGTGTGTGTCAGGTGTTGCGCGTGTATGTGTGTGTCAGGTGCCGTTCCCCTTCTTCCCATCCCAGCTCTCTCTGTAGAATACAGCTCTTCACCCAGAGAGAGGGAAAGACCAAGGGGCTGATCACTGCACTGCTCACTTTTTGGTCATGAGTTCGGCCTCCTGTTTCTTCCAGTGCTGTGTTCCTGCAGCCCAGCCCTCCCTGTTGTGCCAGAGAATCAGCCCTTCCTTCCCCAGCCAGAGAGAGAGCCCGAGGCAGAGACACTCTTCCCGTAGCTGGCTTACCCCCAGTACTTCAGCACTGGCCATGCGGCAGTCAACAAAGGAGACCAGCAGGGGGTTCTGGCAGCATCAGCTGTGGCCGCAGCTTGATCGGGGAGGCCTGCAGTGTCTGAGGTGGGCAGCGCTTCCTCCGCCGCGGTTCACCTTCCCCTGCCGGAGAGAAAGCCAGAGACATACCCTTCCCGCAGCTGGGCTACCCCTAGTACCTCAGTGCTGGCCAGGCAGAAGTCTATGGAGGGGACCGGCAGGGGTTTCGGGCCGCAGCAGCAGCGGCCGCAGCAAGATCAGGGAGGCCTGCAGGGTCAGTGCCGGGCAGCACTTCCACCAACACTGTCACCTCTGTGCTGGGCATGTACACCAGTCCGTACGGACGGAGGTGTCCACAACAGGCAGCAGTATAATGAGTCAGACAAACTCATTACATGCTGCCCACTGCTGCGCCGCGTGCCCTCGATGGAGGAAGCCTAGATGCGGTCCCCAGCGGCAGCGAGGGAGAAGGGTGATCACATCACCCTTCAACCCGGCACCTCACAATCAGCTGGGGATCTGCAGTAGCTTCATCTCTCTCTTCCTCTCCCTCTCTGACAGCACAGCAGCCCCTCTGGGTCCCATGTAGCTCTGCCCCCCTGCTCACAGTTCACTCGGCCTCTACTGATTAAAAAGAAAATAAGAGCCTGACCTGCTGCTCAGATGCGAGGAGGGGACGGGCGGTAGGTCCTCTGTGAGTGCACTACACAGTCAAAATTAACTCGGACTCCTCACAACAGTGTGGACTGCGGGCGACGTCAGACGCCAATTCGGGTGTGCCTACCGCACTACCTGCCCATCAAGCCCAACGTGGTGCCATGGTGCCAGCCCCGCCCACTATACGGATTCCATTTTGTATTAGGAATCCTATAACAGCATTCCGACATCCCTCCCTATGACGCTGCCATCCATACATCCGCACACTGCCGCTCTCATACATCCGTACACCGCCACTCTCATACATCCGCACACTGCCGCTCTCACACAACTGTACACTGCTGCTCTCATACATCCATACAATGCCGCTCTCATACATCCATACAACCCCGCTCTCATACATCCGTACAACCCCGCTCTCATACATCCGCACACTGCCGCTCTCATACATCCGCACACTGCCGCTCTCATACATCCGCACACTGCCGCTCTCATACATCCGCACACTGCCGCTCTCATACATCCGCACACTGCCGATCTCATACATTCGTACAACCCCGTTCTCATACATCCGTACAACCCCGCTCTCATACATCCGTACAACCCCGCTCTCATACATCCGCACACTGCCGCTCTCATACATCCGCACACTGCCGCTCTCATACATCCACACACCGCCGCACTCATACATCCACACACCACCGCACTCATACATCCGCACACCACCGCACTCATACATCCGCACACCGACGCAGTTATGCAGCCGTACACTGCCGCTCTTATATAGCCGTACACTGCTGCTCTCATACATCCGCACACTGCCGCACTCATACAGCCGTACAACCCCGCTCTCATACATCCGCACACTGCTGCACTCATACAGCCGCACTCTTACAGCTGCACACTGCCGCTCTCATACATCCGCACACTGCCGCTCTCATACTTCCGCACACTGCCGCTCTCATACTTCCGCACACTGCCGCTCTCATACTTCCGCACACTGCCGCTCTCATACTTCCGCACACTGCCGCTCTCATACTTCAGCACACTGCCGCTCTCATACATCCGCACACTGCCGCTCTCATACATCCGCACACTGCCGCTCTCATACATCCGCACACTGTCGCTTTCATACATCCGTACAACCCCGTTCTCATACATCCGTACAACCCCGCTCTCATACATCCGCACACTGCCGCTCTCATACATCCACACACCGCCGCACTCATACATCCACACACCACCGCACTCATACATCCACACACCACCGCACTCATACATCCGCACACCGACGCAGTTATACAGCCGTACACTGCCGCTCTTATATAGCCGTACACTGCCGCTCTCATACATCCGCACACTGCCGCACTCATACAGCCGCTCTCATACAGCCGTACAACCCCGCTCTCATACATCCGCACACTGCTGCACTCATACAGCCGCACTCTTACAGCCGCACACTGCCGCTCTCATACATCCACACACTGCCGCTCTCATACATCCGTACAACCCCGCTCTCATACATCCGTACAACCCCGCTCTCAAACATCCCACACTGCCGCTCTCATACATCCGCACACTGCCGCTCTCATACATCCGCACACTGCCGCTCTCATACATCCGCACACTGCCGCTCTCATACATCCGCACACTGCCGCTCTCATACATCCGCACACCACCGCACTCATACATCCACACACCGACGCAGTTATACAACCGTACACTGCCGCTCTCATACATCCGCACACTGCCGCTCTCATACATCCGCACACTGCCGCTCTCATACATCCGCACACTGCCGCTCTCATACATCCGCACACTGCCGCACTCATACAGCCGTACAACCCCGCTCTCATACATCCGCACACCGACACGGTTATACAGCCGCACACCGTCACAGTTATACATCCGCACACTGCCGCTCTCATACAGCCGCACTCTTACAGCCGCACACTGCCGCACTCTTACAGCCGCACACTGCCGCACTCTTACAGCCACACACTGCCGCACTCTTACAGCCACACACTGCCGCACTCTTACAGCCACACACTGCCGCACTCTTACAGCCACACACTGCCGCACTCTTATAGCCACACACTGCCGCACTCTTACAGCCACACACTGCCGCACTCTTACAGCCACACACTGCCGCACTCTTACAGCCGCACTCTTACAGCCGCACACTGCCGCACTCTTACAGCCGCACACTGCCGCACTTACAGCCGCACACTGCCGCACTCTTACAGCCGCACTCTTACAGCCGCACACTTCCGCTCTCATACATCCACACACCGCCGCACGCATACAGCCGCACACCATCGCACTCATACAGCCGCACACCGATGCAGTTATACAGCCGTACATTGCTGCTCTCATACATCCGCACACTGCCGCTCTCATACATCCGCACACTGCCGCTCTCATACATTCGCACACTGCCGCTCTCATACTTCCGCACACTGCCGCTCTCATACTTCCGCACACTGCCGCTCTCATACTTCCGCACACTGCCGCTCTCATACTTCCGCACACTGCCGCTCTCATACATCCGCACACTGCCGCTCTCATACATCCGCACACTGCCGCTCTCATACATCTGTACACTGCTGCTCTCATACTTCCGCACACTAACGCTCACATCTATACATACATAGCCTCCATAAATCTACACATCCAATCCCCGCACAAGGGAACACTGAAATCACTATCACTTTTCCCCGGGGTGTGACCACAGCCAGCCACTACTCCGGCCACCTTCTTGTGACACCAAAATGCATCTTACCTATCATCAGGGTGGTGCTGCTGCTGGGGGCAGGTTGCTGCCTCAGTCTCCTGGTTGGTGCTGCGATTGGAAGGGGTACTGCTTCCCTGTGCTGCCACTGAATTGCAGCTTGACGCTACTGCTGCCGGGAGTAACAGCTTCCTGACTGTTGTTGCTGGTGGCTGCCTACTGCTCATTGCCGCCGGAACACTGACCGGCTCTGCAGTGATGCTGGCGGAGTAGTGGCGGTGGGGTGGGGGGGTGCCTGCTCCCTTCCCTCGAGCATGCCGCAGTGTAAAAAAAATAAGAATTTACTTGCCGATAATTCTATTTCTCGTAGTCCGTAGTGGATGCTGGGGACTCCGTAAGGACCATGGGGATTAGCGGCTCCGCAGGAGACTGGGCACATCTAAAGAAAGCTTTAGGACTAGCTGGTGTGCACTGGCTCCTCCCCCTATGACTCTCCTCCAAGCCTCAGTTAGGATACTGTGCCCGGATGAGCGTACACAATAAGGAAGGATTTTGAATCCCGGGTAAGACTCATACCAGCCACACCAATCACACTGTACAACTTGTGATCTAAACCAAGTTAACAGCATGATAACAGAGGAGCCTCTAGAAAAGATGGCTCACTACAGTAATAACCCGATTTTTTGGTAACAATAACTATGTACCAGTATTGCAGACAATCCGCACTTGGGATGGGCGCCCAGCATCCACTACGGACTACGAGAAATAGAATTATCGGCAAGTAAATTCTTATTTTCTCTAACGTCCTAAGTGGATGCTGGGGACTCCGTAAGGACCATGGGGATTATACCAAAGCTCCCAAACGGGCGGGAGAGTGCGGATGACTCTGCAGCACCAAATGAGAGAACTCCAGGTCCTCCTCAGCCAGGGTATCAATTTTGTAGAATTTTACAAACGTATTTGCTCCTGACCAAGTAGCTGCTCGGCCAAGTTGTAACGCCGAGACCCCTCGGGCAGCCGCCCAAGATGAGCCCACCTTCCTTGTGAAGTGGGCATTTACAGATTTTTGGCTGTGGCAGGCCTGCCACAGAATGTGCAAGCTGAATTGTACTACAAATCCAACGAGCAATAGTCTGCTTAGAAGCAGGAGCACCCAGCTTGTTGGGTGCATACAGGATAGCAGCGAGTCAGCTTTCCTGACTCCAGCCCTCCTGGAACATATATTTTCAGGACCCTGACAACGTCTAGCTACTTGGAGTCCTCCAAGTCCCTAGTAGCCGCAGGCCCCACAATAGGTTGGTTCAGGTGAAACGCTGAAACCACCTTAGGGAGAAACTGAGGACGAGTCCTCAATTCCGCCCTGTCCGAATGGAAAATCAGATAAGGGCTTTTACAGGATAAAGCCCCCAATTCTGACACGCGTCTAGCCCAGGCAAGGGCCAACAGCATGACCACTTTCCATGTGAGATATTTTTAACTCCACAGATTCAAGTGGTTTCAAACCAATGTGACTTTTGGAACCCAAACTACATTGAGATCCCAAGTGCCACTGGAGGCACAAAAGGAGGCTGTATATGCAGTACCCCTTTTACAAACGTCTGAACTTCAGGGACTGAAGCTAGTTCTTTTTTGGAAGAAAACTGACAGGGCCGAAATTTGAACCTTAATGGGCCCCAATTTCAGGCCCATAGACACTCCTATTTGCAGGAAATGTAGGAATCGATCCAGTTGAATTTCCTCCGTCGGGCCTTACTGGCCTCGCACCACGCAACATATTTTCGCCAAATGCGGTGATAATGTTTTGCGGTTACATCCTTCCTGGCTTTGATCAGGATAAGGATGACATCATCCGGAATGCCTTTTTTCCTTCAGGATCCAGCGTTAAACCGCTATGCTGTCAAACGCAGCCGCGGTAAGTCTTGGAACAGACAGGGTCCTTGCTGGAGCAGGTCCCTTCTTAGAGGTAGAGGCCACGGATCCTCCGTGAGCATCTCTTGAAGTTCCGGTTACCAAGTCCTTCTTGGCCAATCCGGAGCCACGAATATAGTGCTTACTCCTCTCCATCTTATCAATCTCAGTACCTTGGGTATGAGAGGCAGAGGAGGGAACACATACACTGACTGGTACACCCACAGTGTTACCAGAGCGTCTACAGCTATTGCCTGAGGGTCCCTTGACCTGGTGCAATACTTGTCGTTTTATAAACATGTGGAAGACTTCTGGGTGAAGTCCCTACTCTCCCGGGTGGAGGTCGTGCTGAGGAAGTCTGCTTCCCAGTTGTCCACTCCCGGAATGAATACTGCTGACAGTGCTATCACATGATTTTCCGCCCAGCGAAGAATCCTTGCAGCTTCTGCCATAGCCCTCCTGCTTCTTGTGCCACCCTGTCTGTTTACGTGGGTGACTGCCGTGATGTTGTCCGACTGGATCAACCCTGGCTGACCTTGAAGCAGAGGTCTTGCTAAGCTTAGAGCATTGTAAATGGCCCTTAGCTTCAGGATATTTATGTGAAGTGATGTCTCCAGGCTTGACCCTAAGCCCTGGATATTCCTTCCCTGTGTGACTGCTCCCCAGCCTCGCAGGCTGGCCTCCGTGGTCACCAGGACCCAGTCCTGAATGCCGAATCTGCGGCCCTCTAGAAGATGAGCATTCTGCAACCACCACAGGAGGGACACCCTTGTCCTTGGTGACAGGGTTATCCGCTGATGCATCTGAAGATGCGACCCGGACCATTTGTCCAGCAGGTCCCACTGGAAATTATTGCGTGGAATCTGCCGAATGGGATTGCTTCGTAGGAAGCCACCATTTTACCCAGAACCCTTGTGCATTGATGCACTGAGACTTGGCTCGGTTTGAGGAGGTTCCTGACTAGCTCGGATAACTCCCTGGCTTTCTCCTCCGGGAGAAACACCTTTTTCTGGACTGTGTCCAGGATCATCCCTAGGAACAGAAGACACGTCGTCGGAACCAGCTGCGATTTTGGAATATTGAGAATCCAATCGTGCTGCCGCAACACTACCTGAGATAGTGCTACACCGACCTCCAACTGTTCCCTGGATCTTACCCTTATCAGGGAATCGTCCAAGTAAGGGATAACTAAAATTCCCTTCCTTCGAAGGAATATCATCATTTCGGCCATTACCTAGGTAAAGACCCGGGGTGCCGTGGACCATCCCTACGGCAGCGTCTGAACTGATAGTGACAGTTCTGTACCATAAACCTGAGGTACCCTTGGTGAGAAGGGTACATTTTGACATGAAGGTAAGCATCCTTGATGTCCCGAGACATCATGTAGTCCCCTTCTTCCAGGTTCGCAATCACTGCTCTGAGTGACTCAATCTTGAATTTGAACCTTTGTATGTAAGTGTTCAAAGATTTTAGATTTAGAATCGGTCTCACCGAGCCGTCCGGCTTCGGTACCACAACAGTGTGGAATAATACCCCGTTCCCTGTTGCAGGAGGGGTACCTTGATTATCACCTGCTGGGAATACAGCTTGTGAATGGCTTCCAAAACTGTCTCCCTGTCAGAAGGAGACATCGGTAAAGCCGACTTTAGGAAACGGCGAGGGGAAGACGTCTCGAATTTTAATTTGTACCCCTGAGATATCACCTGAAGGATCCAGGGGTCTACTTGCGAGTGAGCCCACTGCGCGCTGAAATTCATTGAGACGGGCCCCCCACCGTGCCTGATTCTGCTTGTAAAGCCCTAGCGTCATACTGAGGGCTTGGCAGAGGCGGGAGAGGGTTTCTGTTCCTGGGAACTGGCTGATTTCTGCAGCCTTTTTCCTCTCCCTCTGTCACGAGGCAGAAATGAGGAACCTTTTGCCCGCTTGTCCACGAAAAGACTGCGCCTGATAATACAGCGTCTTCTCATGTTGAGAGGCGACCTGGGGTACAAACGTGGATTTCCCAGCTGTTGCCGTGGCCACCAGGTCTGAAAGACCGACCCCAAATAACTCCTCCCCTTAATAAGGCAATACTTCTAAATGCCGTTTGGAATACGCATCACCTGACCACTGACGTGTCCATAACCCTCTACTCGTAGAAATGGGCAACGCACTTAGACTTGATGCCAGTCGGCAAATATTCCGCTGTGCATCACGCATATATAGAAATGCATCTTTTAAATGCTCTATAGGCAAAAATATACTGTCCCTATCTAGGGTATCAATATTTTCAGTCAGGGAATCCGACCACGCCATCCCAGCACTGCGCATCCAGGCTGAGGCGATTTTCTGGTCGCAGTATAACACCAGTATGTGTGTAAATACATTTTAGGATATCCTCCTGCTTTCTATCAGCAGGATCCTTAAGGGCGGCCATCTCAGGAGAGGATAGAGCCCTTACAAGCGTGTGAGCGCTTTATCCACCCTAGGGGGTGTTTCCCAACGCACCCTAACCTCTGGTGGGAAAGGATATAATGCCAATAACATTTTAGAATTTATCCGTTGTTATCGGGGGAAAACCACGCATCATCACACACCTCATTTAATTTCTCAGATTCAGGAAAACTACAGGTAGTTTTTCCTCACCGAACATAATACCCCTTTTTTTTGGTGGTACTCGTATTTTTTTTTTTTTTTCATTGCCTCAATCATGTAACGTGTGGCCCTACTGGAAGTCACATTCGTCTCTTCACCGTCGACACTGGAGTCAGTATCCGTGTCGGCGTCTATATCTGCCATCTGAGGTAACGGGCGCTTTAGAGCCCCGGACGGCCTATGAGACGTCTGGACAGGCACAAGCTGAGTGGCCGGCTGTCTCATGTCAACCACTGTCTTTTATACATAGCTGACACTGTCACGTATTACTTCCAACAGTTCATCCACTCAGGTGTCGACCTCCTAGGAGGTGACATCACTATTACAGGCAATCTGCTCCGTCTCCACATCATTTTTCTCCTCATACATGTCGACACCAACGTACCGACATACAGCACACACACAGGGAATGCTCTGATAGAGGACAGGACCCCACTAGCCCTTTGGGGAGACAGAGGGAGAGTTTGCCAGCACACACCAGAGCGCTATATATATACAGGAATAACCTTATATAAGTGTTTTTCCCCTTATAGCTGCTGTATCTTTAATACTGCGCCTAATTTGTGCCCCCCTCTCTTTTTTAACCCTTTCTGTAGTGTAGTGACTGCAGGGGAGAGACAGGGAGCTTCCCTCCAACGGAGTTGTGAGGGAAAATGGCGCCAGTGTGCTGAGGAGATAGGCTCCGCCCCCTTATCGGCGGCCTTATCTCCCGTTTTTTTATGTATTCTGGCAGGGGTTAAATGCATCCATATAGCCCAGGAGCTATATGTGATGCATTTTTTGCCATCCAAGGTGTTTTTTATTGTGTCTCAGTGACCGGAGTGTGAAGTGTGCTGAGAGCAATGGCGCACAGCTGCAGTGCTGTGCGCTACCTTGTTGAAGACAGGACGTCTTCTGCCGCCGATTTTCAGGACCTCTTCTGCCTTCTGGCTCTGTAAGGGGGCCGGCGGCGCGGCTCTGGGACCCATCCAGGCTGGGCCTGTGATCGTCCCTCTGGAGCTAATGTCCAGTAGCCTAAGAAGCCCAATCCACTCTGCACGCAGGTGAGTTCGCTTCTCTCGATGCAGTGAGCCTGTTGCCAGCAGGTCTCACTGAAAATAAAAAACCTAAACTAAAACTTTCACTAAGAAGCTCAGGAGAGCCCCTAGTGTGCACCCTTCTCGTTCGGGCACAGAAATCTAACTGAGGCTTGGAGGAGAGTCATAGGGGGAGGAGCCAGTGCACACCAGCTAGTCCTAAAGCTTTCTTTAGATGTGCCCAGTCTCCTGCGGAGCCGCTAATCCCCATGGTCCTTACGGAGTCCCCAGCATCCACTTAGGACGTTAGAGAAATAAATAATAAATAGAGAGCATACCAGGGTGAGAGTCTGTATTGATCACAGTGATTACACGGGGCACAGCATAAGGACACCTTGCTGTGAAGGGCTCTGCCCACAGATTGCTGCACCCTCTCTGTCAGCCGCTGCCCTCTCGTTCTCTGGGCGGTGACAATGCTAAATTCCTTTGTCGTATAAACAACCCTTTATGAAGTCTAAGAACACTGTACGCTGTTTGCTTAAGAAGTACCGTAATGGTACGCTAGTTGCGTAACGATCGCTCAGCCGTAGGCGAGACGCTCAAGCGTCACGTTCGCTCACGGCCCAGTGATCACAGGACACGTTATTGGCTATGACTAGAGTAATGATTCGCTATGGCGTAGCGGACGCTCGAGACCACGAGGAGATCACCAGCGGCGCAGACGCTCACAACGCTATACCTTTATGTCTAAACCTTATACCAATGAAATACACAGAATACCTTAATGTGAATACAGGGTGTAAGTGCAACCTTGTGTAACCTGACTAACTACAAAGCTGCTTGAGCGTCACCGACGCTCAAGTGAACACTTAACACTATAGAAAAATACACAGATACTGGTTTAGGGTCCAAAGCCTATTAACTGTATTATATCTAATATACTTGTAAAAGGGGATAACAGTACAAATGATACACTACAATATAACAGAGACTTCCTAACCAAAATACAATACTATCTAATACAATACAATACTAGTCTAGGGGAGATACGAGAGAAAGAGAAGGGAAGGAGAGAGAGAGACGGAGAGAGATGAGAGTAATTGGCTCACAGAAAGACAATGATTACGGAGAGAAACTTACGCACAAAGGTAAACGATCGCATGCGCCTGGACATCCAGCACCCGATTTTCAGCAATGAGAACCGTTGAAGAGTGAGAGCTGGATGTGGTCGGCCTGCCTATATATGCCCCACACACAATGCAATCTCATAGTCCCTACAATCCCATTGTCCATTGGATGAAGGAATTCGACCCTGTATCACAACAAAAGGTCATAGGTTGATTCATACAGGTGGGCTGTGACGATTTCCAACAGCTCAGGTGGGTGGGAAACTAGGTTTCCCGCCGCATACCTGAGTATGTGTAAATAATAGAAATGGACATAAACTTCTTATGTCCATAACTATTCGCACGAGCGATTAATACGCTCCAAACCAACACCGGAATATTGCTAATTAAATACTCTTCCGATGGGTACCAAACACTGCTGTATGATTCCTGTTAGACCCTTCGTACAATACAAAGAGGGATTACTTTAAACAGGGACCTTCTATATTAACCAAACTTTCAGAAACTATCAAAGGGATCATGATCTATAAACTACATTAATTGTGAAAATATGTAACGAATGAGTCGCACGCTACGACTACATAAACTCTACCGTAAATACGCATACCGCGCCTGCGAGTGCACGCTATTGCGGGTATGCGCCTTCACGGGAGAGCGTACGCATGCGCAGCACGGACCAGTGTGCGGTGCAAATATGGCAACGTGCATGGGGATATTTTTCTGACTTTGACAGTCCACCCTTTGGCAGTCAATAATAACTGCCACCTTCTAAAACATTTAAAAAGGAGAAAAATATATGTCAGGGGTTAATTCATTTCCATGGTTGGGTGAGGGAGGAGAGAGGAGTAGGTGTGAAGAGGGTATGACCTAGTGTGATAGCAGAAGCATGTGTGTATGAGTCCATGTTTGGAGGGTCATGTATCATCGTGCCGTACGTGTTGTAAATCAAGCTTCGAGGTATTGCGAAGTATACATTTGAATTCCTTCTTATCCTGTGGTACAGGTCTGTGGATGGGCTGTCAAACTTTACCGAGCTCTTTTCGGATTTTGAACAAAATGGGGAGCACATTTTAGTTGATGATACATGAATGGGGGGGGTATGTGGTTGCTGATATCTGTGCCTGTATTCCCTATCGTCTATGTGTGTCATTACCTGAGGGTTGTAGAGATGAAGATAAAGAACACTTATGGAAAATGCAATGATATTCTATGTCAGGGAAATGTACATCTGTCGTCGAAGTTGTGTTCGGTATCTGTTGAGAGTCGTCTTCTTTGCGCTGTATTGCTCCTTGGGCATGAGCAAATAGCTTTGTCAGAGCCATCGGATTTACAAAAAAATGTTGGGCTAGCGTGAGTTTAAAAGTACTAGGGAAACTGGGGATCCATGGCAAAGTTCATCAAATGTCCATTCCTCAAGTGGTCAAAACTTCATCTTTGGTGCTTGTCTGTTGTCTGTATAGCGTCTCGTCAACTTCCTCGTCCAAGGGGGTCTTTGTATCTTGGAAGAAAGCAGAAAAACAGGTGAAAGAAACGGACCGTATAATCGCATTTTCATCACATTCTGGTTTCTATCATTGGGTCATAAATCAAATCCAGGTTAATTACAGTTTCCTCACTCCTCACGCTCATCACTTTTGTACTTTGTTTGCACCTCATTAAAGCCTGCCCGCATCTAAATATCAATCCAATCGATATAACGACACCCAAGATACATAGTAGAAACTTTCCAACATCCATTATGACTCCTTGAGCCCAGTCTCCTAAACCGGAGAACCAATTTCTTGGGTTCAACCATGACACCCAACCAGTCAGCTCATTACCTACAGCAGCAAGGGTGAGATTGTGTTTTCGACGAAATTCCCACTTCAATTGGAGAATATCGTCCATCTTTTGGTCTATGACTTCTATCGGATCCTCGGTACTATTTGTGATATACGTGCAACACTTTATGCCGTACTGTGTTGCCAATGTAACACAATATCCGCCTGTTACTGCTGTAAGATAATTAAGAACCATCCTATGCTGAACTAGTTCCGTTTTGTAAGCTTGAAGTTCTCTTCCAGTGTATCTAAACGTGTCATCATACATTTCAGTGATATTATCTAACAAATTGGCGAGTGCGGAAATGTATCTATAATTCATCACTCCTCGAGCGGTGCGAGTGAAATCTAACGCTACCAGGACCTGAATCCCGGTGGATTCATGGATAAGATCAGAGGCCGGATGCTCTAACCTTTCTGACAGTTGTCTTTTAACTCGGTGCTCGTAATGAGTGTGAGTATAAGGAGCTTGGGCACCACGGTGTATGTCCTTCATTTTGTCATGTGTAACAGTCATCACTTCAGGCAATACTTTTCCAATATAACACAATCCTTCAGAGTTTGGGGCAAGCCACTTGTACGCCTTTCTCCCGCATATGAAATATGCGTCATCGGGGAGAACATATGGGACGGAGAAGGACATTACCATGTTACAAACCTTCCAGGTGAAATCTCCTGACCCTAATTCTTCCATCTGCTTAATGCACGTATCAGTTTGTACGATATGTGCACAGTATCCTGGTGATACCTCTCCAACTCTAGTAATCCTATTTCCTAAGGTATATCGATACCGGAAAGATTTTCCTCTACTGGCTATGTGGCGTACAAGCTCTGTATCTGTAGGCATTCTATCTGCTCTGTGTGAAAAGGTCATGGTAAGGTTGCTCCATGACACTTCCCAATTTCCCGGCTTACGGGGGTTGGAGATATTAAAACATAAGAGGGACCTATCCACATGGTATTGGTGGAGCTTCAAACTAGGAGGGCTGGAGATGTTAAATCTCCGGTCCACCGGTCTCCCACCCTTTAGCTCAAGTACCTCCCCTACCGTTAAAGGAAATGGTACTAGCCCTGATTTGCTATGCCCTTGAGGTACTTGAGAACATACCCAACAATCTGTTTGGTTTAACACGTTACCCACTAAGGAGTGATAGTCACTCAATGGATGCCGGTCCATATGGATATTAAAACTGGATTGGCATTTCTTTATGCATCCATCTTCAACCAGATTATCACAGAGCCTACAGATACAATTTTCTTTTTGAGCTAACAATCCTTCAAAGAAAATGTTTACAGATAACATGGTTGTTAGATCGTGCCCGGTACTCGCCTTTGCTTGGTGATTGGGTTGCTATTGGAAATTTACACCTCCGTCTCAGTCATTAGAACCTTTCTGGATCCTTTCTCGACCTCACTGGTACTCTCATCGAAACAGACTGCTCTGGTCAACATCCTGGTTAACGGGAAAATCCATATTGCAGTCTCTTGGGGCAAGTCCATCTTACAGGAGGAGAAAAGAAGAAATTTGTAAAGGGGGTATAAGAAAACAGTTTGAGGGGGGGGAGAGAACTTGTTACGATAATAAGTTCTCTCGTCTTGTTGTTCTTCTTGTTCTGCTGTCTTCTCAAAGGTGCTGTCTCTCAGTCTTCCAAACGAACATTCTGGTGATGCAATGTTCATTCCCAACCGACGATCTTTCTGTAAGGAGCAAAAATCTGGCATTACCATTGGTCCAACTGAGGGGTGACATACCATCTTTAAACCATGGAAACATGAGTGGGAAGAGAGAGATAACAAAAAAAAACAAAAGAGGTAGAGAACAATTCATGTGCATATATACATTACATAACTCGACAATAACCATTAATAAGAAAAGAGAAACAAAGCATTTTTAAACATTGTCAACATTAAGAAAACATTGTTCAGCATTAGGAAAACATTGTCAGACTTATTAGGCTGTCATATCTATGTGTCTAATGGTCTCCTTGAGCAGTCCCTTCCCACCAGCACCTGCATTACTCCACTGTCTGTATCTGGCCAGAAATACATTGTGGCGGAGGTCATGCTGGGGTTTGGTAGACTTCTGCAAGGACCAAGTGGATATGCAATGTGTGAATTCTTACCAATACTAGTCAGAGATGGGGATAGAGAGAGAGAGAAAAAAAAAACATTTTTCACAAATACATTTACAACTTTTCACCTGGTCATTCCTGTGTCTTCAGTGAATGACCTCCCACTTCATTAACCGTTACCTCAGGCTTACCATCAGTCCTAATGATCACCTTTCCTGACTATGTGATCCCTGATTATAATGGTGTGTATTGTAATTTTGCTCATTTCTTGGTCTAGGGGGTCTAACTTTATGTGGGTTATTACAGTTGCTAGCATAATGCCCTTCTCTCCTACAATGATAACAAATCCTGGGCTTCCTCCACGTGTCAATGACCTGAGGTTTTGGTTGATTTGATGCCTCCTCAAACGCTCGGGTGCTCATCATCATCAATCGTTTCCCCTGTACTTCCCTGATTCCTTGGATTTTATGATTATGGTGTTGTCTTTCTCTTGATCTACAATCTCTTGCAAAGTGTCCCTTTTTATGACAATTGTAACAGACTTCCATATCTGGATTTCTCACAGGGGTATGGGGCTTTTGTTGGGGTGGTCTTGTGTTTTGGGCCTGTATATTTGCTGCCATTAACTCATCTCTTTGTGACTCTCTGTATCTGGTGATATTCTGATCATGATTGATGACGGCCTCTCTTAGTGCGGTCACCGAGATATCTCTCCAGTTTGGGTTGGTGGTCTGTACCCTTGTTTTTAATTCATCTTTTAAACCATTCATTAATACCTTAACCGCTATTCCTTTATGTTGTGCATTTGTCTTGATGTCTGCGATCCCAGTGTTTCTAGCCATTATTTGCAGTGCTCGATTGAAATAATTAGAAACATTTTCCCTTTCGTTTTGCCTTATGGAGAGAATGTCATTCCACTTGACAGCAGCTGGGAAATATATTCCTAACTGTCGGTTAATCTGCCTAATACATTCCTGATTGTGTTCCTCCATACAAGGTACCTCCGTGTTTAATTTACAATCAGCAATGAATTTTTCAGGGTCAACACTGGAGGGCAAACATGCCCTCAGCACTGTCCGCCATTCTTTGTTGGTGGGTTCTGTGGCGTTTCCTAGTTCTTTAATAAACTTTTGACATTTGACTAGATTTTTCCTAGGATCAGGAAATTCAGACACAATTGATCTCAATTCGGTCCGGGACCAGAGACAGCGCATTGCACTGTCCTTGACGGGAATGATTCCCTGATCGTCAGTCTTCCCATTGGGGACTGAGATCACCCTGGCCAGATCGAGCTCAGTTACATCATCTTGTGTTGGTCTTATATTTTGGGGTATATCTGTTTGTGCGTGATATGAAACATTGTACGTACCTGTGGACACGACCTCACCTGACCCTCCGTTAGGGGGTTCGATTATTGCCTTTACCAATTTGGTCGCGTCCACCTGGATGGCTTTTGTGATGGTTGCTGGAAGAGGTGCTGACATCGTTCTGGGCTCGCTTTCTTGTTTGTATTCCTGAGGGAAGTTTGACATGGGGTGCAACTTGCATAGGTTAATACAGCAGTATTACAATAATCATTGTTACAGTTATTACACTTATTCTTATAAACTATACTACAGTTGCTAAGAGCGTTTTTATTGTTCAACCTTGTGCTTTTCTCCGCAACCATAATCCTCCCCGATGCCATGTCTCTCCTCTCAAGATAAGATTCAGAAAAGTCAATTGAATCTCTTTGTAATTCACCTTCCTGTTGCCCTAACTGCACATAATCATAATGTTTACTTCGTCTCTTTGTTGGTTCAATGAGACATATCCTCCTCCTTAAATTTTGTAACACGTCTGGACTGAAGCTACCTATTCTTGGGACTTTGTCCCTGTCTTGTACAGTCATTCTCTCCCATTCATCACATAAAGCTTTTGTGTGACTTCCGTATTTTTCACACATGATGTACCTTGCCGACCCAACGGGTCGGTTCTCTGAATCAACCCGAACCGAGGTTGATCGCCCCCTACCTGAACAACTGGCCCCCATAATTCTGCAGGTGTTGCTTATTCCTCCTTGGATCTTTATCTCAAGGTTTTCAGCGAACCCTTACAAACAAACCAAGATGTCCTGGGCAGGCCGGCGGTGGCGGTTTACCAAGTACCCCACTTACTTCTCGCCCACGTTGGCCAGTACTGCAATAACTGTAACCAGAGCTGCTGTACCCAACCCAGGGCCCCTGTGAACCTTCTGTTTACTGGAACATATGAGGGTTACCCGAAGGACACTTACTCTTTCCAGTAAAGTTGGGGTTGTTAGATAGTTCCTGAGTGACCAGCGAACTTCCCTTTAAAAATAAAAAATTACACAAATCACGTCAGAATGTACAGATAGCGTTTGTGACCACTTTACTCTAATGGTATTAGGTCAGATTACTAACTACTGCACACAATTACGTGCGGTCCAATCGTTCAGTACATAAGCACTACTTGTCATGTACTGAAAGATCAATGGAATCGATGTTTCCGGACGCGATTCCTTCAGCAAGAGCTTATGGCCTATATGGGTTCTGCACCAACACCCCAGGCGTTGTGCCTCTTGTACCTTTATAGCGGACCTCTTTGTCTATTTTACCTGTTACCTTATGACCTCCTGGTCTGTTACCGTCTGTTAATGACCTCCTGGTCTGTTACCTTATGACCTCCTGGTCTGTTATCTTATGACCTCCTGGTCTGTTACCTTATGGTCCGCTATACTCTAATGCTCAAATATTATTTAACCAAGGATGCCTCCCTAGCCACCGTATATGTCACTTACACGTGTGTCCCTTGACGAGTACCCGACTTTCCTTTTGGTTCAACCTCTAAGTTATATAAACTTATGTGATAAAAAAAACACACTCACTCAACACATGTACACTTTGTTTCTATATCTATTTCTGCGCAGAAATTGTCTTCAGTCCAACTGTGTTACCAATTAGGAGCAGGATCTGTTAAACTAAATTTCAGATTTTTCCAAAAATAGATTTGCGTTATTTACCGCGTCGCGTTATTTATCGCCTTTGCGCTAATTATCGCTTTGCGCTAATTCAACTTTTCGTGACTTGAGCTACGTTGCGTAACCAGACGCTACGTTGCGTAATGTACGCTGCGTGCGTCTGCCGTTTGGATTGCGTACGCAAGTCTTTTGTTAGGGACACGTGTACGCAAAACAAAGATCCACCGTAACACAATTTCTACCTTTATCAATGTAGGTGATCCCTGATCATCTACCGCACACCACACTGACTGTCTTATCTCCCAGACAAGCCGTGTGTTGGTCTATACTTTAACTATTACCTCTACTATGAAATAACAGCAAATCTCTTTTAGCACTTTCTATCAACTATAAAACTTGGCAAACAGGAATAGTGATATACGAAATTTGAAAAAGAAATGCAGATAAATGTATGCGTGCGTGTATACGCAAGACAGAAGAGAAATAAAACAGTTTTAAAAGACACAAGCGTTTTGTTCTTACTTCCGGTTCCCGGATTCCTTCAGCACTCTTTATCTAAGCGAAGCAGACGCTTATCCCGTCAGCACTGCGAGACAACCTCCCACCCTTTGCTGGGGGGATAATGTCTGCTGATCTACCTAGTGCAGATATGAGAAGGATAGGACGAGTCCCCAATTGACAATGCTAAATTCCTTTGTCGTATAAACAACCCTTTATGAAGTCTAAGAACACTGTACGCTGTTTGCTTAAGAAGTACCGTAATGGTACGCTAGTTGCGTAACGATCGCTCAGCCGTAGGCGAGACGCTCAAGCGTCACGTTCGCTCACGGCCCAGTGATCACAGGACACGTTATTGGCTATGACTAGAGTAATGATTCGCTATGGCGTAGCGGACGCTCGAGACCACGAGGAGATCACCAGCGGCGCAGACGCTCACAACGCTATACCTTTATGTCTAAACCTTATACCAATGAAATACACAGAATACCTTAATGTGAATACAGGGTGTAAGTGCAACCTTGTGTAACCTGACTAACTACAAAGCTGCTTGAGCGTCACCGACGCTCAAGTGAACACTTAACACTATAGAAAAATACACAGATACTGGTTTAGGGTCCAAAGCCTATTAACTGTATTATATCTAATATACTTGTAAAAGGGGATAACAGTACAAATGATACACTACAATATAACAGAGACTTCCTAACCAAAATACAATACTATCTAATACAATACAATACTAGTCTAGGGGAGATACGAGAGAAAGAGAAGGGAAGGAGAGAGAGAGACGGAGAGAGATGAGAGTAATTGGCTCACAGGAGAGAAACTTACGCACAAAGGTAAACGATCGCATGCGCCTGGACATCCAGCACCCGATTTTCAGCAATGAGAACCGTTGAAGAGTGAGAGCTGGATGTGGTCGGCCTGCCTATTTATGCCCCACACACAATGCAATCTCATAGTCCCTACAATCCCATTGTCCATTGGATGAAGGAATTCGACCCTGTATCACAACAAAAGGTCATAGGTTGATTCATACAGGTGGGCTGTGACGATTTCCAACAGCTCAGGTGGGTGGGAAACTAGGTTTCCCGCCGCATACCTGAGTATGTGTAAATAATAGAAATGGACATAAACTTCTTATGTCCATAACTATTCGCACGAGCGATTAATACGCTCCAAACCAACACCGGAATATTGCTAATTAAATACTCTTCCGATGGGTACCAAACACTGCTGTATGATTCCTGTTAGACCCTTCGTACAATACAAAGAGGGATTACTTTAAACAGGGACCTTCTATATTAACCAAACTTTCAGAAACTATCAAAGGGATCATGATCTATAAACTACATTAATTGTGAAAATATGTAACGAATGAGTCGCACGCTACGACTACATAAACTCTACCGTAAATACGCATACCGCGCCTGCGAGTGCACGCTATTGCGGGTATGCGCCTTCACGGGAGAGCGTACGCATGCGCAGCACGGACCAGTGTGCGGTGCAAATATGGCAACGTGCATGGGGATATTTTTCTGACTTTGACAGCGGCCAGTTCCAGTGTGAGGTAGGAGAGGAAGAGAACACACAGGAGAGCAGCCCTGATATATAACAGAGGTAGAAGTTCTATAGGCAGCAGAGACGGAGACCAGCCAGCCAGTCTCCCAGTGCCCTGATCACTACACGCCGCCAGCACAGCATTACAGGAGGGTCCTATAGTGCTGCCCTGAGCTAACAGGTGTGTGTACCAAGTGTACCCCGTACAGTGTGCTGCGCCCTGGTGTCTCTGAGAGGGGTGAGGTCACCGTGCCGCTTTAGTATATGGCTTTTCCTTAGTACTGTACGTTACAGCCCTGCACTAGTAGTGGCAACTCTGCCCTATGTGAACCTGTGAGGTTATTTTCCTATTTACAGAATAACCGGGGAGAAGGCGGCCATATTGCTGCTCTCAAGTGAAGGCACTCTAGTACACCCCCTGCTGGCGGCCACTGCGCAGGCGCAACAAATTGAAATGCCCTATCTCTATAATGGGGCATATTTCTCTTAATTCAAAAAAACCTGTAACTTTCTGAAAAACCACAACCCCAAAAGGCACGTCACTGGGACATGCTCTATCTAATAAAACAAACCCCAAGTCTTATTTTATATATATATATATATATATATATATATATATATATGCACACACACTCATGTATATACATGCATATACATGTATACACAAATACACGTATGTACATGTTTATGCATGTATAATACACTGATAGAGTACATTAGTACATTATATTTATGAATTAATTGCTTCCCGATTCTGCAGTAGCATCATCAGCACCACCAGTGTTACTCACAGTCACTTCACACTGACTGCTGCACAACACATCACTTAATTTCCGGGCCGCCCGCCACCTGGTGAAGAGACATGGGAGATGAAGGACCAGCAGTGCCACGTTGAGCGGAAGTATTGTGAATTAGTTACCCACACACTCCTTGTGACACCTGCTCCCCGTCTGCCCTCCCACCTGCCGTCCGGAACCCGCACTGACAAGTAAGTCTCAGCAAAATGTGTCTGCCGGCGGCTCCCAGTCCCCCCTAGAGGAACATTGCCAGTGGTGTGGCGGCCGCGGCACACTAGGACTGAGATACCGCAGCGGGAGGAAAGCACAGGTGGGCGGGAGGAGAGCGTGGGCGCACATCACCACGTCACATCGCAAGGTGACGCCAGTCCCCCCAGTGAGGCCGCCGACGAATGCACTCAGCATAGTATTAGCAGCAGGCAGAGGGGGGGCGGGCGCAGCGGTGGTGGGAGGTACGGAAATGAGCTGCAGGCTAGGCTCCACCGATCACACACTCAGCGATCACTGTGCTACAGCAAGCGTGGCGTGCAGCGGTGCTGGACATTAGGGAGTGCCTGTGCGCACCAGGCACCCCCTGTACGCACGCCTATGCGCTACCACCCCCCATATGCCACACTACATCACTATGCTATAGCCCTCCCATATGCTGCACTTCATAATTACACTATACCCCCCATACAACATACTACATCACCACACTACACTACTCACAATAAAATTAAAACATCCCAGTTCCTCATTCTTAATGAGCTCACGTGAGTTCTCTCCCCAACGGAGCTCCAGACGAAGTAACAATGAAGACACCAGCAGCGTGTAGGGGGCAGGCCTGGTCCACTTGTAAGGAGAGAGCAGTCACTGGAGGGTAAGAAGGGGGCGGGGTCTAGTCCTACAGACGGGAGAGAGCAAGGTACAGGGGTAGAAGGGGACGGCTGATGTGATGAAGGGGGCGGGGCCTATTCTTACAGGCTTTCAAAATTCTACTTTTTTAAATTCGACATTTGACAAATTCGACTTTTCTGCAATGGTACAAATGCGGCAATTCGACAAAAGTATATTCAATTGAAGTTTGTAAATTCGACAACAGTGCTTTTAAACAGTAAATTCGTCATTTTCAATCCGCCACACTTTGCTGGCGGAATCTAATAAAAAAATTTAAACACATGTTTTTTTTGCTGTTTTTTTTTTTTTGGTAATAGCATATCTATTTATATTAGAAGGGATTAGGTACTTGTTTGTCTTTTTTGGAGGCACAAGTATTATTTATATATTTTTTAAAAGATTATTTTTTAATTTTTTAAATGGAATGTGAAAAACCCGGAAAAAAAATTGCGTGGGGTCCCCCCTCCAAAGCATAACCAGCCTCGGGCTCTTCGAGCCGGTCCTGGTTCTAAAAATCCGGGGGAAAAACGGACAGGGGATCCCCCGTATTTTTAAAACCAGCACCGGGCTCTGCACCTGGTGCTGGTGCAAAAAATACGGGGGACATAAAGAGTAGGGGTCCCCCGTATTTTTTACACCAGCATCGGGCTCCACTAGCTGGACAGATAATGCCACAGCCGGGGGTCACTTTTATACAGTGCCCTGCGGCCGTTGCATTAAATATCCAACTAGTCACCCCTGGCTGGGGTACCCTGGGGGAGTGGGGACCCCTTCAATCAAGGGGTCCCCCCCCAGCCACCCAAGGTCCAGGGGTGAAGCCCGAGGCTGTCCCCCCCATCCAAGGGCTGCGGATGGGAGGCTGATAGACTTGAGAAAATTGAAAGAATATTGTTTTTTCCAGTAGTACTACAAGTCCCAGCAAGCCTCCCCGCAAGCTGGTACTTGGAGAACCACAAGTACCAGCATGCGGGAGAAAAATGGGCCCGCTGGTACCTGTAGTTCTACTGGAAAAAAAATACCCAAATAAAAACAGGACACAGACACTGTGAAAGTATAACTTTATTTCACACCTGCCGACACACACATACTTACCTATGTTGACACGAAGCAGTCGGTCCTCTTCTCCAAGTAGAATCCACGGGTACCTGAAAATAAAAGATAATTATACTCACCTGATCCAGGTTCCAGATTAAATCCACGTACTTGGCAAAACAACAAACCGAACACCCGGACCAGACGGACTGAAAGGGGTCCCATGTTTACACATAGGACCCCTTTCCACGAATGCAGACATCCGAATCTCGCGAGAATCCAGACAGCGGGATGATGACGTTTGGGCGCGCTCGGGTTAGCCGAGCAAGGCGGGAAGGTTCGAACCTGCCTCGGACCCGTGTAAAATGGGTGAAGTTCGGGGGGGGGGGGGGGGGGGGGGGGGTGTTCGGATTCCGACAAACCGAACCCACTCATCACTAGTATGTACGTGTGTGTCAGGTGCCGTGCGCGTACGTACACGTCAGTGCCGTGCGTGCACGTACGTGTGTGTCAGGTGCCGTGCGCGTACGTACGTACGTACGTACTTACGTACGTACGTGTGTGTCAGGTGTCGTGCGTGTACGTGTGTGTGTGTGTCAGGTGGCGCGTACCTACATGTGTGTATGTCAGGTGCTGTGCATGTGTGTACGTACACGCGTGTATGTGTCAGGTGGCGCACGTGTACGTGTGTGCCAGGAGCCGCGCGTGTACATGCGTGTGGGTGTCAGGAGCCGCGCGTATACGTACATACGTGTCGGTGTCAGGTGCCGCGCGTATACGTACATACGTGTGTGTGTGTGTCAGGAGCCGCGCGTGTACGTACATGTGTGTGTGTCTGGAGCCACGCGCGTGTGTGTGTGTCAGGAGCCACGCGTGTGCATACGTGTGTGTGTGTGTGTCAGGTGCCACACGTGTACGTACGTGTGTGTGTCAGGTGCCGCACGTGTACGTGTGTCAAGTGCCGCGTGTGTACGTACGTATGTGTGTGCCTGGAGCCGCGCGTGTACATACATGTGTGTGTGTGTGTCAGGTGCTGTACGTGTATGTGTGTATCTCAGGTGCTGCATTTGTATGCGTCAGCTGCCACGTGGGTGTCAGGTGTTGAGCGTGTATGTGTTTGTGTCAGGTGTCGCATCTGTATGTGTGTGACTGTCAGGTCCTGCGCGTGTATGTGTGTGTCAGGTGCTGCATGTATATAAGTGTGTGTTAGGTGCTGTTCATGTATGTGGGAGTGGCAGGTGCTGCATGTGTATATATGTGTGAGTGGCAGGTGCTGAGTGTGTATATGAGTGTGTGTGAGGTGCTGTGAGTGTATGTGTGTGTTAGGTGCTCTGAGTGTATATGATTGTGTGTCAGGTGCTGTGCGTGTGTGCGTTAAATGCCACATGTATATGTGTGTGTCAGGTGCTGCCTGTGTGTGTGTGTCAGGTGCTGCATGTCTGTGTGTGTCTGTCAGGTGCTGCATGTGTGTGTCAGGTGCTGCATGTCTGCGTGTGTGTGTCAGGCGCTGCATGTCTGTGTGTCAGGTGCTGCGTGTGTGTGTGTGTCAGGTGCTGTGTGTGTGTGTGTGTCAGGTGCTGTGTGTGTGTCAGGTGCTGCGTGTCTGCGTGTGTGTGTCAGGTGCTGCGTGTCTGCGTGTGTGTGTCAGGTGCTGCGTGTCTGTGTCAGGTGCTGCGTGTGTCTGTGTCAGGTGCTGCGTGTGTCTGTGTCAGGTGCTGCGTGTGTCTGTGTCAGGTGCTGCGTGTGTCTGTTTCAGGTGCTGCGTGTGTCTGTGTCAGGTGCTGCGTGTGTCTGTGTCAGGTGCTGCGTGTATATATGTGTGAGTGGCAGGTGCTGAGTGTGTATATGAGTGTGTGTGAGGTGCTGTGAGTGTATGTGTGTGTTAGGTGCTCTGAGTGTATATGATTGTGTGTCAGGTGCTGTGCGTGTGTGCGTTAAATGCCACATGTATATGTGTGTGTCAGGTGCTGCCTGTGTGTGTGTGTCAGGTGCTGCATGTCTGTGTGTGTGTGTCTGTCAGGTGCTGCATGTGTGTGTCAGGTGCTGCATGTCTGCGTGTGTGTGTCAGGCGCTGCATGTCTGTGTGTCAGGTGCTGCGTGTGTGTGTGTGTCAGGTGCTGCGTGTGTGTGTGTGTGTGTGTCAGGTGCTGTGTGTGTGTCAGGTGCTGCGTGTGTGTGTGTGTCAGGTGCTGTGTGTGTGTCAGGTGCTGCGTGTCTGCGTGTGTGTGTCAGGTGCTGCGTGTCTGCGTGTGTGTGTCAGGTGCTGCGTGTGTCTGTGTCAGGTGCTGCGTGTGTCTGTGTCAGGTGCTGCGTGTGTCTGTGTCAGGTGCTGCGTGTGTCTGTGTCAGGTGCTGCGTGTGTCTGTGTCAGGTGCTGCATGTGTCTGTGTCAGGTGCTGCGTGTGTGTGTGTCAGGTGCTGCGTGTGTGTGTCAGGTGCTGCGTGTGTCTGTGTCAGGTGCTGCGTGTGTGTGTGTGTGTCAGGTGCTGCGTGTGTGTGTCAGGTGCTGCGTGTGTGTATGTCAGGTGCTGCGTGTGTGTGTGTCAGGTGCTGCGAGTCTGCGTGTGTGTCAGGTGCTGCGAGTGTGTGTCAGGTGCTGCGTGTCTGCGTGTTTGTGTCAGGTGCTGCGTGTGTGTGTGTGTCAGGTGCTGCGTGTGTGTGTCAGGTGCTGCGTGTGTGTGTCAGGTGCTGCGAGTATGCGTGTGTCAGGTGCTGCAAGTCTGCGTGTGTCAGGTGCTGCGAGTCTGCGCGTGTGTGTCAGGTGCTGCGTGTCTGCGTGTTTGTGTCAGGTGCTGCGTGTCTGTGTGTCAGGTGCTGCGTGTCTGTGTGTCAGGTGCTGCGTGTGTGTGTGTCAGGTGCTGCGTGTGTGTGTGTCAGGTGCTGCGTGTCAGGTGCTGCGTGTCTGTGTGTCAGGTGCTGCGTGTCTGTGTGTCAGGTGCTGCGTGTCAGGTGCTGCGTGTCTGTGTGTCAGGTGCTGCGTGTCTGTGTGTCAGGTGCTGCGTGTCTGGTGCTGCGTGTCTGTGTGTGTCAGGCGCTGCGTGTCTGTGTGTGTCAGGCGCTGCGTGTCTGTGTGTCAGGCGCTGCGTGTCTGTGTGTGTCAGGCGCTGCGTGTCTGTGTGTGTCAGGCGCTGCGTGTCTGTGTGTGTGTGTGTGTGTCAGGTACTGCGTGTCTGTGTGTGTGTCAGGCGCTGCATGTCTGTGTGTGTGTGTGTCAGGTGCTGCGTGTGTGTGTCAGGTGCTGCGTGGGAGGGGGGGTGGGGGTGGCCGGACACACAGCAGGGAGGGGAGGGGGTGGCCGGACACATCGGGAGGAGTGGGGGTGGGCGAATACACAGCAGGGGAGGGTGACCGGACACACAGCAGGGAGGGGTGGCCGGACACACAGCAGGGAGGAGGGGGGTAGGCCGGACACACAGCAGGGGAGGGGAGGGTGGCCGGACACACAGCAGGGGGGGGGGTGGCTGGACACACGGCAGGGAGGGTGGCCGGACACACGGCAGGGAGGGGAGGGGTGGCCGGACGCACGGCAGGGAGGGGAGGGTGGCCGGACACACGGCAGGGAGGGGAGGGTGGCCGGACACACGGCAGGGAGGGGGGGGTGGCCGGACACACGGCAGGGAGGGGGAGTGGCCGGACACACAGCAGGTAGGAGGGGGGGGGTGGCCGGACACACAGCAGGTAGGAGGGGGGGTGGCCGGACACACAGCAGGGAGGAGGAGGTGTGGCCGGACACAGCAGGGAGGAGGAGGGGGGGGGGCGGCCGGACACACAGCAGGGAGGGGAGGGAGGGCAGGGGGGGGGGGCCGGACACACAGCATGGAGGGAGGGAGGGGGGGCGGCCGGACACACAGCAGGGAGGGCGGGGGGGATGGACGGACACACAGCAGGGAAGGAGAGAATGGACAGACACACAGCAGGGAGGGCGGGGGGGGGGGTTGGACGGACACACAGCAGGGAGGGCGGGGGGGGTTGGACGGACACACAGCAGGGAGGGCGGGGGGGGGTTGGACGGACAAACAGCAGGGAGGGCGGGGGGGGTTGGACGGACAAACAGCAGGGAGGGCGGGGGGGGTTGGACGGACACACAGCAGGGATGGCGGGGGGGGTTGGACGGACACACAGAAGGGAGGGCGGGGGGGGTTGGACGGACCCACAGCAAGGAGGGCTGGGGGGGGGTTGCACGGACACACAGCAGGGAGGGCGGGGGGGTTGGACGGACACACAGCAGGGAGGGCGGGGGGGTTGGACGGACACACAACAGGAGGGCGGGGGGGGTTGGACGGACACACAGCAGGGAGGGCGGGGGGGGGTTGGACGGACACACAGCAGGGAGGGCGGGGGGGGTTGGACGGACACACAGCAGGGAGGGCGGGGGGGGGGGTTGGACGGACACACAGCAGGGCGGGCGGGGGGGGGGTTGGGCGGACACAGCAGGGAGGGCGGGGGGGGTTGGACGGACACACAGCAGGGAGGGCGGTGGGGGGGGGGTTGGACGGACACACAGCAGGGAGGGCGGGGGGGGTTGGACGGACACACAGCAGGGATGGCGGGGGGGGGGGTTGGATGGACACACAGCAGGGAGGGCGGGGGGGGGGGTTGGACGGACACACAGCAGGGAGGGCTGGGGGGTTGGAGGGACACACAGCAGGGATGGCGGGGGGGGTTGGACGGACACACAGCAGGGAGGGCGGGGGGGGGGGTGTTGGACGGACACACAGCAGGGAGGGCGGGGGGGGGGGGGGTTGGACGGACAAACAGCAGGGAGGGCGGGGGGGGTTGGACGGACAAACAGCAGGGAGGGCGGGGGGGGGTTGGACGGACACACAGCAGGGAGGGCGGGGGGGTTGGATGGACACACAGCAGGGAGGGCGGGGGGGGGTTGGACGGACACACAGCAGGGAGGGCGGGGGGGTTGGACGGACACACAGCAGGGAGGGCAGGGGGGGTTGGACGGACACACAGCAGGGAGGGCGGGGGGGGGTTGGACGGACACACAGCAGGGAGGGCGGGGGGGGGGTTGGACGGACACACAGCAGGGAGGGCGGGGGGGGTTGGGGTTGGACGGACACACAGCAGGGAGGGCGGGGGGGGTTGGACGGACACACAGCAGGGAGGGCGGGGGGGTTGGACGGACACACAGCAGGGAGGGCGGGGGGAGGGGTTGGACGGACACAGCAGGAGGGCGGGTTGGACGGACACACAGCAGGGAGGGCAGGGGGGGTTGGACGGACACACAGCATGGAGGGCGGGGGGGTTGGACGGACACACAGCAGGGAGGGCGGGGGGGGTTGGACGGACACACAGCAGGGAGGGTGGGGGGGTTGGACAGACA